>NC_084822.1:2538673-3138673 GCF_958449725.1 Rosa rugosa
GTTTATGGTTAATTATTCTCATCAATTTTGTTTTCGCCAATTAACATATATTGTAGCAATATTGATCAATGTCTTGATCTATAATCAATCAATTGAAATTCAATTGTTCAACCTTTTTTGAACCATAATATAAATTCAAATTAATGAGAATAATTAATTAATAAAGATAAAATTTAGTATGGTTCAAGGTCTTAGGGTTAGACCACAATATTTGAGTTTTAGGGTTTCATAAATCATTTTATTGCTATTAGGGTTCGAAGTATCACAATTGAAAAAAAACAAAAATCACATTCAACAACTACAATGAACATGTTGGATTGTTGGGTATAAAAAAAGGTTGATATCATAAAAGATTAGAGAAAAGACAAAAAATTAAGAAAGAGAGATGATGAAGGACAAACTTCTTCGTGCGTAGAGAGAAGAATTTTGATAGACTTTTTTTTTTTTTTTAAAGAGGAAAACTTTGATAGACTTTTTGAAATCTTTGGTCTGGAGGCCTGGAAAATTATTGGAGTTTGGTATGTATAGTTAACACTACAAAGTCCATGATTATCCATGATTTTCTAATTCCATAAGTATGAATGATATTTTGAATACCTCTGTACTTTTATTCATTTTTAAAAGTCTTAATTGAATACCCCTAGATTTTGGTGGAATTCATGAAGTCTTTAAAAATCCTAATTGAATACCTCAAGACTTTCATGGACTGTTAAAAGTCTATATTGAATACACCTAGACTTTTAAATTCCATAGATTTCTTTAAAAGTTCCACTAATTCCATATACAATACACCCCCCAAGTCTGTCCAATTTGGAGTTTGTCACGCCCCGGATTTTGAATGATAAATTCAAATCCGAAACCTGAATAATTACAATTACAAAAAAACCAAATCTCGAAACTTCGAGTTCATTATTACAATTCACTCTCACAATATATTATAAAGCTCAAATGAGCATAACACACCTCACAACTTACAATTGTTGTAAAACTCTAACAATTGCTCTAACCGCACGATCACCGTCCTGGTTCTCCTGTCCTGTAGGATTACCCGCTACACAATTTGAATAGTGTACCGGGAGTTGCAACAACACAAAACCCGGTAAGCTTTTTACAGCCAGTATGAGTAAACAAGAAAGAACTGTTGATTTATTAGATTTCAAGACTACCACAAACCCACGTTACTTTCTCACTCTCATATATATATATAGACACTTATGAGTTACTCTCAATTTAGCTCATAAGATCACTCACTCTCATATATATATGTAGACACTTATGAGTTACTCTCAATTTAGCTCATAAGATCACTCACTCTCATATATATATATAGACACTTATGAGTTACTCTCAAATTCGCTCATAAGATTTCCCAACATTTGGTAGACAGACTCATATATATATATATAGACCCTTATGAGTTACTCTCAATTTCCCTCATAAGGTTACCATATATATATTGACACTTATGAGTTACTCTCAATTTCACTCATAAGGTCACTCCACATTTGGCAGACAGACTAGAGCTCTAACTGAACGTAACCACTCGTCCGGCCACAGACGTGATTACGATTTAATACTATTAATAACCACCAGCCCGGTACGAGAGCGTGATTCACTAATAGATGCCATGGTCACCTCGTGACCTAGTGATCTCCACAGATCACAACAATTTATTGTTCCTCAACAATAAAACTCAACACCTCTCACAATATATTGTTTCTCAACAATAAACTCAATATCTCTCACAATATATTGTTTCTCAACAATAACTCAACACAACTCCAACAATACATATTATTTCACGTAATAATATATATACAGACATTCACACAGGAATGTCTAGTAACACCAACAATAGTTCATATGATTGCAACAAAATAAAGCAATTAATTGTATTGGGTTCGTAATATGAACCACGTGAGGTTTACTCACCTCGATAATCCCGCTGCGTCTTCAATTCAGCTCAAAATACGATCCACAATCGTCCACCAACTCAAACCGTCAATCACCTAGTCCAATAATGATCTTGACTTAGCCAACAACTCAAATATGTAATTAAACGACGATCCAACGCTCAGATTCAAATTAAACGATGATCCAACGGTCGGATCTGAATTTAATGATGATCCAACGGTCGGATCCTCACGGATCGCCTTTAGGATCATCCTCCAAAATTATCACGAAGATCCAACGGTCAGATCTTCCTGAATCGCCTTTACTAACATCTCCACAAAATTATATGAAAATCCGACGGTCAGATTCTCACGAATCGCCTTCCGAATCACTATTTCTCAATTATACGAAGATCCAACGGTCGGATCTTCGCCCGTGACCTCACAAGGTCACCGGGACAGTCATACGATCAACATATCCAAAATTGAAGCAAAACCGATGGTCAGATCTTCACAGATCGTAAACCGAAGATAAACGTAAAAACGTTAAATAGTAACGTCAAAACGTAAATCCACTATTTATCAACTTTTTCTAACATGACCATGTTATATATCAAAACGCTCGTATGGATGCATAGATCATCGCCTAGATAATGAAAACTCGAAATATGGTCTGATGCGCCGCCACAAGCGGTGGTCAGTGGGCGGTCAACGCGGCGGTCAACGACGGTCAACCACCTCAGATGGCAAAGTGACCAACTACAAACTGGTTCAAAATGAAAGGGTGATCGACTTCCATACCTGGAGCTAAGTCTGGTTTGGCCTAGATCGTCCTAGATCAAGCGTTGAAGTTGGATTAATCTCGTGCGTCTGATCAGATTCAGATTAAATCAGGGACGTCGAAAAAGTCAAACCATGATCTAGCGTTCTATACACAAAATCGTGATGAAAGGCTTACATGGGGATAATCAGGGGGAGGAGGAGATCACGAAAATGGGGAGGATCGGCCCGTGCAACGCCGGAAAAGTGGTTTTCCGGTCGGGTCGGGTTCTAGCTTCGGGGGGGGGCTTCGATCTCCATCTGGGGGCAGCGGCGGGGCAAGACGGTGGCAGGGAGCGGCTGGGCGTGCGACGGCGAGCTCGGGGAAGGCCGGGTCCGTGGCCAGAGGATGCCGGAGGACCACCGTTTGGCCGGGTCGGGTCGGTCGGAACCCGAGGGTTCTGAAGGTCGAAGGAAGAGAGAGAACGGAGGAAACCGGGGGCTTTTCCGCAAAAAGAACTTTTTTTCGTCCTTAAATGAAAATAAAAATCAGAAAATTTCCTATTTATAGAAAATTCCCAATTTTCAAAAATTCATAACTTATTCATACGAACTCCGAATATTGCGTTCCACATGTCCACGAACTCGTATCGACGAGCTCTACAACTTTCATGAAGGAAGTTTTCCCAAATTTTGAACGTATAAAAAGTCAACTTTGTTGACCCCCTAAAAACGTTCGTTTTCGAAAATAAAATCGTTCGAACTAATTCCACAACTTCTCCAAGCTTCGTACTCGCTCCTACTATCGTGAAATCATTTCTAAAAATCCACGGAAATTAATTTGGATTTTTCGGGGTATTACAATCTACCCTCCTTAAAGAAATTTCGTCCCGAAATTTGAGCGTAAGTCAATTCCTCTCGATTAAGGTTGACCTAATCATAGAATCTCCATCTTTTCCAAATCTGTAGTAATCTACAAAGCCACAATCCTTTGTATAAAAATACATTCCTAGGGCCACTAAATCCTTTCATCACAATGTAAATTCACAAAACAACTGCTCAACAACACTCCACATCACATACACAAAATCGTCACATGGATCATCTCATAGATCCTCACATAGATCTTCACATAGATCTTCACATAGATCATCACTCTGTACTGGCATACAAGCACAGTAAACACTCCCACAAAGTGTTTCGCTACTCAATTAGCATCACGGTAAATCTCTATAGTAAAACTCAAGCATGCACCTTTCTTCACAACAATAGAGATGCATCACTCAAAACAAATCATCCCCAAAAGCACGCCAATAAAATATGTCACCCAGTGACGATGACTTGGGCTTGTTCAATCCTTGGGCTAAGCATTAGGGCTGGCCAATTGGGCCTGAAGAAATCGGACCATCCACATTTCGAACCGGCCCAAACCACTTTGGGTTTAACATTTGGGCCTACTATTCGGGCCGAACAATTGGGCTTACCATTTGGGCCTACCATTTGGGCTTACTATTTGGGCTTACTATTTGGGCTTACTATTTGGGCCTACCAATCGGCCCACCAACTTCCAGCTCGGCTACGGTATGAAATTGTACATACCGTATATACGTATGCATACCGTACAGATCGTATATACGTATGCATACCGTACAACTGTATATTCGTATGCATACCGTACAGACCGTATATACGTATGCATACTGTACAACTGTATATAAGTATACATACCGTACAGACCGTATATACGTATGTATACCGTACATACCGTATATACGTCCGTATATCAAGCATATACGAGATCCAAAAATATTTGTAAGAGGTAAGGTTCGAACTCCCGACCTCAAACACGAAGGTTTTGCTCCCAACCACTGAAGCAAGAGCTGCCTTCATTAATATATGCTCACGTGTTATATTTATTATGTCATAAGCGACATAAATAAAATAACGGGGGAGGCAAGGTTCGAAACCTTAACCTGCTGCACAAGGGCTTTGCCCACCAACCACTGGAGCACAAGCTGTGCTTAATATAATGTGTACAAATGTTTTACTTATTATGTCATAAGCGAACATAATAAAAATAAACGAGAGGCAAGGTTCGAACCTCTGACCTCTTGTACAAGAGCTTTGCTCTTCAACCACTAGAGCACCAGCTGCTCTCGCTGTTGTCCTCACAATTCTTTTATTTATTCTATCAAAAGCAATAGAATAAACACAAACTGTCGGTACACTCCACGTGCCACGACACGTCTCTTCCGTGATTTGCGGAAAGTCAAATCTGCTTTCGGCTACAGCTGTCTGCCACAGCGCCTCGAGATTCGCTCGGTCCCCTTACACGCTCTCCACGCGCCAACAGCTTTTCCGGGTTTCGGGGCGACTTTAATCCAACGCGTGGATTGAATCTCAGAGATCGTCCATCCAACGGTGGAGATCTGCTCACCTCGTTCTATAAATAGGTGCATCCTGGAGAAAAACTGTTCACACCAAAGAAAAGAAATTTTCCCCAGCCATTCTCTCTCAACTCTGCAGCCTTCCTCTCGAAACTCAAATCCTTTCTTCATCAATTTCAATCCTTCTCTTCTGATCTTCTCTCCCATCTAGTTGATTCAATCCCATCTTTCCTCTGAACTTTCAGATCTTCAATCTTTTCCTCCAAATCTTCAATCCTTCTTTCTCAGATCTTTTCTTCCATTTGAAGATTCGATCTCATCTTTCCTCTGAGAATCTCAGATCTCCAATCACCAGTTCAACAACTCCAATCCTTCTAACAAAATCTCCCTCAAACACTAAACCATGTATTCCTCGATTTCCACATCCTCTCACCCCATGACCCAAGAGCCACGAACTCTGCAACTAATGGAGCTCCAAACTCCGCAACAAATGGAACCACAACAACAGCAACCAACAGAGGAGGGAGGAAACACCCAAGCAGCTGGAAGTAGTGCCAACATGGATTTCTGGCGAAGCCGTACCAGGTGGATTCCTACTCCAGAACAAATAAGAATCCTCAAGGATCTTTACTATGTCAAGGGATTTAAGTGCCCAACTACAGAGCAGATTCACGAGATCTGTCTCCAGCTGAACCAGTATGGGCATGTTGAGGGTAAGAACATTTACTTTTGGTTCCAGAACGTCAGGGCTCGAGAGAAGCAGATGAATAGGTGTAATCAGGCTGCTCCAGTGCCCATGAGAACTAGTTCTCTTGGTACTGGTAGATCCATTGATCTCAATTTTGGGTCCACTGGTTCTACTGGTGCTGGTGGATCCATCGACATCAATTTTGGGCCAGCTGGTGGATCCATTGACATCAATTTTGGGTCCACTAGTTCTACTGATGATGGTAGATCCATTGATCTCAACTTTGGTTCCACCTATTCTACTGGTAATGAAGGATTTCTTGATTTAAATTCTGTTTCATATTCTTCCTCACACTTCAACACTAATACTAGTACAACTCTTTTGGCACAACAGGAGGACAAACATCCCTGCAACAACGAGGAGGAGATCACCAGGAGGTTCAAACTCTTCCTCTGTTCCCCGTGCACGGCGAGGACGTCTTTGGTAACCTGAAGGCTACTTCCGAGGAAGGTAGCGCTTTTGGTTACTATTCTGGTGGCTCAGGCGGTTACCACAGTGGCTCAAACGTTTCTCTTGAGCTCAGCCTCAACCCATCCGGAGCTGCTGACTAGGCTTAGTATAGCATAGTCCTCGTTTCCCTTTTTGTAATATAAAATCAATAAGATTGTGTGCATGTTTTCTTTTTCTTTTTTTTTTTAACCACAACAACACCAAGGATCGAACCTTGGTCACTTAATACTCTTTTCAAAACCATCGAGACTCTGCTGCACACATCTTTCAAAATGATTTATCACAAACAATCATTCAAAACCTAGCAATCAATTAAGTCACACAGAGGTCAAGCTAGTATCCTCTGAGTCAAACCAAACACAATAATTTCGTCGCTAGAATTAGGGATTAATAAAGCTAAACACTTCCTGAGTTAGCTAGGAAAAACCCACATCTTTAGAGTCACACTTACAACTCTAAAAAAAATCTCGATCACTCCATCTATCAATTGCTTCAACAAGCAATATGTACCATCTTAGCATCCACTAATCGATACTGGTACCACACTCAGTATCTCACCCACGAATCACCTCACTGCTCATTTGGTGGTAAGTCAACATCTAGTGGGTCAAAATTCTGTGATTATAGCACTTCACACTAACCACGTCATAATCCATAATCTGTCCTCACAACAGTATCTGGCCTCATAAATTAGTTATACAACCCTAGCACTCCTAGAGTTGAAAACAACGTTATTACCTAAGCTCATACATCAACACAATGTCTCTTCACAGTCAATCCTATCACGAGGTCATATCAATCTTTCCATAAGTCAACCATACACAAAATCCATCATAGTAACAACGAATTATGCATTACTACTCAACAATAGTCAGTGAACCAGCACTCCACAATAATTTCCAATACCATCCGCAGATCTCAAACCACACCCCGACATTTAGCTAATATATAGTAGCTATCCTAAACACCAAACAACTGTGCATGAATGAATGCTCCATTATAACACAATTCCATCACTAAGCAACCAATAACTGCTAAGTATTCTTCAACTCAAAACATCTGCATATCCAACTAATGGAAAGTATCACAACTACTAGTCAAATACTCGTAACGACTTTAGATACAAGCATTGGTCAAACACCATGACCCCAACAACCAACGACTACAATGCACATAAGGATACTGTTTTTCGTGAAAACCATCCTCAATAACTCCACCAGAGTTTAATCCAAAGGTTCCCATTCCTCAAAGGTGATAACTCAAAGAAGCTACACAAGCTCCACCACTTCACTTACAAAGTCAACCTATGCCATGATCACTTGACATACTACCCTTATTAAAGGTAACATAAGTATCTCCCAAATTACATCACTACACTCGAACACCAATATAGTCTTGAGAATTCTGTCTCATAATCTCTCACACTCCTATCATCTTGAGTTGGTGAGATCAATTCTCTTTTCAACTATTCCTAGGGTCTCAATCTCTTTCACCATTTCAACCCAAGAATAACATCCATCACATCAACTACAGGTAGACTAGGCAACTCAACCTCTAATGCCTCCACCTCATCCTCAACTGTCTCCATAGAAAGGTCCTGTCCCTACATCAGACTCGACCTCTACCTCACCGACTCATCAGAGTTAAATCCAGAGGTTCCTATTCCTCGAAGATCACAACTCGCGGAAACTAAACTTATTCTAATACGAACTTAGTAGACAACTCTACCGTCCTACGGACTTACACGTTGTCTAGACCCCATACTAAGACATACCCAATGATTTTACCAGTACCGAAGAGTATATGATGGGGATCCGCTGCAGACGGGCCATCACTCGGGAGGTACTGATTATCACCAAATATGTACCTTACGCTCTGATACCAAACTGTCACGCCCCGGATTTTGAATGATAAATTCAAATCCGAAACCTGAATAATTACAATTACAAAATCCAAATCTCGAAACTTCGAGTTCATTATTACAATTCACTCTCACAATATATTATAAAGCTCAAATGAGCATAACACACCTCACAACTTACAATTGTTGTAAAACTCTAACAATTGCTCTAACCGCGCGATCACCGTCCTGGTTCTCCTGTCCTGTAGGATTACCCGCTACACAATTTGAATAGTGTACCGGGAGTTGCAACAACACAAAACCCGGTAAGCTTTTTACAGCCAGTATGAGTAAACAAGAAAGAACTGTTGATTTATTAGATTTCAAGACTACCACAAACCCACGTTACTTTCTCACTCTCATATATATATATAGACACTTATGAGTTACTCTCAATTTAGCTCATAAGATCACTCACTCTCATATATATATGTAGACACTTATGAGTTACTCTCAATTTAGCTCATAAGATCACTCACTCTCATATATATATATAGACACTTATGAGTTACTCTCAAATTCGCTCATAAGATTTCCCAACATTTGGTAGACAGACTCATATATATATATAGACCCTTATGAGTTACTCTCAATTTCCCTCATAAGGTTACCATATATATATTGACACTTATGAGTTACTCTCAATTTCACTCATAAGGTCACTCCACATTTGGCAGACAGACTAGAGCTCTAACTGAACGTAACCACTCGTCCGGCCACAGACGTGATTACGATTTAATACTATTAATAACCACCAGCCCGGTACGAGAGCGTGATTCACTAATAGATGCCATGGTCACCTCGTGACCTAGTGATCTCCACAGATCACAACAATTTATTGTTCCTCAACAATAAAACTCAACACCTCTCACAATATATTGTTTCTCAACAATAAACTCAATATCTCTCACAATATATTGTTTCTCAACAATAACTCAACACAACTCCAACAATACATATTATTTCACGTAATAATATATATACAGACATTCACACAGGAATGTCTAGTAACACCAACAATAGTTCATATGATTGCAACAAAATAAAGCAATTAATTGTATTGGGTTCGTAATATGAACCACGTGAGGTTTACTCACCTCGATAATCCCGCTGCGTCTTCAATTCAGCTCAAAATACGATCCACAATCGTCCACCAACTCAAACCGTCAATCACCTAGTCCAATAATGATCTTGACTTAGCCAACAACTCAAATATGTAATTAAACGACGATCCAACGCTCAGATTCAAATTAAACGATGATCCAACGGTCGGATCTGAATTTAATGATGATCCAACGGTCGGATCCTCACGGATCGCCTTTAGGATCATCCTCCAAAATTATCACGAAGATCCAACGGTCAGATCTTCCTGAATCGCCTTTACTAACATCTCCACAAAATTATATGAAAATCCGACGGTCAGATTCTCACGAATCGCCTTCCGAATCACTATTTCTCAATTATACGAAGATCCAACGGTCGGATCTTCGCCCGTGACCTCACAAGGTCACCGGGACAGTCATACGATCAACATATCCAAAATTGAAGCAAAACCGATGGTCAGATCTTCACAGATCGTAAACCGAAGATAAACGTAAAAACGTTAAATAGTAACGTCAAAACGTAAATCCACTATTTATCAACTTTTTCTAACATGACCATGTTATATATCAAAACGCTCGTATGGATGCATAGATCATCGCCTAGATAATGAAAACTCGAAATATGGTCTGATGCGCCGCCACAAGCGGTGGTCAGTGGGCGGTCAACGCGGCGGTCAACGACGGTCAACCACCTCAGATGGCAAAGTGACCAACTACAAACTGGTTCAAAATGAAAGGGTGATCGACTTCCATACCTGGAGCTAAGTCTGGTTTGGCCTAGATCGTCCTAGATCAAGCGTTGAAGTTGGATTAATCTCGTGCGTCTGATCAGATTCAGATTAAATCAGGGACGTCGAAAAAGTCAAACCATGATCTAGCGTTCTATACACAAAATCGTGATGAAAGGCTTACATGGGGATAATCAGGGGGAGGAGGAGATCACGAAAATGGGGAGGATCGGCCCGTGCAACGCCGGAAAAGTGGTTTTCCGGTCGGGTCGGGTTCTAGCTTCGGGGGGGGGCTTCGATCTCCATCTGGGGGCAGCGGCGGGGCAAGACGGTGGCAGGGAGCGGCTGGGCGTGCGACGGCGAGCTCGGGGAAGGCCGGGTCCGTGGCCAGAGGATGCCGGAGGACCACCGTTTGGCCGGGTCGGGTCGGTCGGAACCCGAGGGTTCTGAAGGTCGAAGGAAGAGAGAGAACGGAGGAAACCGGGGGCTTTTCCGCAAAAAGAACTTTTTTTCGTCCTTAAATGAAAATAAAAATCAGAAAATTTCCTATTTATAGAAAATTCCCAATTTTCAAAAATTCATAACTTATTCATACGAACTCCGAATATTGCGTTCCACATGTCCACGAACTCGTATCGACGAGCTCTACAACTTTCATGAAGGAAGTTTTCCCAAATTTTGAACGTATAAAAAGTCAACTTTGTTGACCCCCTAAAAACGTTCGTTTTCGAAAATAAAATCGTTCGAACTAATTCCACAACTTCTCCAAGCTTCGTACTCGCTCCTACTATCGTGAAATCATTTCTAAAAATCCACGGAAATTAATTTGGATTTTTCGGGGTATTACAATGGGGCAAGCAATTGAACTTCCACGTGCATCATCAAGGTTCGCAAATTCAGGCTCAGTGCGATAAAATTCTGCTCTAGGCACAAATACATCTTCAATGGAAATACTATAACAGTCGGGGCCAAGTGTGTACCCATGCACAATTGATTTTGGATCTATAGCTGAGATTGATTTTTCTTCTTCTCTATTTGAATCAAAGAGAGTTAATAGGATTGGGTGTATCGGGGACTTAGGTAGAGAGAGTTGTTCATAAACTCTAGTTGTATGTTTCTCCATATTGATCATAGTGGAATATCTTGCCAGCTCCGAAAGTGGATGTAGCTCAATCACACCAATTGAGTGAACAACTATAAATCTTTGTGTTCTTTGTGAATTGTTTATTGGTTGCTTTCTTATTGCTTTATTTGTTACCCTTGAATTCATATCAATATTGTATTTGTTACGCTTCCACACAACAATATCGCCCGATTTACAAGCACTTAGGTTCTCTTGGTTTAGAGAGGCTTTTTAGAAATTACTTTTGTTGGGGAAAGTTATTGGTTTGTCCCCCTTCCTCTTTTTGTAAAAAAAAAAAAATTAATTAATTAAATTATATTAAAAAAATATATTTAAAAAAAAATCTTCTTTACTGAGTAATTATCATTCCCAATTCAAAATAGTGAATAAAATGAAATATTCAATTAATAGAGGTGGGTTCTAAGATTAAAACCGTTGCCCAGTTCAGTTATGTTTTCTTTCTGTTTCTGTTTTTGTTGTTTCATTTTTTGTACATAGTTCCATAAAATGTATTCAAAAGAGAGGAATTTGGTTAGACTCTTGTTTGTTTCAGTTTGTTTGGAAAAGTGCATGCACACTGCTTATTCTTGATACACTTTCTAATTTTGATCTTTTTTCTAATACTTCATGGGTGAAGATAATCTGCACACAAAGTGAGCGAAAATGTCACCCAACATAATTTCACTCATATTCATTTAGTGAATAGAGTTTTTATTATTTCGGGTTCGACCCATTCGAGACAGAATGTGTCTCTTAATTACAATCCCTTGTTACAGGGAAACACCCTTTGATTCCATTTATGAAGAAACCAATTGATGGGATGTGTGTTTGTTTGTTTTTGCGGCTGCACCCGGATATTTGAATGGGTTGCCTACGTACCCTTGGTGAGGGATCAAGCCACTCGTAGTTCAAGAGTTCCAATGAGTGAATGACTCATTGGAGGGCTTTGATTTTGGAATGAGAGTAGTGTTTGGGATGAATTTAGTTTAAGTGGACCAGGGATTCGATTTTGTGTTTAGGACGCGGTTGCATCTAGATAGATTTGGTTCTAGATTGCCTACATACCCTTTGCGGGATCAAACCACATGTAGTTCCGGCATTTGAGATTTAAATGAGTAGATGACCCATTTATTTTGGATTTGTGTTTGAGAGATTTGAAAGGTTTAGAGCCTTTGAATTTTGTGTGATTTGGGAATGATTTGATTTTCTGGTGCTGGGAGAATTTGACTGGAGTTAGTGATTCATTTGGGACTGGCTGAATTTGACTGGTGGAGTCAGGGATTCTGTTTGGAGTTGCGGTTGCATCTAGTAGGTCGCTAGACTGCCTACATACCCTGTGAAGGGATCAAACCACTGTAGTTCATCGTATTTGGGTTTTCAGTTTTGTACCGACTTTTGTGTTCGACGGATGTATATATATTTTCTTGAACCCGTCAAATGTATTTCCTTTGGACACCCAATTTGGTAGAGTGTCCGCTGACTTGATTTGGGTACTTGTCATGCCGATCTTTGTGATTAGGCCTTAGAGATTTGGAGTAGACCTCTATCAATGGGCTTGCTTCCATTTTTTTTGTAGGAGGCCCAATGACTCATTTCATTTTGAGTCGACACCCAGTTTTGGTGAAGCTTCTGATCATTTGATTTAAGTCCTCGTCGTGCGGAAAATTGAGTCGGAGATGTAATTAGGCTTGCTTCCAATATTTATTTAGGAGGCCCAATAAACCGATACCTTCGAATGCCATCTTGTTTGAAGCTTGCAGACTTTTCGACGTGCAACCCTGTGAGTTGAATTAATTAATAAAAAATTGTGCTCCATTACTTAATTATTTTTTGTGACAATTTTGATTGGCATTGCTCCACGAGGTGGATATTAGCTTCACCATTAATCACTTCTCACATGCCTTTGTCATAAGAATAATCTGGAGAAGACCTCACATTAATCACACACATCAATTAATGTGTAAAGAAGCAAATTTGGTTTGCTTCAGAATCATTTGTTTGGGCATCATTTTTCGACGTGCAACCCTGTGAGTTGAATTAATTAATAAAAAATTGTGCTCCATTACTTAATTATTTTTTGTGACAATTTTGATTGGCATTGCTCCACGAGGTGGATATTAGCTTCACCATTAATCACTTCTCACATGCCTTTGTCATAAGAATAATCTGGAGAAGACCTCACATTAATCACACACATCAATTAATGTGTAAAGAAGCAAATTTGGTTTGCTTCAGAATCATTTGTTTGGGCATCATTCTTTTGTCAAGGAAGAAGACACGTGCACAAACACCATATAGTCCAAGTAGCAAGTCTCATATGTGTTTCATAATTTTTATTCATATTTGTATGACACTTTGAAGCGGTGGAGCAGCTTTTGAACTTCTTCAAACAAGGAATGAACTACTTCTCAGCTCACCGCTCATTCGACAAAGGTCATATGCATCCATGTGTATCTTTTGATGAAGCTTCACAGTTGACAGTAGTTTGAGGGAGCTTTGAAACTTGATCTTCCACTTGTTTGCCGACTTTTCCTCTGTGCACGATCTTTTCTTTTCTTTTCTTCCATACTTTGTATGCAGCGGCAATGTCTTCTAGCAGATTGATTCAACAATTTGACTTCCTTCATTTTGAAAGACCTGCGTTGCAAAGTTTGTATTTTTTTGGAGAATGTTTATTTCCTCCAATCTGGGCTTTATGCCTGGAGTGAATGCTTGATAACACAGCAAAAGCAAGAGCAGGGAGGAGTTGGTTGCATTAGAGAGACCTCAAGCGCAGATAGGCCGTCGACACCAGAGAGTCACACCAAATTTGCCGTGGCTGACCATCAATCATTAGGCCTCTGAGCTTTACAGATCACCATGTTGCTGGTGTGGTTTATGTCTCTTGAGCGGTCACCAGAAGAGCATTGCCTCGATCCAGGTTGTCATGGTGTAGGTCTTTCCTTTGGACGTCTTTGTCTTCCTCTTATTGTCAGACCGTGGGCAGCTCACTTCATTTTTGCCACCTATATGCAAGACGCACCGCATATAAGCATCAAAAGATGAAGCAAGTATGGAAGACGCCGCCGTGGTGAATGAAGACTTGATGTCGACGATTTGTCTTGCTCATAACACGTTGATCGATGGCCAGGGTGAACAACTTACTTTGCTTTTGCCACCTATATGCAAGACGCACCGCATATAAGCATCAAAAGACAAAGCAAGTATGGAAGACGCCGCCGTGGTGAATGAAGACTTGATGTCAAATTTTTGTCTTGCCCAGAACACTTTGGCGGATGGCAGAGTTTTATGAGGACGAAAGTAGCGGAAGACATAATTGCTGAAAAGGGCAGAACATGGGAGAAGCACCTCTTTCTTTTGACTGTACCATAAAAGAAAGTATCAGAGATTTCAGGTGGCAATTAATCAATTGGTCATATACCTGTGATTTATTTGGAGCTTCTTCTTCCACTGCAATGTCTTAGAGAAAGGTTGCAACGTTTGGGCTCGGGTTGAATCTCACTCTGTTTCCCAATTGCTTCTCTCCCTCTAATGTCTCGCTGCTACTGGCCTTGCGTGTTGCAAAGCTTTTGCCTCTTCTTTTTTTCCCATGGCTTCTACTATCTAGCCTTTTCTACTGCCTGCAGCCTCTCTGTTTTTTTTTTCCTCTGCTCTCTCCCTTTTGGCGTTCCTCGTTTTTGTTGCTTCTGCTGCCTCTCTCGCCTTTGATGTATAAGGCTCCTTTTATAGGCAATAAAGATTAGGGAGGCTATGGATATTTAAATTTGAACTTAACCAATCCCACCTAGTATTCATTCAAATTCAAAATTAATCCGAGTGTCTTCCGCTGATGTTGTTCAAGTACTGCATGAGCCAAACAACTTTTGAAATTTAAAAAAAACTGCATTATCCCTCCAACTTTGACCGTGGCTAAATCCCATTAGGTTCCTTTTCTTTTGGTTTGGATGTACCTGGCCTCTTTTTTTTTGTCTTTTGTTACATAGTCTTTCAACTGAACTTGGAGTTATCATTTCACGTTCACCTTCCTTTTTCTTTGACTGACTTTGTAACAAACCTCATCAATCTCCAATTTGAATGCCACACGCTTTAATTGCAGCAAACCTTTATCTTTTTCTTTAAAGTTTGAACTGGAGACGTGATTTTTTTCTTATTCAACAGATAATAGTACCTCATTACTTATATGTGAACCTTTTACCCCAACAGTCTCAAGAATTCATATCTCATGAAAAGCAATATTGTGTGTTTTCCTTTCAATTTGAATTGAAGTTAATATTTGTATCCATTCAATCATCAAGACATTTCTTAATATAACCAGTTCTGTGTTTTTCAGGATTGTTGTTGGCGGCTTATTAGATTATCAGAATGCTTCATACTCAACTTATTATTATGAGCTCTTCAGATTGTTTGTATCCTCTCGGAAGGCCTTAATATGTACAATTACTAACCTCAAACACTCGAGTACTCTTTGAGGATTTATTTCCTGTTTCATAGCTTTACAAGTCAGTGCATATGGTTGCTGAGCTTCAAGAGTCATTCTCAAAAGATATTTATCATCAAGTTCATGATATGATCTTAGCGTTAATGGATCACACATTTTATGTGTTTCTGACATTAAATAAATATCAATCTAATCATGCTGTTCGTTTCCTTGAGGCTGCTGAGCTGAACTCGGGATCTGCTCAAGAACAGAGAAGTTTATTGAATTCATCCAATTATATTGAAGCCTGGAAAAGTGTAAATATTGTTGCTGAGATTTTGAAGGAACAGATGCAGATCTTACTTGTAAATGTGAAGAATGGCATTTGTAATGGAAAAGAGGGAGTTTCTGTTGATGCTTTAAATTTGAACAAGTTTGCTTCCATAATTTCGTGTTTTAGTGGGTTTTTGTGGGACCTAGCATGCGTTGTGATCGACACAGATGGGAGAAATAGTGATGAGAAAGCTAAGTTGTCAAGGTGGAAACTTGAACCAATCTCTGAACTCAACGTCTGTATAAATGTTTTTGCAGAAATTTCTTGTGTCTACTACAAATATTTATTCTTGACGATAATCAGCAGTCCACAACTATATGTGATCCTTATAATCTTCAGAAGTCAAGATACAATTTAGATTTGTTGGGTGCAGAGAAGATTGTGCAAGAAGACAATGATGCTGACACTGATATGGCATGTGGTGGACTGCAGGATGAATCTGCAGTTGCAGTGACGTGCTCAGCATCATCTGACATCTATGATGACTCTGTAATTGGTAGTGTTCATAGAAGAAGACCACGCTTGAAAGATGCCGATAGTGTTGTTAGTGTTCTCACTGCTGTTGATTCATTAAAACTGCAATATTTAAATAAGCCTTTGTTGAGAAGCATGCTAAAAGGTGATTTCCCCAACGCAGCATTTTTACTCAGGCAGTTGTTAATCACCTCTTCTGCTATTTTGAGGCTAAATTGCATATTAAGAACGCTCTCATGTCATCAAGCTTGGTGCATAAGTTTGCTGGCATTATGCAAGTCCTGTTATTGGAATCAGCGGACGCGAGTCAGGTGGCACACTTCTATAATTTTGTGTGTTTAGATGGTGTTCTGAAGTATCCAGAGATTTGTTTGACAAGTTGGTTCAGCTACAGTTACGGGGTCTTGGGAAATGCATTACTTTACAAGGGAAAAGAGCAACTCTTGCCTCTCATGAAACAATGGAATTTTCCAAAGCATCATCTTTTTCTGGCTGGGAATACTTATTGGATCAATTCAAAGCTAGGTTGAGGTCATCATTCGCAGTGTTCATAAAGAAATCAACAGAGTTGCATCTCCAATCTGCAGTTCAAGCTATCGAAGGAGCCATAGTTGGTGTGCGGAAAGGGTGCACAGTGAGGCATGACATGTGCTGGAAGTGAAGATGGTGGAAAGGTTTCTTCAATTGTTGCATCTGGCATTGATTGCTTGGATTTGGTTCTGGAATTTGTTTCAGGTAATATTATATCACACATTTATAGAGCGTATGAATGGTTCTACTACATCAATTCTCTATTTAGCTATGCATAAGTACTTGTGTCTATAGCAATTGCTTCACATAAGGACCTACTTTAGCTACTTATCCTATGACTTATGCTCAAGCCATACAGAAGTATGTATTAAATGCAAAGGACATATTACCACATGGGGAAGAAAAGAGTACATGTATAATAATTCCCTTAAGCTATTGTATGGATTCCAGTGTATATCTCTGAAGTTCTTTGGACATGTTCCGACCTTTTAATTGTGTTTCAGGACGCAATTTGATTGTGGTTAAAAAATACATTCAGGTTGATTGCCTGCATGTTCAATGTTATTCTGCATCTGCATAGTCCACTAATCTTCTATGGATTCATTCAGAGTAAAGATGATAGTGATCCAGATCCAGGAAAAGTCATTCTTATGTGTGTTGACGTACTGGCAAGAATTTCTGGCAAGCATGCAAAATACAAAATGGATCTCTGGCATGTAGCACACTCATTACGTATACCTTCAGCACTTTTTCAAGCTTTCCATCTGTTAAAACATTCTAAATGTCCTGTTCCAAATGATTCTTCAACAAATCCAAATAACCAACTCTCCGACCCAGTAGCAAGTGCACATTTCTCTGCTGGTATAGATTGGCCTATATTCTGCTTGCTGCCGATTATTGCATAATGTTGTGAAGCATCACAGAAGGTATTATTATTCATTTGGTATTGAAAATTTCATAGTAAAGAATTGTGAAGCTTGCAATAGATTACTAATTGAGCACATAAAGATCAGGTGGGAAGAGGTATAGTATGGATAAGATCTTTAAACTTTTGATATTCATCTTTTGCAAATTGATTGTCAAAGATGTTTGAAATTGTCTATATTACTTCTACATTACTAATCAAGTAGATTCTAATAAGAATTACAGTAATTCTTTTGTAGTTTCTAGTGAATGCGAGGGGTATGTTGCTCTACTTCAAGCTTCTGTTCATGTGTTCTTTATTGCTAATTGGAGACACTGGAATGCTGTTGTGGTAGCCAGAGAAGGCTTTTTTCATGGGAAGTAGAAGGATTCAAATGTGCATGTTTTCTCAGAATGATTTATGAAGAGGTAGGTGCTCACTGATAGTATCATTCTAGTTTAGATTATATTTTTGTTCCACTAAGTTTTGACTTTACGCGACTGAATACCAAAAGGAGAAAATAACTTCATCACCTGGTTTTATCATATCTGTTCTGCAGGCGAAGACATCAAAAGGAGGTCTTTGGTCCACGCTGTTACCACTTTTTAGCTTATTGCAAACAGGTTTATTCAAGATATGGCCCACCCAAAACAGGCATCAAAAGGTTATTTTTGCTACCTTGAAATACATTTGTTGTTTCCCAGCGAACATAAAAGGCATAGCACATTAATTAGTTAAAAATGATAATGGTGCCTTAATTAGTTAAAAATGATAATGGTGCCTTATCCTAAATTAAGATTAATAACACATTCTTTTTCCATATCTCCTCCCTCAACTTTTCCAGAAACTTGAGTATGAAATGATGCCATTCCTATCCAATTTCTATAGAATGGGTAATGTGGAACCGAATGCAGATTTGAGCATTTAGAGATAGGTTCAGAAGAGAAGGGAAGATTTGTGTAGATTGGATCCAAATCTTAAATAATATACTACAGAACACAACCCTAAAGTCACCATCCTCTGCTTTCCATTCTAAATCCTCATTCTTAGTACCCCAAAGTTTTAAAGAGGCATGATTAAGCAATTAGGGATTGGTTCTCACACTCCATTTCTCGACAAATTTTAAGACTCACGCTCCACTTCTAAGTAGTTAATGTGTAATGCAAGTGTGAAAGTAAAGTTCCGAAACCACTCCCCCTACAGGCGGACTTGTTTGCTTTACTTCTGAAATTGTAAAACGTTTTTGAGTTTTTCAATCCAAAACACTTCTTCTGTGTTTGGCAAGTAGTTAAAAGTGTTTTCTGCCTTGTACAAGCATTAGACTAAACCCTAAAGGCACAGGCACAAACTGGACAAACAAAGGTCCGAAACAAATACACAAACAAAGGTCCGAAACAAATACACAAAACAAAGAATAAAAAAACCTCATTGGACTTTTATCAAACACCTGGCGGGCAATGTTCATCTCAGATTCTCAGCCCATAAAGAGCAAGAAAAGAAAGATATCACAATACTTGCAAGGAAACAACAGGAAGCCACACACAATTTAAGGTCCACATAAAAATTAATATAAGAAACAGAAAGATCCAGATCTGATCCACAGATCAATATTAGACATAGAATAAGATACAAACAGATCTCAAATAAGACACAGGGTTCTACTGCTGTATGCACTGGTGGAATATTTCACCATGTTCTGCACATGTTTATTCTATATTCAGGAAGTGTTGATAGTGAAAAAAAAAAAAAAAAACAGATGGATATTGGAAGCAGAAATTAGCAAGCAGGGTGAGCCAGTTTTTAAGTTCAGCATGTGTTGTTCTGTGATACAATGAGGAGAATTTTTACAGAGATCAGTTTTATTTTCAACAACATTATGGACATGTACTGTTACATTGCGAGTTATGTAGGGTTTTGATTTTGTTTCATTTTAACTTCGTTTCATTTTGATTTTACAAGCTATTATTCCGGTTCTAAGAAACTGGGAGTGGAGGTTAAAAAAGTTTTGGTGCGTCTCTGCTTCTCGTGGTGTTGTCCATGCTTGAAATGAAGACCCAAATAGGAAGCTGCTACATGGTCAGTATATGAGCATCTAGATTGAGGGAAAACGTGCCTCCAATGTGGTCTTTGTTCGAAAACCATAACTTTAAATTTAGGGGCCGTGACCACTTACCCAATTTTAGTCTAACAATTGCCTACTTGCTCCACCAAGAGTTTTTTAATCTCATTTACCCAATCTAATTTTTTATGACAGTTTTGCCCTTAACTCAATTAATTAATTACATGTGCATCTGGTATTTCTCTCTCCCCCCGATCTGGTATTTCTCTCTCATCCCCCATTCTTCGTCCTCTCTCTCTCTCCCCGATCTGCTCTCTCTCTCTCTCATCCCAATTCTCTCTCTCTCTCTCTCTCTCTCTGACGCCTCAGGTGACTGGTCGCCCTATACCAATTTAAACCGGCGCAACGATTTGACCGTGATATGCGGCTATGGCGGCAGTCCTCCGTCGTTCCCCGTCGTCCGCTTGCAGAAGAAGGTATCGGCGGTCAGGCGGGTTCGGGTTCGAGCAGTCAGGCGGGTTCAATTTGCCTTTTTGATGCGCGCACCGAGGTTTAAATACATGGGCACCTCAGATTTCTGTGATTTCTGGGTGTGGAGGTGGAGGTGGTGGGTTCATGAGTCTGAGGCTGACAAGTCAAAGCTGACTGAAGATCGTTGAGTTTTAATGCATCGTCGATTTGGAGAAAAGGGTGGTGTTGTTCCCGTCCTCCTCCTCCGCGTCCTCTTCTGGTCTTTCTCACCGGAGATTCGTCCGCTTGGTTATTACCTCCGTCGTTCATGTTTCTACTGTTACAAACGCAACAAACAACACACCACACAGACCAAACCGAAGATTATAAATAGGGCTTTTCTACATTAACTTTTGTCTTATTTGTTTGTTTTGACTTTACGTACTAAAATGTCAGGCAATGTGAGTAATCTGACATTGCAATGTAACTGTGGGGTTTGTTTGATGGTTGGGGGGCAGTAGACACATTATTGGCCCCCAGTAGACTTTGATACGAGGGACAGAGATCACTATAGTGTGGTGTTTTGATAAGTTACCTGTTGTTTTCTGTGTATTAAAGTCAAATTATCTGTGAATCCTACAAAATGGTGCATTTTTGGTGGTCTATTGGGAGGCAGTAGAGACATTGGACTTTGTATTGGGGGCAATAATAGGATTATTGGGATGCACTAATATGATTATTGGAAGCCAATAATATGATTATAAATTGATCAATTGTGCCTGTAGTGTATTCATTTTGGTTTTGGGAGTTCATACAATTCACTGGACGGCAATAACATGATTATTGAAGGCAATAATATGATTTTTGGGAAGCAATAATATGATTTTTGGGGGGCAATAATATGATTACTGGGGGGCAATAATATGGTTACTGGGTATTATTAGGGACCGGTCGCCAGATTACGGTCACCGGATTCCTGTTTCCGGTCACCGGAGTCGGCGGCCTGCCACTGATCACCGAATTCCGACAAGGTGGAGGATGATTTCTCCCTCTAAGTGAAAAAGAAGGAGAGGGCAAAAAAGTCCCAAAAATAAATAAAAAGAATTAATTGGGTAAAGGAGAAATAATCCCTTAGAGTGTTTTGGGTAAATGGGGTTTTTAAACTCTTGGTGGAGCAAGTGAGCAATTTTTAAGCTGAAATTGGGTAAATGATTATTTCCCCTTAAATTTATTAGCTGATTAATCGTTTTTTTTTTTTTGACCTTTTTGTAAATAAGTCAGTACAGCATTTTAGGGCCCAACAAAAAAAGAAAGAAAACAAAAATGATTACGTTGGGCCCAACGAAAAAAGAAAGAAAACAAAAATGGATACGTTGGGCCCAATGAACTCACCTATAAATAGGGGCCTCTAGGGTTTAGAGCTGAATGTGCAATCACATCTCTCAAATCAACGCTCAGATCTCAAATCAACACTCAGATCTCAAATCAAATCAAATCTGCAATACCAACAATGGCGTTCCTCCCGATGATCCCCAAACCCAACGGCGGTAAGCCAAAAGGGAAAGCGCGCTATGATCCGAAGTTTGATCGCTCAGATCTCAAATCAACACTCAATGTGGAGCGATCAAACTTCAGATCATAGCGCGCTTTCCCTTTTGGCTTACCGCTGTTGGGTTTGGGGATCATCGGGAGAAACGTCATTGCTGGTATTGCAGATTTGATTTGATTTAAGATCTGAGTGTTGATTTGAGATCTGAGCGTTGATTTGAGAGATGTGATTGCACATTCAGCTTTAAACCCTAGAGGCCCCTATTTATAGGTGAGTTCATTAGGCCCAACGTATCCATTTTTGTTTTCTTTCTTTTTTCGTTGGGCCCAACGTAACCATTTTTGTTTTCTTTCTTTTTTTGTTGGGCCCTAAAATGATGTACTGACTTATTTACAAAAAGGTCAAAAAAAAAAAAAAAAAACGATTAATCAGCTAATAAATTTAAAGTAATGGTTTTCGAACAAAGACCACATTGGTGGCACGTTTTCCCTCAATCCAGATGCTCATATACTGACCATGTAGCAGCTTCCTATTTGGGTCTTCATTTCAAGCATGGACAACACCACGGGAAGCAGAGACGCACCAAAACTTTTTTAACCTCCACTCCCAGTTTCTCAGAACCGGAATAATAGCCTGTAAAATCAAAATGAAACGAAGTTAAAATGAAACAAAATCAAAACCCTACATAACTCGCAATGTAACAGTACATGTCCATAATGTTGTTGAAAATAAAACTGATCTCTGTAAAAATTCTCCTCATTGTATCACAGAACAACACATGCTGAACTTAAAAACTGGCTCACCCTGCTTGCTAATTTCTGCTTCCAATATCCATCTGTTTTTTTTTTTTTTCACTATCAACACTTCCTGAATATAGAATAAACATGTGCAGAACATGGTGAAATATTCCACCAGTGCATACAGCAGTAGAACCCTCTTGCTTTGGGATCCTACAACTACCAATTTCAGCATCCTTCCAATATAACAACTTACCTTTGCAAATGATGCAGAATCTTCTTTGAGTACCTTCTCCACCATCTTCAGAGGACAAAGCAATAGCTATTCGTTTTCCATTGATAGCAGGAGCATTAACATCCATGTCAGTTGATGATGGGGTCTCATGAAGCACGTCAACACCAAGATAATCTCTCAAAGAACATTAGACAGAGAATCTAGAAGAAGCTCAATCACACAAAACTCTGGAATATTGCCAATCCACTTTAGCACTCTTTAAATTATGGACCTCAACATATCCAGTCCAGAAGCTACTGAGATTTGTATTCAACAGCAGCTTTCCCATCCAAAATTTGTCTCGTCTTTCTCCAAAGATTTATTCTTCTCATTTTCCTTTTTTTTTTTTTGTAGAGTATCTTTGTCAGGATCGTTTAGGAAAACAATGCAAAGCCTCACACAAACCATTTCCACTTGACAACTAGGCAGTCCCACAAAATGGAGAGGCGCATATGAATATCACCCAGTCTCGCAAAATGGCAGAACCTAAACTTGCTTGTAAATTGCAGGAAGAAACCCTTCCATTTGACAATCTTCAAGAATATTTTGGATTGTCAAAACCATAAAAGAGGCTACTTGTTGGCAAAGAGAGTAGCAAACCTAAACCAACAGCGTCAAGAGAACTAACTAAAAATGTTTGAGCTTTAGTGAGAGTAGAGCACGATGGAAGAACAGTATGCATTGTTTCGGAAGGAAACTGATTCCTAAACAAGCACAATCCTCTTCTGCTCTTTATTTTCTATATGCTTCAAAGATAATCCAGACTGCAACTTATTTTGCTTGACCTCATCAATTCTAATAGATGTTTGCTCGCTACCAATAAACTAGATTCTTTCATTTGAACAATGAATTACGTTGAGCATACCATCACAAGAAGGTTTCCCACAGGAAAAGCTAGGTGTTCCTTCATCTGTGGAAGCTTTGTGCATGTAGATAACAACCCCTCAATAGAAGCAAATTGAACTTTACTTCTTCAAGGCATTTCCTTCATCTGTCAGGCTCCGAATCACACAAAAGCATGGCAAGTGCACAAGCAAGTTCATCATCTTCTTGACTTAGTGTCTTTCATATATCAGATCCATCTGAATAGCAGAACATCATCTTCTTGAAATACCAGTGACTTTCATATATCAGATCCATCTGAATTCCTACTCTCCCAATTCATAACGAAAAGCGGGTGCTCAGCTTATACGATCTTGTAGTATTTGCATAGCACTTAGCAAGCTCCATCATGGCAGAAGACTCAAACTGCAACCAAATTACACATATATTAGATAGTATAAACAACCCAAAAGGAAAGTTGCCAAGAAATAGGGCCATATTGACACTCAATAAAAAGAAAAGGCTCAATAACAGAGCATGCATAAAAGTCATCACAGAAGGAAATATAAACAAAGCATGTTTAGGAATAGTCTAGGACACAAAGGCAACTGGTATCATCCTCCAAGGAAGTACAGGCATTCGAATGGGAAAATGATTCCATGGGTGAATAAGTCCAGGTTAAATACTCATTTTCTCAAGCAGAGAGAAATCAATTTTATTATCGATGTAGAATTAAGGAATATATAACTCCTCCACCAACCTGACTCGAGCGAAACCCTATAAACTTAACAGAAATGTTATACGATTCAAAACTTAAACAATACCAACACAATTAAACCAAAATTCAGCCCCTTGTTCTTCATTCTACTTCCAGGCCTGCAGCCTCTTTCTATAAAACCTATACAACACAGTATAACAAAGAGTGATGCTTCCTCCCTCAATTCAACCTCGAGGAACCAAATAAACCAGCTAATACCAACACAATTAACCAAAATTCAGCCCCTTGTTCTTCATTCTACTTCCAGGCCTGCAGCCTCTTTCTACAGATAAAGCCTATACAACACAGTATAACAAAGAGTGGTGCTTCCTCCCTCGATTCAACCTCAAGGAACCAAATAAACCATCTAATACCAATTTCAACAAATTACAACTCTAAACAACTATGAAAGAAATACCAAAAAGATAAAAAGGAAAAAGTACATTTGCAACCAAGCTTACCAACATTTGGGTCGATCTCTAGACGGCATATCCAGAAGGTAAAATCTTGGACTTCCTTATTCCTGCAGGACTGATTTCAACCATCTCATCATGATTCATAACGAGGAGAAAGAAATCTGCAAATTAAACACCCTATTATACCATCAGTTGTCCAAAACCAAGAGATATTAAATTGCAAAGCCTAGATTGCAAAAAGGAAAAGACGAGACATATGATCTGTAAGTAGAGTCAGATTCCATTGAACCTCCTTGTCCTTTGTTGATGAAAAGCCCATAATCATGATTCATAACGAGGAGAAAGAAATCTGCAAATTAAACACCCTATTATACCATCAGTTGTCCAAAACCAAGAGATATTAAATTGCAAAGCCTAGATTGCAAAAGGAAAAGACGAGACATATGATCTGTAAGTAAGTAGAGTCAGATTCCATTGAACCTTCTTGTCCTTTGTCGATGAAAAGCCCATAATCATACTGATTAGACCCACAGAGAATTTCTCAGTTTCGTTGGGGTTGGGTAATTTAATCGAGGTGTTAGAGATGAGAGTTTCAGCAAAAGTGGGAGAGATCAGGGACTGAGAGGGCATACGGTCATTAGGAGATCGAAGAGCGAGAGAGAAGACCAACTGAATTTCAGGGTTTCGTTGGGGATGGGTAATTTAATTGAGGTGTTAGAGATGAGAGTTTCAGCAAAAGTGGGTGAGATCAGGGGCAGAGAGGGCATACAGTCATTAGGAGATCGAAGAGTGAGAGAGCAGACCGACTGAGATCTAGACAAGTCTAAGAGAAGAAGAGGGGGGGGGGGGGGGGGGATGTTCATGGTTTTTCTTTTCTTGGTCCAAGAGTGGCCATGGTTTGCACCAATAAAGTGGCTATTGATATTAACAATAAGATACTCTCTACTGATGCAATTTGTCACTGATGTCACCCAGAGTCATGGGAAGAATATAACACTGATAATTGAAACAGTGGCACCCTAAATTATAAAAGAACCTGGGGGCTATCAATGGCTACCTACCAGTGGCCTTTGGCCCTTTTCCTAGTAGTGCATGCACTGTCTCCGCCTCTCTGTCAAATCAAGTCTGATTAAGCTTTGTTCTCTGTCCTCTGTATCATCTCTGACTCTGTCTGGGAGTGACCTGAGAAAAGAATTATCAAGCTAATCAGCATCTTTTAACAATATCAGTAAATGAATAATTCTCTTAAGAAACTAGAGAAAAGCTCTCCATCGTGAAAAGATAGCAAAAAAACAAAAAACAAAAAAAAAAACAAAATTCTGAACAAACTGAATAATCTATTTGACTTGCACTCCTGCAATAACTTTCATACATAAAAATTCTATTCATAATACTTTCTTCTACATTCTACTCCAATCTATAACAAGTGTTCCAGCCATTACTTGCCACTTTCTCACAAATGTTTTCCTTAACCGACAATACTGCAAACAAAGGTATTTTTTTTTTTTATTTGTTTTTAATTTCTATGAGTTTGTATACAAACAAATAATTTGACCCAACTACGCAAAATCAGAAAGAAATCTTAAGTTTTCTACTACTAATAATATTTCAAAAATCTTAATATAATCCCAGAGGAGTGAATAGAACTACAAAAAATATGCAAAGCATTCCCTAAAAAAGATCTACAAAGAATTTAGACATGAATTTGTACAAAAGATCTCTCAATGATATCTCAACAAACATGACAACAAAAGACATAAGTTTGTACAATTAGATGTACAAAGAATTTAGACATGTATCTGTACAAAAGATCTACAAGGGATTCAGACATGAGTTTGCATATTAGATCTATTAATGATATCCCAACAATCATAAGCACAAAATAGACAAAAACTAGAAAAATTGATTGTATTCTTCAAATTTGAAAATGTATTTGATAGTTTGGTGCAAAGAAAATCTATGCCTAACTAAACATGAGCACAAAAGACACGAGTTTCTAGAAAAGATCTACAAAGGATTTAGACATGAGTTCAAAGAAAAGATCTATTAATGATATGTCAACAAACATAACCACAAGACGAACCACATAATCTCCTGTTCCTTTTTAAAAAGGATTTTCAATCTGATTTTTAAAAACAAAAACAAGAAAACAAGATTGTATTCAGTAAAATAAACTGATCAAAATAATATAAAAGAAAAACTAAGGTGGTGTTCGGTAACGTTTTCATGCCTATATTTTCATTCTCTAGAATGAAAATATGATGACCGTGCGTTCAGTGACCTATTTCTCAAAATGTGTAGAACAAAATTGAAAATATTTTCAACTTTTACTTGTGAAAATTGAAAACAACAATAACTAAACATGAGCACAAAAGACACTGAGTTTCTAGAAAAGATCTACAAAGGATTTAGGATTTAGAGTTTGTACAATTAGATGTACAAAGAATTTAGATCTGTAGAAAAGATCTACAAAGGATTTAGACATGAGTTTAAAGAAAAGATCTATTAATGATATGTCAACAAACATAACCAAAAGACAAACCACATAATCTCCTGTTCCTTTTTAAAAAGGATTTTCAATCTGATTTTTAAAAACAAAAACGAGAAAACAAGATTGTAGGTAAAATAAACTGATCAAAATAATATAAAAGAAAAACTAAGGTGGTGTTCAGTAACGTTTTCATGCCTATATTTAGAACGAAAATATGATGACCATGCGTTCAGTGACCTATTTCTCAAAATGTGTAAAATAAAATTGAAAATATTTTCAACTTTTACTTGTGAAAATTGAAAACAACAATAACTAAACATGAGCACAAAAGACATGAGTTTCTAGAACAGATCTACAAAGGATTTAGGATTTAGAGTTTGTACAATTAGATGTACAAAGAATTTAGATCTGTACAAAAGATCTACAAAGGATTTAGACATGAGTTTAAAGAAAAGATCTATTAATGATATGTCAACAAACATAAACACAAGACGAACCACATAATCTCCTGTTCCTTTTTAAAAAGGATTTTCAATCTGATTTTTAAAAACAAAAACAAGAAAACAAGATTGTATTCAGTAAAATAAACTGATCAAAATAATATAAAAGAAAAACTAAGGTGGTGTTCGGTAACGTTTTCATGCCTATATTTTCATTCTCTAGAATGAAAATATGATGACCGTGCGTTCAGTGACCTATTTCTCAAAATGTGTAGAATAAAATTGAAAATATTTTCAACTTTTACTTGTGAAAATTGAAAACAACAATAACTAAACATGAGCACAAAAGACACGAGTTTCTAGAAAAGATCTACAAAGGATTTAGGATTTAGAGTTTGTACAATTAGATGTACAAAGAATTTAGATCTGTAGAAAAGATCTACAAAGGATTTAGACATGAGTTTAAAGAAAAGATCAATTAATGATATGTCAACAAACATAACCACAAGACGAACCACATAATCTCCTGTTCCTTTTTAAAAGGATTTTCAATCTGATTTTTAAAAACAAAAACGAGAAAACAAGATTGTATTCGGTAAAATAAACTGATCAAAATAATATAAAAGAAAAACTAAGGTGGTGTTCGGTAACGTTTTCATGCCTATATTTTCATTCACTAGAATGAAAATATGATGACCATGCGTTCAGTGACCTATTTCTCAAAATGTGTAAAATAAAATTGAAAATATTTTCAACTTTTACTCAAAAGACACGAGTTTCTAGAAAAGATCTACAAAGGATTTAGGATTTAGAGTTTGTACAATTAGATGTACAAAGAATTTAGATCTGTACAAAAGATCTACAAAGGATTTAGATCTGTACAAAAGATCTACAAAGGATTTAGACATGAGTTTAAAGAAAAGATCTATTAATGATAACAAACATAACCACAAGACGAACCACATAATCTCCTGTTCCTTTTTAAAAAGGATTTTCAATCTGATTTTTAAAAACAAAAACGAGAAAAAGATTGTATTTGGTAAAATAAACTGATCAAAATAATATAAAAGAAAAACTAAGGTGGTGTTGGGTAACGTTTTCATGCCTATATTTTCATTCTCTAGAATGAAAATATGATGACCATGCGTTCGGTGACCTATTTCTCAAAATGTGGAGAAGTAAAAGTTGAAAACATCTTGTGAAAATTGAAAACAACAATTTAACATTTTCACTTTTCTTCTCCCAGTTTAGAAAATACAGAGAGCGCAGAAAAGATCTATGAATGATATCTCAACCATAAGCACAAAATGGATCGAGATCGTTATCTCAACCATAAGCACAAAATGGATCGAGATAGTTCCAATAATAATCGCCTGTTCGGTAACGTTTTTAAAAATAATTTTTGAACTGATTTTTAAGAATAGGAACTAGAAAACGAGATTGTATTCTTCAAATATTCGATAGTAAACTGATCCAAAAGAATACGCACTATTGTTAGATAAATACAAATAGATTGGAATATTACATCTGCAACTCGAAATGGGTTGCGTAGAGCTCTGCTTCTTATCAATCTCAGGGAATAATGCAATCTCTCGCAAACTACGTTCAAGCGCCCCTCCTTTATTCATTCATCTATAGCAGCTGCAACACACGGCCCAAATTGCAAAGTCATCACAGATATAATTAAATCTTTGTAAACACAATTTCACGAAACTGTGAAAACCTCTACTTCTTAATTTGATAAAAGAGCTCGGCAGCTTCCATACTGGGCAATCCCTACATCAATTATCTCCAATAATATCATTAATAGATCTACTTCTTAATTAGGGATTCAGAACAATGATAAACGCAGGAAACCAAGAACCCATAATTTTGTTTGAAATAAAGTCATTGAAATCATACGATCGGGACACATGAAAAAGGTAATCATACCCAGAATTTTAGTTCTGTATCTACTTCAAAAACAGTGTTAAAAAAGAGTTTACCGTCACAATTCGATGGAGAAGAGCAGCAAAAAAGCAAAAGCAAACAATTTCGAAAAACTCCACTATCAATTACCAAGAAATTGAATTAGTTTACCTTAGTATTGGATTGCCCGGACCAGTGATTTCCCTGAGAGCTTCATGTCCCCCTTTTCTTCTTCTTCTTCTTCTCTTCCTCTGGGTGGGTGCAATCGTTCTCTCTCTCCCCCTCTCTCTTTTAGACTATAGATCGAACCCCCTCTCTTCGTGGCAACAAAACAACAGAGCAAACGGCCGGTGAGAGACAGCACAACAATGAGGGCAATCAAGTAAAACTCTAGAGAGGTAGGGGTAAAGTCGTCATCACACTATTCATAAGGGGTTACTGTTCATAAGGGGGTTGCATCTTTAGGAAAGGAAACCGCGCGTTGCCGCGAGACTTGAAATTTAGCAGAAACAGAGGTGGCATGTAATGAGAAATAAGAGGAATCTCAGAAGTATATGAACCTACAAAGTATAGCAACTATAGCCATATATAAGCAGAGAAACATAAAACTTTATTCCAAAGTATAAGAAAAGTTGTTATGAATAAGTAAAAATTTATCAGGGGGACTTTACTGTTTAAATGGATTAAGATTATTAGTGTGAAGGCAAACCTCAGGGTCCATCTAGAATGCAGTCCCCTGCAAAACTTGAATTTCATTCACTTTGGTGGTTATCAGGAAAAAGGCACAGCAAATACTATTAGGAGAAAAGATTCAAAATGATTGTGAAAACTATTGAAAATATAGAATGGCACAGAGGAACAGAAGACATACCTTGCCAATCCAAAATCTGCAAGCTTCGCAGATCCATAAGCTATCGCCTAAAAAATTTGCACACAAAAAAGGAATAGTTCAGAATCAATGTAGACAAAAAAAATGCTGAAAGGAAGCAATGAATCCGTAATATTTGATTAAAATTTTCCCCGTGTTCAATAAGTGAAAGATCAGTAATGGCATTGATGAGCAAGATGTATTTCAGTTTTGAAATAGTTGAAGTAATTTTGAATAATCTGTAAAGAACTTACCTCTTCATCGACCAAGATGTAATGAAGACCGTCATATATCTCGCTGTTGTACCTCCTTGGCCTCCAGATTCTCAAAACGCGAACCCTGATTCTGAAATTAAGTTGAAAAGCTTTTATCTGATGGATTAACGTGTGCGCTATGTTTTCTTGGAGCTGAAAATAAGTGAGAGAAGATGTTAATGTTCATTGAGGATATAATATAAATATGCTGGAAGTGACTATTAATTTTAAACTGAAAATTGTATAAAAAAAAAGTACTAAATGAAGCTAAATTTACACATATGACTTCAGCTCCTAATAATGCTAGATGTTGATCATATCGATGTTATGACTTGCTGTATTCAACATTTTGTAATAGATTTGTTAAATACAATTATTTGATCAGTTTGTTTGATTTTAATTCAGGTATTATGAGTATGGTGGAAAAAAAAAAGTTTTAGAAATGAAGAATCATTTTCTACAGTTTGATTTCTTTGTAACTTTTTTTCAAATATCATTGATCTTGCTACATCAAGTGTAGTCAAACATATTTTAAAATGAAAAATGATAAGTAGTACACAATGGATTATTCAGTTTTGAACTTGATAACAATTGCACAGTCGATTATGAACTTGGAAGAAAAATGGATTCATTTGTTCATAATTCAAAAATTAAAATGGGAAAAGAAGACAAAATAGATGCATGCAGCAGTTAAAAAATGGACAAAAAGATCAAAGTTGAAGAAGAAATAGGAAGATCAAAGTCAAGTATTATGTTACATAAAGCATTGTAATAGGCGTATAGAAACAACTAAGTAAAATAGAAGCATAAATGTATTTGCATTTCTTTTTACACAACATTTGCCTGTAATCACAGTATGCCACATTGATAATAATTCAGCTCGATTCTCCACAACCATTCTTATCAACCGGATTATCAACTACAAACTGAAAGTAGCTAAACTAATTCAGCTATATTTCAGTTTGTATTACATATCTAAACTAATTCACGTCTTAACAAATGCTGTTTCATATCCTTTTTTACACTGTCCCAAAGAAAATTGCTCATCAGATTGTTTATCAGTCTAGCAACGCGTTAAGGAATTTTAAGATACAGACATATACATCCTTTTAAGCAACTGTTTTGTAAGAGTTACCACTTATCATGCTTCTCATCGATTGGAATCGTGCTGTGATTTAGCTTACTGATTTTGCACAAACTATGAAGAACTATTGAATTTAAAGCAAAAAAAAAAAAAAAGGAAGAAGAACCACTCACTGAAATCGATGAAATCGCACAGATTAGACCAATTCAGATAAGAAGCATGATCCAAATATACATTGAAAGCACAAATTGAGCAAATACATAGACAATAATTATGTATAAAAAAGTGCAAAATCAAATCCTGGAATAGGTGATTGCTTACAGTCAAGATCCAACTTGATTAATTTTAAACAGCCCCCAGATTGCTACAGCTCTTCAACAATTCTGTCACTAAATAATAGGAAAAGATTTTTCATTAATGCTAAAGATCAAATCAGTAAAAAAATATAGGTATTTACTATTTATGACAGAAACTGTACTACAGAAATAGATGAACCCACTACTAGAATTATGGCCCCAGACATCGGCCAAAAACCGATGAGAAACAAAAACCCGACCGATGTCTTTGTGGGTGATGAGAAAAATCCGGAAAATGCAGACATCGGTTTTTAGCCGATGTCTAGTATTCGTGTAGACATCGGTTCCTAATTATAAATCTATGTAAATAGGTTTAAATGATAACAAAATTACATGTTTTACTATTGTTAAACCCACATTTTATTGTATTTAATGCTTAAAGAAATATAGATTACACAACACAAGTTTGCGTTTTAACATCGTTATTGATTTAAGAACCGATGACTGATACTGTTACAGACATCGGTTCCCATTTTGGAACTGATGTCTGGTACTCAGTAACATATCGTTTTCGACAAAAAATCGATGTCTGTATATTTTAGTAACATCGATTTCCATTTTTGAACTGATGTATAGTACTCAGTAACATATCGTTTTCGACAAAAAATCGATGTCTGTATATTTCAGTAACATCGATTTTCATTTTGGAACTGATGTATCTGTATTACTAGACATCAGTTTTTATGGTTAAAACTGATTTCAACTTTATATCTAGACATCATACTAGAAAGTACGTCCGCGCGATGCTGCGGGTTTAGGCGATAAGAGTAGTAATCACAATCTTATAATGTTTGCCGAATATGCTATAGTTTTACATATCATAAAAGCTGGTTCACAAACTTTTTCACTAACTCTTACAAACTCTCTAATTTTTCCATTATCAAATCTATACATTCCTCCATTTCTGCCTTACAGATCACCAGCCTCTTCCACATTGTAAATTGAATTAGATGCAAGAGAATACTTCTGTGTGGCTGAAAATTCTAGCATGACCAACCTATATATAATCTCCTCCATTTTGGCTACAAGGGACGAATATGCCACAGCCAACAATTCCATAGTCAAAGCTTTGTCTTCTTTTCTTCTTTCACGTTTGCTCTTCTCTTCGTGAAAAGTATCTACACAACTGCAAAATTCATAAATCAATGATCAATGATCAATTCATGACAAAACAAACATAACAAAAATCAATCACTGTATATCACTAAAAATACAATCTTCCAATTACAAAAACACCTCCAATTTCTGAACTAAATGACCACTAATAAATTTCCAAAAACACCTCCAATTTATGAAGCAAACACCTGATTTACAAAGCCAATTACTAATTGCATAGTCCTCCAATCATGTAGCAGAGTCATGTGAGAAACAAGGAAAGCTTATGTTAGACAATCCATAATTCCATATCATGTAGCAGAGTCATGTGAGAAACAGAGGAATGGTTATTACCCGACAATGCAATTCAGGTAGCTTAGACTCTGAAAGGAGGTAATCCATAGTACTTGCTTCTCGAGCTCTAAGATCCCACTCCAACTCAGTTGTTCTACCAGATGCAAAAGCACATTGGGGTTCCAAAATTTGTGCAAGATTTATTTGTAGAAGACACTGCAAGTTAAAAGGGAATGAATTTTCAGTTTCAGACTACGTGATTAGGACAGTGCTCATTATCAAAACAAAAAGTAGTAATGTTACTCACATCTTTAATTTTTTGAAGAGCAGTAACACAAAGTGTATTGTTAAGTTCCACATTGACATAGTCCCCACTGCAATTAGTTTTAGCAGCCTACAATGAGCATGGTATAGTTAAAACTTCATCAAAAGTAATGTAAGTATGTAACAGATGCTGACAATATTATACTTCAAATGAGCAGTAAAAAATTATTATGCACCTCATAGATTTCATCTGAAATGAGTGACACTCAGTGAACATATGGGATTCTCTCATTTACATCAATAAAAGAATCTGAAACTGGATTTCCAAGCAAGTATCCCTGTTTCAAGCTAAATCATATTATACATTGCCAAAGAAACGAATTAGGGGAAAACTAAAATGAGATTAGATAGTGTATTACTTGGAGTTGCATTCTTGGCCTTGACCCAGACTCTAAACCTGCAATGCAGTATCCAAGGTTTAGGAAGTTAAATTAAGAGAATTTTTTGTTTCCTTCACAACAAAATACTATTGTTCATACATTTGACCGACTGTGACCTCTTAAGTAGTGCATGATTCACTATAGGTTCCATATCAATAAACGGTTTTCAATCGGGCGTGTGCGCATTATTGATGTCAATATTTCTGCCTTAAATATGAAGAGACTTACCTTCTAGTATATTCTTAAGAAGAATGGGAACAATAAGTCCTGAATATGAGTCACCACCAATGTACAGTTGATTTCCCTGAAACCTTGGGTGTGCATATAACCACTGTTTCACAAATCATAGAAATGAGTAAGAGAAACTGCAAGATTTCAGAAACATGAAAATAAATGCACAAATAGAAGTACTTGTGATTCTTTTCTCCTTACCTTTCTTAAGAAAGTATAGGTCTGTGCAGCTGATTTTGTATCGGAAGTATAGTACCCTTCCGAGGTTGTAGAGTATGAAAACCCAGCACCAACTGGTGCATCTATAAAGATTATGTTGGCCACCTACATGATTATAAGGATTTGAATGAATTAGATTAGCCCAAATCCAAAACATAATTAAGCACCAAATGCATAACTTTTTTATAAGCACAAAGTGGATTATTGAAATCTAAAAATTTGCACCTTGGTCCATGAATATGGATTCATAATTATAGTGGGTATGCTTCCATTGTAATGCATATCATAATTATAGTAGGGCATACTGTAAACACATCTAAAGGTATACTTATTTTAGCGTTTAGGGCATACTGTAAACACATCTAAAGGTGTATAAAGATTAGTAATATTCAAATGTTCTTATTTTTTTTTACTAACTGTTTTGTTCCTATTTTGGTAGGCCTACGATTTAGTATGCTTCTTTATCTGTCTCTAATTAAACATCAAAACTGCAGATTGGATAGAAGATAACAGTTATAAACTGCAACCAAACCACTCGAAGTAAAAAACCAATCCAGTAAACAAAGAAGAGCTCCCAAGTATTATGCCAGCTCTTCTAATAAACAAAGAAGACCCTGAGTATCTACTTCCCAAATTCCAGTCATTCTTAACCACTCAAACAAAAGATACAGAAGAAAATGATCCATGAAACTTACCCTTAAGCACCCACTCTCCCTCCTGTTGCTGCAAATACATTCGCAAATCAATCCAAAACAAACACAAAATGAAAAACAAAAATCAATTCCACAATCAATTCAAATGGAGATTCTCACCACCTCCAAAGTCGAAAAAAAGAATACAGCAATAGATAACTCACCAAACCTGCAGCTCTCCTGCTCTCTTCAACGTAATTTAAAATTTCGTCTCCCTCTCCTTGTTGATCACAAACCCAATATCACAACCGTAAACTCCTGCATCACCAAAACCCCAAATCCGTCACATGCAAGAAACAAACATAGCTAATAAACTCATAACACACAATGACGATCATTATAAGCAAGAATAACTACCGATTTGTATAGTGATGATCCCAGAATTGCAGCCAATGTCAAGACAGTCCTTGCCTTCAAACCACTCATTCTTGAAAACCTTCAATCTAGGATCTTCCTATGCAGATTGACAGCCAACATGTGCAAGAACTAAAATCAAACACGATCAACAGGCACCAGCTCAAAATACCACAGATTTAAGCCATTCAAAGAAAAACCCAGCTCAAATACATAAGAATTAAACAAAAAAGCCTGAACTTTAGATCAAAACTGGACAGGGAATCAGTATTGGTGGTCACGAAGAGGAGAGAGAGAGAGGACCTACGAGACTAGACGTTGGAGAACTAGCTAGAGCTGGCTCAAGTTGGAGAATGACAAGCTCAGGTCCGCTGATAAGCTGGAGGTCAGATCGGATCTCAAGCTCGAGGTCTGGAGAACGAGATCGGGAACTCGGGGTGAGAGAGCAAGGCAGGGGAACACGGGGTCAGAGAGTGAGGTCGAGGACTTGGGGTCAGGTCGGAGGCGGCTCCAGTCGGCTTGGGTCGGAGAGGGACTTGGAGCACGTCAGGTTGGAGAAGGAGGACGGGGACTCGACGCAGGTCAGCTTGGAGAACGATGAGGTCGACAGTTGAAGTGAATGAGCTGCTGAAGTCATTAGCTAGGGTTCGACAGTTTTAGAGAAAGCGGAAAAAAATACTAAGTGTGGGGGGGGGGGGGGAAATGAAATAATTGGTCCCCGCGTTTCTCAAACTTTAAATCTTAGTCCCTCCGCGTTTTTTAAAAATTTTGGAACGAAACTTTTCTCATCATTTTCTTTGGTGACTGATGTCTATAATACCAATGGAAATCAGTTTTTTCACAAACTGATGTTAACATGTTTTTTAACATCAGGTGCAATCCTGACCAATTTAATAGTGGCGATGTCTAATGACATTATTCTAGTAGTGACCAAAGAGAAAGAAAAGTAAATGTATGTAACAAAATAAATAGTCCATAATGAGCATTGATTTTCTTTCTATTTGTTCATTCCTGTGTGGGAGAAATTTTTCTATCCTACTGGAGAACCATCTCAGCTTACCACATGGTCTGACGAACCTGTAAAAAATTACCACGTGGAAGCTTTGACAGCTCAAACCATCCATTAGCTACCGTCGTTAACCGATACAAACCTTATTAAAAAAATCCCGAATCTAATTTCATTCTCTCTTGAACTGTTCATTCGTTCTGCAGTCAAATTTGGGTGAAGACGAAATCTAAACCGAAGTCTCCAAGCTTCCTACTCTCCTTCTTCCTTCGCTTCTCCATTGTTGGGCTTCTTTCCCAAATCACTATCCTTCATATCTTTAACAAAGCAATAGTCATTTTCACTAATTTCATTAGCACAGTATATCTCGCAATCAAAAGCCATGTTTCTCATCGGAGACATGGATCTCGTTCTTCGGTGCAGAGACTTGTCCGGAAGCCTCAGATCTCTGCCTCATCGTGGCCCATACTCGAATTGGTCATCTGCATCTTCCTCGTGGAAAGCTGCACGATCTAGCATCGACATCTATGGCTTTTCCTGACATGCCTGCATGATTCAAACTCATTAGCCGCAGTAGATCTGTTCGATTGGAATTAAGATTTTATCTGAGAATTTTTCAAGAGATTGCATAATATATATATATATATATATATATATATATATATATATATATATATATATATATATATATATATATATATATATATATAAGACCTAATATACACTTCAATTGGAATTGAGATGAATGATTATGTATAAAAATCTAACTACATGCATGATCGATGTAATCACATGAGAAGATCTTTATTAAAATAACCTAATATACACTTCAATTGGAATTGAGATGAATGATTATGTATAAAAATCTAACTACATGCATGATCGATGTAATCACATGAGAAGATCTTTATTAAAATAACCTAATATACACTTCAATTGGAATTGAGATGAATGATTATGTATAAAAATCTAACTACATGCATGATCGATGTAATCACATGAGAAGATCTTTATTAAAATAACCTAATATACACTTCAATTGGAATTGAGATGAATGATTATGTATAAAAATCTAACTACATGCATGATCGATGTAATCACATGAGAAGATCTTTATTAAAATAACTTCATGTTCTGTTTACCTTGATCAAGATCTTTGACTCCATGAGAGAAACTGCAATCTTTGGAGAATAATGAGAAGACGAATTGGCAGATAACGGTAGAAGGATGAGTATCTAACGGAAGGTAACGGGGCTATAACTGAAGGAATGGATGGATTTCAAAACTTTTTAATTAGTGCGGAATAAGTTTAACAATTAAACTACTAACTAAACATAAAATTCATTCCTTTAACCCATGATCTTGGCTTATTGTGATATGTATATAAACAAAGCATGCATAGTAAGGAAGAACAAAGAGGGAGTTTATGTTCTACTCACCCTTGGAGCGTGATTTTAATCCGATCCAAGTGAACCACCAAAGTTCCTCTCCTTGATCTCTCCTTGTGTGTGTTTCCTCCACCTTGAAGCACCTTGAATTAAGAACTCTTTCTTGTACTCCTTCTTGTGCTTGTAATCTCCTCCTTGATGTAACAAGTAAAGCCACAAAAATATATGGCCTCTAAGGATCTTCACAAAGTGAATCAAGAGATGAAGAAAGATGAAAGAAAAGAAGAAATTATGCAAGTGTTCTTCTTTCCTTTAATTTCTGAAAAATGGACCAAGAGAGAACTCTCTTTCTCTCTCTCTAATATGAAAATAATAGTGTGGAGACACACTTATTTCTTTGTCCATGCTTTCACTTTTATATAATAGGAAATAACTCCAATTACTAAAAGAAAAATATTGACTTTCATAAAACCAATATTTTGGCTGGTCCATACATGTTATTGGGCACTAAAAATGTGTCTTGGGCTTTCATTTAAATCTCATTTAGTGAAGCCCAAGTCCACACCAAAAACCCGACAATCGTTTAGGCCCAATAGGTTCGGTTTTACCCGAAAATCCTAATTATGTTCAAATAATAAATCTAATTAATTATTTGCTCATAACCAACTCTTGTTTAATCTTCTTCATATACAATCTCAAGGATCCACTTATATGGTGTGCGATCTCTTAGGTTCTAATTAACAAGGCAGTGAAGTTTATAGAAACCATTCTATTTTGTTTACGAATCAAAAACTCCATTTTTGATTCTCCCTTATTATTAGGATAATAAATGTTTATTAATCCTCGGGGACTTCACAAGTCATGAGTGACGTCTTGCAACATATCATGACTACCCTAGTTAATGTAGAATGACAAAGAACCTATTCAATTGGAATTACAATACAATACGGTCCTTCTCTAACACGATGTTCTAAATCACATCATCGGGGTATGGAATTGATATGTTAATCCCCTAATGTGATTTTCATTCTTATGTGATTCTTAGAATGTGATTAAAAACTCATTTTTTAAATCTCATTCAATGCTTTGGCCAAAGACTCATTGAATCACATCTTTGAACATACACCTTATTTACTTAAGGATAGAAATTCCTTGTTGTACACGCACATGTCTCCATGACCGAATTGATTATACCAATGAATGCATCTATTATATCCATTAAGGGACACAATATTATTGCATCATCAAGAGATAATCCATTCACTCATATATAAGACAACTATGGTGTCTCAGGTCAAAGGACTAATTTGTATTATTGCAATTTAGAGTTCAAGTTTGACATGTAAGTAAGACTCCATACAAGAACTCTAATGATCGCGTTCAGTGTACTCTTTAAGTTAAGAGCACCCACATACTTGTATTAGTGTCTCTACACAAATGACAAGAGACATATCATCCTCCATATTGAGCATACATAGTATGTGCTAGTCTTTCCGGATTATCAATGTCCAAGTGATAATCCTATGACTAGGAACATTTTAGGATAAGAGTGTGAAAGAGTAAAGGTCTCACACATCTAACTCTTTAGATTACTTTCTCTTTAACTCATATTCCTTGGACCTTGTTCAATCAAATATTAAATATAAGCAATGAACAATAAACTTGCCCTTTTTGATTAATAATAATTACAATAATAATTACATCAAAATGATTGTTTTAGGACACAATTCCTTCAATCTCCCACTTGTACTAAACCTAATCAGCCATGAAACGTACACCCATCTTCTCAAGATGTTGTTTTAGCTTTGCTTGTGATAAAGGCTTAGTGAATGGATCTGATATGTTATCAACAGATGCTACTTTGAGAATGTTAACGTCTCCACAATTAACAATCTCCCTTATGATATGGAAACGTCTTTCGATGTGTTTGGATTTTTGATGAGACCTTGGTTCCTTGGCTTGAACAATTGCCCCATTATTGTCACAGTAAAGTAGAATCGGTGACTCAATGGTAGGAACAACATCAAGTTCAGTGATGAACTTTTTCATCCAATCTGCTTCCTTTGCAGCCTCTGCAGATGCAATGTATTCTGCCTCAGTAGTGGAATCTGCAGTAACGCTTTGTTTGCAGCTTCTCCAATTTACTGCACCTCCATTCAAGGTGAAGACAAACCTTGATGTGGATTTTCTGTCATTCACATCAGATTGAAAATCTAAGTCTGTGTACGCTTCCACTTGCAACTCTGATTGCAAATCACCACACTACACCAAAAACCTTAACATACTACACTTTTTGCACAACGAAAAAAAAAAAGTGTTGTGTGATGAAGGAAAGTGCATCAGACAACATGTTTACTAGACTTACGTTGTATAAGGTGGTTAAAATTTTGAAGTTTTTATCTAGAAGGTCATTGCACAACGGTTACAAGAATAATTTGTTGTGTGAATAAAAAAAAAAGTTGCGGCAGATTTCCCTCCTAGATGGACTCAAATTTGGCTCCAAATTGTACCCTAGATGCCACTAAATTGTACAACAGTTTAGTTATTTGTGTTGTAGGAGTATACTTGCAAATCATCATACAATGGTTTTTAATGTGCCGTTGTGCAAATGAGTGGCAAAATTTGGAGAAGTCTCCAAAATGACATTCATCCCCCCCCCCAAAACAAGCAAATTCGGCTTCAATGTTTTGCAGTTCCCACAACATAGTGAACTATTTCTGTTGTGTGAATGAAAAATGCCTAGCTTAAGCGCCAAAATTGACAATTTGATTGCATAGGCGGGAAATTTTCATCTTTCGTTCCCTTAGCTATTAGCAATTCAGACAACGTAAATGTATCTATACGTTGTCTGAGTAATAAAGGGAAAAAAAAAACAAAGTTAATGCTAAATGCCTCAGACAACTTGAGGGCACACCTAAACAAAGTTAATGCCTTTTTCATGTCTGAGAGAAAAACTGCAGCTTTTCTTCACTCGGGGAAAAACCTGGAGCTTTTCTTCACCATCTTCTCAAAACACTTAAGCCATCACAAATCACCATCTTTCAAGTCTGAATTAGGGTTCGAGTGGGGTTCGATTTGGGGGTTTTTGTTCTGCTGAAAATGGGGATTGGGTTCTCACCAATTCGATTGGGGTTTTTTCCTGGCTTGCTCTCTGACCCGGACACAACGCGACCCGGTCAGCGACCGACCAGAACTTCCACGTCCGGCCACCGATAGACGACGGACGACCACCATCTTCTTCGTCTTGCCGTCGCCAACAGCCTCCTATCCTTGGATTGTCCATGCACTGAACGGAGAAGGAAACCCGACGACGAGAAGCCCGAACATTCACCGGCAACCTCTGCAATTTCCGGAGACCGATTAAGCTTCATCTGGTATGGAAACTCATCTTCCTGCCATTCTCTACGTGTTAGGCTAATTGGTTTTCAAAATTGATGGAGTTTTGTCGACTTGGTTTCTCGGTTAGCTCGGGTTCGACGCAGTTGCTACGCCGGCGACTTCTCCGACGCGTCTGGGCTTGGTTTCTGGTTCGACTGCTTCCCTGGATGAGGCCTGACCTTGAGTGGGAGTTAAACTTCGAAGATTTCTAGGTTGTAGCACGAGGCATCATCAACTCATCACCAACCCAGTCTCGGCAGCAAGCTTTGGAAAACGAAGTTTCTGTTACAATACCAGAAACTAGCAAAGGTAAACCCAGAGAAGCAAGCCTGAAATTGTCGATTTGATTTCGTGTGCAGAATGGGTTGTTTGTGTCTTAGCATGAATTGATTGAATCGTGGTGTTGGGAGTGAAATTCAAGTTTGAATGCGTGTCTGTGCCTTGGTTGAAATTGGTCGAGTTGGATTGAATAGGTTGTTTGCCTTGAGTTGAATGACTTGTGATAATCAAGTTTGATGTTTTGATCCTACTGTTATGGCCACCTCCATAAACGAGGAATAAATCCTTAATCCTTCTCAAGTACTTAAGGATATTCTTAACAGCATTCCAGTGTTCTAAACCTGGATTGGACTGATATCGACTGGTTATGCTTACGCCATAACTAATATCAGGTCTAGTGCATAGCATCGCATACATGAGGCTCCCTATTGCAGATGCATATGGGATTTTGCTCATCTTTTGCACTTCCTCAATCGTTTGTGAGCACATTTTCTTAGAAAGGTGAATCCCATGTCTGACAGGCAGAAAACCCTTCTTGTCTATGTACAAGGATTGAGATAATCCAATTAATCTTTTTGATCTGTCTCTATAGATCTTTATTCCTAGTACATAGGCAGCTTCTCCAAGATCCTTCATAAGGAAGGTCTTGGACAACCAAACTTTAATTGAAGATAACATTCCTACATCATTCCCAAAGAGTAGGATATCATCTACATAAAGTACAAGGAACACAACAGCACTCCCACTGACCTTCTTGTAAACACAAGGTTCATCCATGTTTTGTGTGAAACCAAAAGATTTGACTGCATCATCAAAACGGATGTTCCAACTCCTTGAAGCTTGCTTGAGTCCATAGATGGACCTATGAAGCTTACATACTTTATGAATGTCATCTTTAGACGCAAAGCCTTCAGGTTGATCCATATAAAGCTCTTCCTCAAGGTTGCCATTCAGAAAGGCAGTCTTTACGTCCATTTGCCATATCTCATAATCATAGTGAGCAGCTATAGCAAATAACATCCGAATGGATTTAACCATGGCAACAGGAGAGAACGTATCTTCATAGTCAATGCCCTCTCTTTGCTTATAGCCCTTTGCCACCAACCTAGCTTTGTAGGTTTCTATTTTAGCATCTGAGCCTATCTTTTTCTTGAAGACCCATTTGTTTCCAATTGGTCTAATACCAGGTGGAGGGTCAACGAGAGTCCAGACTTGATTGGTATACATAGAGTCAATCTCGGATTCCATGGCTTCTTGCCATTTCTTTGAATCAACGTTTGACATTGCTTCATTATAACTAGAAGGATCATGCAGGTTTTCATTGTCACCAAGGAGATTTAACTCCCCAAGGCTTTCATGACACGAACCATACCTCTTGGGAGGTATCCGGATCCTACTAGATATTCTTGGAGTTTGTGTTATAGTTGGTTCAGGAAGTTGTTCAACAGGAAATGAAGTGTTAGTTTGCGGCTTGTTGGACACTTCCTTGAGTTCTACCATTTGCTCAACATTTCCATCAAGGACGTAGTCCCTTTCAAGGAAAGTGACATTCCTGCTAACAAACACCTTTTGTTCTTCAGGTTGATAGAAATAATATCCTAAACTATCTTTAGGATATCTCACAAATAAACACTTGCTTGATCTAGCTTCAAGCTTGCCTGCTTCTAGTCTTTTGACATAAGCTGGACAACCCCAAATCTTAATATGATTGAGACTTGGTTTCTTCCCATGCCATCACATCTCATATGGTGTAAGAGGGATGGACTTGGAAGGCACTCTATTCAACAAATAAATTGCTGTTTGAAGTGCATATCCCCAAAAGGATATAGGTAAATCAGTATAGCTCATCATGGAATGAACCATGTCTAACAAAGTTCAATTTCTCCTTTTAGAGACACCATTGAGTTGTGGTGTTCCAGGAGGAGCTAATGAAGAAACAATGCCTTCTTGTTTGAGATAATCAATAAACTCATTGCTTAAGTAATCACCTCCTCGATCGGATCTTAGAGCCTTAATACTCTTGTCGGTTTGTTTCTCAACTTCATTTTTAAATTCTTTGAACATTTCAAAGGCTTCAGATTTGTGCTTCATAAGGTATATATAACCAAACCGAGAGTAGTCATCGGTAAAAGTTATGAAGTATGAGAATCCACCTTTACTAATAGTGGACATGGGACCACATACATCGGTATGTATTAGGCCTAAGAGTTCTTTAACTCTTGTTCTTTGTCCACCATAATGTGACTTAGTCATTTTTCCTTTTAGACAAGACTCACAAGTAGGCATAGGATCAGATCCTAACGACTCTAAATATCCATTTTTGGATAACTTGTGAATTCTATCTTGGCTAATATGACCAAGCTTAAGGTGCCACATCTTAATGGGGTTAACCGTTTCTCGAGATCTCTTAGATCCCAAAGCATTTTCCTTCATACAGTTAATACTACCATCTAAAGCTAGATGAAAGAGACCATCAATAATATTAGCATGACATATCATGCATTCATTAATAGATACAAAACCACTTAGTTTATCAAAAACTACTCTATAACCATCCTTCAAAAGCATGGAGATGGAGATAAGGTTCTTTATACATATAGGAAGATAAAGACAATTATTTAACTCCAATGTATCTCCTGATGGTAACTTCAAAATATAAGTCCCCACGGCTTTGGCGTCAACTCTTGTGCCATTTCCTACACGTAGGGTGATTTCTCCAGCTTTAAGCTTCCTTGCTCCCACTAGGTCCTGCAACGAAGTGCAAACATGGTGAGATGCACCTGAATCAATTATCCAAGTGGAAGTATTATTAACTGTAAATATTGATTCAATCACATTGATCATACCTGCTGTTGAAGACTGGTTCTTCAAGGATGCAAGATAAGCTTTGCAATTCCTCTTCCAGTGCCCATCCTTGTTGCAAAAGAAACAAACACTTTTTGGTTCCTTTTGTTCCTTCTTCTTCTTCTTTTGGACTGCTCCTTTAGGCTGTGCCACTTGTTTCTTCTTCCCTTTGCCCTTGCCTTTGGACTTGGAAGAAGAAGCGACAATGGCCACACTCCCACTCTCTTTCTTGATTTGCTTCTCAGCTGTTACCAGCATATTGAGAAGATCAGAAAGACTATGATCCATTTGTTGCATATTATAGTTCATTATGAACTGAGAAAATGAATCATCTAGGGAGGATAGAAGAAGATCTTGAGCTAGCTCCGCATCAAGTGCAAATCCAAGGTCTTGAATTTGCTCAATAAGGCCTATCATTTTTAGACCATGTTGATGCACAGGAGCACCCCTCACATGCTTTTGTCTTAACAAGCTCATTGACAGCTGTGAATCGCACATTTCTATTTCTCTCACCAAACAATTCAGTGAGATGGAGTAATATAGAACTGGCGCTATCCATATTCTCATGTTGCTTCTGAAGTTGTGAGTTCATGGATGCAAGCATAACACATTTAGCTTGAGTGTCATCATCATTATGCTTTTGATAAGCAACACGTTGCTCATCGGTTGCATCTTGAGTCAAAGGAGTGTGAGGGGGTGCATTTTGTAAGACATAAGCGATTTTATCGAATGTCAATACAATTTTCAAATTGCGGAGCCAGTCATTAAAGTTTGGGCCCTCAAGACGATTTTCATTGAGAATTTTGGTGATAGGATGTCCTGACATATTGCAATCTACATAACATAAAATAAAATAAATGAGATTGATTTTAAAACCAAATGACTCGGGTCTTAAGAATCAAATGGCACCCTCTCACTATTTTAACAAATTCCAAATCCCTCAAGGAATTCGAGAGTATAAATTAAAACTCTTAGTGAGTATGGAAGAATCATTTTCATTAAGCCAACCACATCATAATAGAACTATAGGTCAACTTAATTTCCATGAGAGGATACTCTTATCCAATTACATCAAATGTGAATATCCATACTTTGGCCTCTAAAGTAAGTAAGTCTCACCATAATAGGATATTGATAAATTACTCTAGTTAAGCTATACCCATTATCTCATGTAAGTATAGGGATCAAAAATTAAATCTCATCATAATAGAATATTGACCAAGATTTGTCCCTACCTTACAACATCAAATGTTGAATAACCTCTTTTTAATCCTCCTAGCAAGAAATACCCCCGTTCGGAATGACATTCACATGTAAGAACATCTAATAGGAGATTACAATGTTGGAAGGCCACAAAGAAGCATTCATAATGTCTTCTTCACTTTTCAACTTAATATCACTTTGAGGGAATTTTAAAGTCTCATCTTTAATAATCTCATTAATAACAATCACATTGCATTTGCTTTGATCCTAATGCAATCACATTTTCATTATACTTGATCTATAATAAAATACTCCCACTTAATTGTTTTTCGGAAAAACAATTTGATTTCATCAAAAACATTTTTCAAATGGAATCATGGGAAGTATAAAATTACTTGATCAAGTGCAACGAACATGCAATTATAATAGGTCACATAGGATGATTATGGACTTGTTGTTTGATCCAACATGAGCCAATATGTTGGATCAAGGTCATGTTTGGGTGGTTGATTTTAATTACGCGTAACGATTACGAAAATTAAATAACTAAGCTAAGCTTTTACACTTTGCACTTGAACTTCTTTCAAGGCTAGATGACTTCAAACTTCTTCTTTGAATCATCCTCATGTGCCTCCATCTTTGATTACAAGAGTGGATAAGGGGCATACAAGCTCCCATTTAAATTTAATCAAACTTGAATAAATTAAATAAGCTACTTAGTTACACAACCAAATGAATGAATTAAATTAATTACATAACCCAAATGAATTAACTACTTTAATTACATAACCACATTCATTCAAAATGAATAGTCGGCCAATCTCATGCTCAATTATATTAGGCCATAGTCCATAATCATCCTTTAATTAATCAAAATTAATAAGGTTAATTAAACAAGCATAATTAACTCAATCAAAATAAATTAACCACTAAATTACTTTAATTTAATGCAAGTAAATTAGTTGAGTGATTTAGGGGATGCTGTCTTACATCATGCAACACTAACTTTTGGTGAGTAATTTAGGGGATAGTGTCTTACATCACTTTTGATGAGTGATTTAGGGGATGATGTCTTACATCATGCAACACCAACTTTTGGTGAGTAATTTAGGAGATGATGTCTCTCATCATGCATCACCAACTTTTGGTGAGTGATTTAGGGAGACATGTCTTTTATCTCATAATTTAGGGAGACATGTCTTTTATCTCATTCCAACTTTTGGTGAGTAATTTAGAGAAACTAATAGTAAAGATGACTAACTCTACCAACTATTTGGTGAGGGAAACATGGAAATGATTTTATGTCATCATTAACTATTAGGTAAATTTGAATTCATGAATTTATGGATCAAAAGTGAAAAACAAACACCATGAAAAATTAGCTAGTTCATAACTAGATTAGACATGTTCCAAAGCTGGAAATAAAATTTCAGCTTTGTGTTCTTCCATTGAACACTTGTTTGCTTCATCTTTAAAGCCAAAAATTATGCATACCCTAAAGCATATATAATCTAACATGTTTCTAAGATTAACACTTTAATTAAGAAACATATAGAACCCCTTAATACAATCTTATATGCATCAAAGTTTCATAAAACTTAAACCACTTCTTACATGTAATTTCTAGAAACTTTTATTGCTATTATAAAATCTACCTTACATCACATGCTTCATAACTTTTATGATAAAGCAAATTTTATGATCTAAATTACATATTACTCTAAGCTTAAGAAAATCACATCAACCAACATACTTAGCCATGTTTATAACATACCAAAATTAAGCCAATGGCTCTGATACCAATTGAAGGAATGGATGGATTTCATAACTTTTTAATTAGTGCGGAATAAGTTTAACAATTAAACTACTAACTAAACATAAAATCCATTCCTTTAACCCATGATCTTGGCTTATTGTGATATGTATATAAACAAAGCATGCATAGTAAGGAAGAACAAAGAGGGAGTTTATGTTCTACTCACCCTTGGAGCGTGATTTTAATCCGATCCAAGTGAACCACCAAAGTTCCTCTCCTTGATCTCTCCTTATGTGTGTTTCCTCCACCTTGAAGCACCTTGAATTAAGAACTCTTTCTTGTACTCCTTCTTGTGCTTGTAATCTCCTCCTTGATGTAACAAGTAAAGCCACAAAAATATATGGCCTCTAAGGATCTTCACAAAGTGAATCAAGAGATGAAGAAAGATGAAAGAAAAGAAGAAATTATGCAAGTGTTCTTCTTTCCTTTAATTTCTGAAAAATGGACCAAGAGAGAACTCTCTTTCTCTCTCTCTAATATGAAAATAATAGTGTGGAGACACACTTATTTCTTTGTCCATGCTTTCACTTTTATATAATAGGAAATAACTCCAATTACTAAAAGAAAAATATTGACTTTCATAAAGCCAATATTTTGGCTGGTCCATACATGTTATTGGGCACTAAAAATGTGTCTTGGGCTTTCATTTAAATCTCATTTAGTGAAGCCCAAGTCCACACCAAAAACCCGACAATCGTTTAGGCCCAATAGGTTTGGTTTTACCCGAAAATCCTAATTATGTTCAAATAATAAATCTAATTAATTATTTGCTCATAACCAACTCTTGTTTAATCTTCTTCATATACAATCTCAAGGATCCACTTATATGGTGTGCGATCTCTTAGGTTCTAATTAACAAGGCAGTGAAGTTTATAGAAACCATTCTATTTTGTTTACGAATCAAAAACTCCATTTTTGATTCTCCCTTGTTATTAGGATAATAAATGTTTATTAATCCTCGGGGACTTCACAAGTCATGAGTGACGTCTTGCAACATATCATGACTACCCTAGTTAATGTAGAATGACAAAGAACCTATTCAATTGGAATTACAATACAATACGGTCCTTCTCTAACACGATGTTCTAAATCACATCATCGGGGTATGGAATTGATATGTCAATCCCCTAATGTGATTTTCATTCTTATGTGATTCTTAGAATGTGATTAAAAACTCATTTTTTAAATCTCATTCAATGCTTTGGCCAAAGACTCATTGAATCACATCTTTGAACATACACCTTATTTACTTAAGGATAGAAATTCCTTGTTGTACACGCACATGTCTCCATGACCGAATTGATTATACCAATGAATGCATCTATTATATCCATTAAGGGACACAATATTATTGCATCATCAAGAGATAATCCATTCACTCATATATAAGACAACTATGGTGTCTCAGGTCAAAGGACTAATTTGTATTATTGCAATTTAGAGTTCAAGTTTGACATGTAAGTAAGACTCCATACAAGAACTCTAATGATCGCGTTCAGTGTACTCTTTAAGTTAAGAGCACCCACATACTTGTATTAGTGTCTCTACACAAATGACAAGAGACATATCATCCTCCATATTGAGCATACATAGTATGTGCTAGTCTTTCCGGATTATCAATGTCCAAGTGATAATCCTATGACTAGGAACATTTTAGGATAAGAGTGTGAAAGAGTAAAGGTCTCACACATCTAACTCTTTAGATTACTTTCTCTTTAACTCATATTCCTTGGACCTTGTTCAATCAAATATTAAATATAAGCAATGAACAATAAACTTGTCCTTTTTGATTAATAATAATTACAATAATAATTACATCAAAATGATTGTTTTAGGACACAATTCCTTCAATAACATGAGCTGTCAAAACTTCCACGTGGCAATTTTTTACTGGTGCGTCAGACCATGTGGCAAGCTGAGATGGTTCTCCAGTAGGATAGAAAAATTTCTCCCTGTTTGGATATATGTTGCATGAAATTGATTTGTATCATTACTGCTTGATTCCTCTTTTTGATCAATGTATTCATGCGTTAAAAAATGGCAGTTAATGACACTTACGTTTTTCATCTACAAAACTGATTTCAACTTATATAACATTCGCAGAATATCATGTAGTGTACCTGTAAATAAATAAATACTTTGTTATAATAACAATCATATAATTCATAACATATACTGTTTCAATCAAAATCGAAATTACCTGAACACCCCAAAAACTAAGTATCGATCACAACCCTATACCCAAATCCCTCATCTTCTCCTTGGCTCAAAACGCAGGTCCTCTTCCTCCTCACAGCAAAACCGAACAATACCCCTACAAAATCGAAACCCAATTCAATTTAAAACCAACCACAGCAAAAAAAAACCCCAATCAAAACCATAAACCAAAGACACAAACCAAAAACCAACCCAAAAGGTAGACGGCAGAGCTATCCATGAAGCAGATCTTCTTCCTCCTCACAGCAAAACGGAATCACCACTCTCTTTGGCTCACTTTCGCTATCTCCCTCTCTCTCTGTTTCGACTGTGCTGTCTCTCTCTCTTTCGCTCTCTCTCTCTTTGCGGAAAGTTAAGAAAACACTGAGGTGTCTATCCTTCTTGACCTGTCTGGCTCTTTTGATCCTTCTTGATATCTCTCTCTTCGTGGAGCAAGCAAACAGAGCCACGTGGAAACCAACCAAACCAACCAGAATGCAAAAAGCAATGGCAAACTGTAATTGAGAATAAAAAAAAGGCCAAAAGCGTCAGTTTACTGTTCACTAAAATGAACAAGCCTTATGAACAGGGCTTTCAGCTTTAGATGTATGTATAATAATAATAGGGAAGTGAAATTTGCACTCCCCCTTTTGCATTCTACACTCCCACTTCAATCTTTATATTATTTTATTATGTGAAATTCCACTTTTGGCCCAACAACTGTGCAATGCTTCTCCCTTCTTCACTCTCCAGTTTTGGTCTTCTACCATTACTTCTTTGAAAACGTAACGTTTGTACTTTGTAATAGAGGATTGGGATTCAACCACTCGGTCGCTGCAAATACAAGGCTCTTCATTTTCAAATACTCTCTCTTTCTCTCACTCTCACTATGGAATTCAATATTTTGAAAGATGATGAAACTGTATATGCATGAAGGTTCTACAGTCTACACTGCAATTTTCTAAAGTTTCAGTCTTTTAGATCGGGAAGACATGATAGATTGCCAAGATTGTAACTTTAGGCTCAGTAGTAAAGAATTGGAAGACTTCTTGTGATGAGAATGGGGTCTGATTTTTCTATATTCATATAATTATTTGAATGATTTTAACAAATACTTTGTAATTATCGCCTATGCCTGTTCTTAGTTCTTGATTATATGTTGGATGTGTAAATTGTTTTTGATAAGCAATATTTCCTGAGAGAAATGGAGCACAACAAGAAAAAGATATCGAAGGCCAGACTTATTGATGCAATAAAAGCAACAAGAAAATTTTCAAATCACAAACTCAATCTTTCTTACTTTAAGCTAAATTCAAATCCAATCAACATTTTTTCAAAGCTCCAACTCATTGATGCAATTAAAGCTTGAACCTTGTAAACCCACTAGATCAAACTGAAATTTACAAAGCTGGAAATTATAGAGGTTCTCTGTGCAAGAGATTCATTGTGTGAAACAATCCAGAAGAAGAGAGTCAAAAAATTAAAAAAAGAAGAAGAAGAAAGACCTCTCTCTGTGTGAATCTTCAATTGTATTTGATTTGTAGTGTAACCATTGTTAGCCAAGAGAAGATGGCGACAAGTTTTGAGGACCAACACTTTCCTTCTCTTCAGTAGAAGATTTTGGTGATTTTGGTGAAGGTTTGCTGCAGATTGGAGAGTAGTGTTGAGTGTTATTGGCTTAAGGGCAAATTTGGAAACTCAAGTTCTAAAACATGAGTGGGAGTGCATAATGCAAAAAGGAGAGTGCAAATTTCACTTTCCTAATAATAATGTGCTTTCAGCTTTAGATGTATGTATAATAATAATGTGCTTCCACCAACCCATCGGTATCAGCATTTTGAGCAAGAGCTCCACTCTCTGGGGACAGTTTTGCAGGCATAGAAGAACATAGTGAAGTAGTTTACATGTAACACATAATTTGCTATGGTGGAGTAAGAATCAGAGACCCCTCCAAACAGAATCATAGGGCTAATCATGGTTGCTTCATGGTGTTGGGATGTTATTGAAAAAAAAAAACAAAAAAACAAAAAAGACAGAAATTCTAAGTTGTAATCAGTATTGAAAAGATGTGAAGTCCCATAAGAGTGAGTGTTGTACCTAATTGCATGAGATGGTTGGAAAAAGAAGCAGGTGAAGAAGACAATTCACCATCCTCTGCTTTCCATTCTAAATCCTCATTATAAGTACCCCATAGTATTAAAGAGGCATGATTAAGCAATTAGGGATTGGTTCTCACACTCCAATTCTCGACAAATTTTAAGACTCACACTCCACTTTTAAGTAGTTAAATGTGAAATGCAAGTGTGAAAGTAAAGTTCCAAAACCACTCCCCCTACATGCAGACTTGTTTGCATTAACTTCGAAATTGTAAAACGTTTTTGAGTTTTTCAATCCAAAACACTTCTTCTGTGTTTGGCTAGTTAAAAGTGTTTTTCTGCCTTGTATAAGTATTACCTAAAGTAGGTAAACTTTCGGTGCCTCCTACAAAAGCGCAATTGAAGATGAAGTCTGTTTCAAAACCAATCCCAACTACTGCTAATAGTGAGGAAAATAAGCATTAGGTTTGTTTTGGATGCAAACCAAATATCCAAACCACAACCCAGTTTTGGTTTTGGCTATGTTTGGAAGTAGTGATGATGCATCTCTATAGACTACAGGTAAAGGCCCAGGCACGAACTAGACAAACAAAGGTCCGAAACAAATACAAATAACAGAGATGAACTACGGTAAATCCTAGAAGGCGTATGTCCCATCATAAAGAATGAAAGGGATGTTCATGTGGTGACGGCAATGGTCATAAATTTTATAGCTCATTGGTTTTCTCACCCATATCAATTTCATAAACGCTATCAAATGTATTCCATGGCATTTTAGAAACGCCATTAAATTTATTCCATGGCGTTTTGGAAATGCCATAATTTATTCCATGACATTTTGAAAACGCCATCAAATGTATTCCATAGCATTTTAGAAATGCCATCAAATTTTATTCCATGACATTTTGGAAACGCCATCAAATGTATTCCATGGCATTTTAGAAACGCCATTAAATTTATTCCATGGCGTTTTGGAAATGCCATAATTTATATTAATGGCTTTTGCTAAAATGTCACGAAAATGTTTAATGGCATTTTTGAATAATCCACAGATTATTCTCCTCAAAAACTGTTTTGCTCCGTACCACCAAAGACATTCACCCTCTTTCTCTCACCACATTTTCTCATCTTGTAATTCTAGTCTACTAACTTCAATCTAGTGTGCCCAATACCATTAAATTTCCCGGTAAGCTCTTGGTTCACTGTTAAAGATTAATATCATATGCTCTCGGAGAACCAAAAAAGCTCTTTCTTGGACTGGATTGTTTACCGAAAGCGCCAAAAAAGAGAGAGAGAGGACAATTAATCAGCAAATAAATTTTAAAACTATAAAATTAGGTTTTCGAACAAAGATCATGTTTGTTCATAGCAACGACGGGAGGAGCACTAGGCCAAAAAAGCTAACAGACAACGGACCAAAATTGTTGTGTGATTTGGATGATCTCCGTTGTGTATCGGAGCGTTGTGTGATGAAAAATGACACAACGGTGCTGCACCGTTGTATGACATAAGAACAGTCAACATATTTTTGTTACAAGTGTTGTGCCTTCCCTCGGCAGATGCTAGGCAGAGCTGCCGTGCAGCCATGTTGCGCACGGCTGGTGCATGTGTCAGACAACAAAATTTGTTTCAAGCTGTTGTTGGAAAGCATTTTCAGACAACGTTTTTTTGAATTTCAGTGTCTTCTGATTTGTCATCACACTTCAGTTGTAGAGTATGGTTGTTGTGTGACTTAGTTTTGGACAACGTCTTTCAATTTTTACAGTTGTGTGATTGTAAATCAGAAGACATAGTTTTTGTAAAACCATTGTCTGATATATAAGAATGCATTATATAGATACCCAAATTTTGTGTACTGAGACAACATTGGATTGTCATTTAGAATCAGTTGTATGATCATTTTCATTTCCTGAACTTTGTGCATTATTAATGCTCAATTTTACCTAATGAACAATGATTAATTGGACACAAAACTGATTGCAAACATCAAATGATTAATCGAACTCGTACTATAAACTTCAAATGTAAAAAGGGAGCACTTCCTAATCATCCAAAGCAACATTAAAAGAACAAAAGCATTCTAATCTAAGCATTCTACCCGAAGGAGTCTTCACAATTTCACATTCAACTTTTTGAGGTCTGTGTAGCACTGCCCACACCCAACAAACATGACTGGAGCTCCAAATATGTAAACAATGGAAAACGCAGCACCAACCTACACAATACATTGATTCAGTTATTCACCATTTCAATTATAATCCAAGCAATGAAAGAAGGCACAACCTAATATCCAAAACTATTTGCAGTTTACTTACCTCATCGTCTATAGTATCAAACAATAACTAAGAAAAGTGAGTTAAGCTTGTATTTTTTCTGCCATCAAACCTGCACTTAAGATAAAATCAGTAATTAAGCCTGAATGTGCTTTCAAATTGACAAGAAAATCAGTAATTAAGCCTCAGTTTTTACAAAGTATCAATGGTCAGAAACAATTCTTATTTGATTCTCATATGTAACACTATCTAGTATTTAGAAACATGAACCATGTTCCACCAATTCATGATATATCCATCAGCCATGAAAAAGCTCCCTTGAAATCACAAGGAGTTGCTAACTAACATAAAATGGGAGAATCAGAAATAAAAAATAAGGCAACCTTTTAATCTAGACACTTCATATGAGAATCTGAGATACCACCGCTCTCATTCTACTACCAAGGATATGAAATACATCATTCATACCCAAAAAGTATCAAATCCAAAACATATATATTATAGCCAAATCCGCTAGCAATGTGTTTGTTACATAGTGGCATTTTCAGACCTGTGCTCAGGCATTAATGAAACGTAAAATGTGAACATAGTCCATTCTTAGCCAATCATTAATGCTATGTACTTTAGCATCAAGCTCCAAATTTAAAGATAGCAGGTTAGAATGGAAAAGAGTTATAAACCTAATCCTTGTTGCAGTGACCCCTGTTTTTAGCTTCCCATTCAGCTCTCTGCTTCACAAAGATCTCTTCCTGCTCAACAATCTTGGCCTACAATATGAATTTGATCATCTACTTTATACTCAAAAGAGGAGATGCATGAAAAACTTGGGATACTTTGAAACAAACTCACAAGAATCTTTCTCAAATTTTCTTGCAATTTTCTGAATGTCTGCAGCCAAAGTATGTAAGTGATAGTGAAGGACTTACATACTTGAATTTTAAAGTATATAAGTGATAGTGATAGTGTAAGCAATTTTCTGAATGTCTGCAGCCAAAGTATATAAGATGGGAATATTTGAATTTTAAAGATATTACTTTAAAATATTCTTGTGATCATAGCTAGCTATGATTCACATTAGACTATAAGAGTGCAAGCAGATTGTAACTAACTTATAAATGCTTCTAAAATATTTCTTTCAAAGACAAGAGTACTTCCCTTTATATAGTAAGTAGTACAAAAGGAAGACCACATTAGAAGGAAAGTGAGACAAGAAGACTACTTACGTTGAGCCTATGATCACCACCAACAATCTTGATGCCAAGAATGTGGAATGTATGTCACTCGGTCAAAAGCCAGATACAGACTAATATTGACCCACCACAAAAATAAAAATAAAAAGCCCTTCTAGGGATGACTATTTGCTGCTGAGACAACAAATGTACTTACAAGACATCCAAATTTTGATAATTTAGAAACTTTAGCTTTCTGTTGACCGGGGAAACCTCAATATAGCAGTAATGGCAATGATATCAGACATCCGTATTTCCATATTAGAAGATCGAGCAAGATCTATACTTTTTATGTGTATAATAATGTCGAATACAATAAGAAACCGGTAAGCTAAAAAATAGAGTATAATCTGTCCTATAGGAAAGAGAATGTCATAAGCTTAATCCTACGAGTACAAGGTGCTCTAAGAGTTCTAAATTAATTATGGTGAGAAAGATTCAGAACCAGAATTAATCTTCTAGTCTAGTATCATCGATAAAGGATTAAAATGCCAACAGATGTAGAATCCAAATAGGATCAAATGCTTTTGGCTGGGGTATGTACATGACGCAAGGACAAAAATTGCTAACCATCTTTACATTCATTTTAATCTGATGCATAACTCAAAGACAACTACTATAGCGCAGCTACCTCATGTACACCTAATTAGTTTTTGAAAAAGTTCTTATCTACAGAACATATGAAGATTTTACAACTCCTTCAAAGGCTATAGAAATAAAAGGATGCTACCTGGAAAATGACAAAACCATCAATAGGCACTCAGGCAATTTCTGGAAGAGTCCTATTTAGATATTTTGGGGAGAGGCCAAAGCATCTGAAACAATCACAAGGGAGAAAGACTTTCTTAACTATTTTACAACCCCCAAAAGGCACCTGAATGTCAAGAACAAAAAATTCAATCACCTTCTTTAAAACAGAGAATAACCCACAGATTTAAAGAAACGAGCTCACCACTTTAGCCAATTCAATGAATTGAGCTCCACTAGCCATCAATCGGTGTTCCACGACTTCAGAAACGAACCCAGGAGCCTAGACTCACCGCCGGAAAACGCCATGAACCGCCAGAAACAGGAAACTCCATTAAACCCCGAAAACACCCAAAACCAATTTATTCAAAATTCAATCAAAATCGAAAACTATGTACACCAACGTGTAGAGCGTGGAGAGGAGATCAATTTCTATACCTCAAGCATCGACAATTGTGACCAGAGTCGCCGGAAACGCTGCCAATCCGTCGGAAAAGCTTCAGGCTTTTGGGTTTCGAATCTCTCCCCACTATCTGTGCATGTATGGTCCACCACCATAGGCATGTTGGTACTGAGAAGAGGAGTCGAACGCCGGTGGTGCGCCGCCGAGAGATGGCTGGACGGAGGAGTTCTGGCCGGGTCTCCTTTTTCGAACTGAACCAGAACCTGAATGGCAAGCTCAGGACTGAGAGTCCCGTTCTGAACCATCTCATCCAAAGTCTCAGTCAGACACATTCCGACCTCATGTAGAGCTCAAATGTCACCATTTTCTTCGATCTGTCACGAAATTCACACAAAGAAACGAAATTGAGAACGAATTCGTTGAATCCCAAATTTGAAATTGTCAGGGATCTTTTAGGGCTTGGGATAAGATTAGTAGCAGAAGAAGAAATTTAGAGGGGAAAAGCAAAAGCAGATGAAGAATTGAAATTGAGAGTAAGGGGAATTAGAGTTACGGATTGGTGGCGACGCTGTAGAGGAGATTGTTGGGGGTCTGAGTCGAGCTCTCTGTGAATGTTGAGCTTCGGAAACTTTTCTAAACACAAGTTGGAGAAGGAGCTGAGGTCGGGGACGCGGAGGAGGAGGCTATCAAAGTGAGAGTTTATCGATTAGGGTTCGAAAGTTTCAGAAAAAGTGACCAAGTGTTGGGGGGAATTAAAACTTTAGACCCCCGCGTTTCTCAAACTTTTTACTTAGTCCCTCCGTATTTTTTTCAAAATTTTTGAACGAAAGCTTACACATCGGTTAATTTAACGACTGATGTTTATAACCACAATAGAAATCGGATATTTCATAAACCGATGTTAACACATTTTTTTACATCACGTGCAATTCCGACCGAGTTAATAGTGATGATGTCTATTGACATAATTCTAGTAGTGTTTGTGTCAGAAAAATGTGTGTTATTAATTTGTCCAAGTCAAAACCCAACACTCTTTTTATTTTTTATTAATGCATCACACAACAAACACATCCCAATATGTTGTCTGATCGTCTACAACTTAAATTTCAACTTAGGTTCCAAGGAGGGAAAATTCCCGCGCAGCCGTGCTATGTACAATGGTTTTGGTGCTACTATAAACAAGTTTCATTCAGACAACAGAAATAAGGTTTTTACGTTGTGGGATCCTCAAACCATGACCTATATAAGTTCTCCGAAATTGTACGTTTTGGGGTAGAAGGAGTAGCATTTGGGGGCACATCCAGAATTGCCAATAATATTTAATTTAATCATACAACACAAGTCAAAAACTGTTGTATGATAAATTGCAACCTAATATCACACAACAGGTATAACCATGATGTTGTATAATGTAGTACATATTTGGACACAAATTTGTGTCAAGCTAGGCGGGAAATCTCCCACCCTTTTTTTAATCTTTCACACAACAGAATACTCTTGCCAGCGTTGTGGAATCACCTTCTCCATAAAAACATCAAAATTTTTATGGCCTTATACAACGTATGGTTCTTAGTCATGTTGTGTGATTGACTTTGCATCATCACACAACAAATTTATTTTTTTCGTTGTGTAAAAAGTGTTGTATATTGAGGTTATTGGCCTAGTGGAGGTTGTGCCGTTGGAATACAAGTTGGAGATCGACCTACGCAGAAAACCTAGAACCAGGCGTTTCACTTCTTTTATACGTTATATTTAATGAGTACATTAATGCTGCATTTGGATGAGAAAATTTTAAATTCTCGAGAAATTTTGAAATAATGGAATCTAGAACTCCATCACTTAAATACATTATATTTAATGAGTACATTAATGCTGCATTTGGATGAGAAAATTTTAAATTCTCGAGAAATTTTGAAATAATGGAATCTAGAACTCCATCACTTAAAATTCTATTAGTTGCAATGTCCATTATTGGTTGTGTATTTTTAGAATTTGAAATGTATTATGAACTAAGAAAGTTTAAAACAAACTAAAATATACAGATAAAAAAAATCTAAAATATAAAAAAAGAAAAAATATATTGTTTTGGAAACTAATAAAGAGATAAGAAGAAACTTTTGTTGGAAATTTGTAATGACACATATTTTGAAGGAAATTGAACTGAGGAATTCAGACAATCAATTCCTTCATTTTTTTTTCTACAAATAAATTTGTAATTTTCACGTTTTGAATGCCGAACGAGGTCATTCATGTTTAGAAATTATGAATTCCTTATTTTCATTTAAATTCCTTCTTCTTTTCCTTCATTTAAACACACCCAAATTACCAAAAGAGACATCTATATTAGAATTAAATAATATAGTTTAAATTCCTTCTTCTTTTCCGTCATCCCACTTTAGCATTTTCTTCTCCTCTCTATGTGAATGAAACTGCAAACTTATAACCTACCTAAAAGTATTTACGTATTGCAAAAATGGACCAATTTCCCCCCATATATAAATAGTATCCACCCATCTCAACCCTAAACTCATCGCTTCACCTCACAGATTGAGAAAGTTTTGAGCAACCAATCCCGAGTTTGAAGCAAAGGAAATCCACTACGCTACTTACAATGAAGTCGAGGATGATTATCTCCAGGTATCAAATCAAGGGCCCCAACAGACCAATAGATAAACAAATAGCAAGCCATCTCCATTGATTCAATCAAAAGGGGGGGGGGGGGTTTCGAGACTATCTACATAGAGAATCTTTAAAGTCTACACATCAATGAGGTCAGATCTCAGCATAATGTGAGGTCAGATCTCAGCATCATGTGAGGTCAAGTCATCACTTGATGCTGAGATCTGGCCTCACTGATGTGTCTGTCCACTACTCTGCAGTCGCAGGAGGAATGCAATTAGGTCCTTTCGCTGGTACAGTCCCAACATGTTTCTTGATGCGCATCAGCTGCTGGCTTGGGGCGTCGAGTCTTGGGCACTGGGCGTCCCATCTTACTTGTTCTTCTTCTGGTTGTTCTCTCTTGACAATCAGATTATCAATGATGTGCGTAGTTCTGCCCTAGATGTTATGTATTTATAGGGCCTCCAGATTGGGTTGACCTAGTGTAAGTGGCCTAAACCTGAAAAATGTGACCCATATGTACTATCAAATTTATTCCATGGCATTTTGGAAACGCCATCAAATGTATTCCATGGCATTTTAGAAACGCCATCAAATTTTATTCCATGGCATTTTGGAAATGCCACCAAATGTATTCCATGGCATTTTAGAAACGCCATTAAATTTATTCCATGGCGTTTTGGAAATGCCATAATTTATTCCATGACATTTTGAAAATGCTATCAAATGTATTCCATGGCATTTTAGAAACGCCATCAAATTTTATTTCATGGCATTTTGGAAACGCCATCAAATGTGTTCCATGGCATTTTAGAAATGCCATCAAATTTTATTCCATGGCATTTTGGAAACGCCATCAAATGTGTTCCATGGCATTTTAGAAACGCCATCAAATTTTATTCCATGGCATTTTGGAAACGCCATCAAATGTGTTCCATGGCATTTTAGAAACACCATCAAATTTTATTCCATGGCATTTTGGAAACGCCATCAAATGTATTCCATGGCATTTTAGAAACGCCATCAAATTGCCTGCAAGAATAAACAAAGATATCACAATAAACAATTGCCTGCAAAAATAAACAACAAGCAACACACATGATTCACGGTCCAACAACGAAAATTAATTATAAAAGATCCAAATCTGCTCACAGATCACATCAACATGGGAATAAGGAATACGATTCTAAGATCCAACAAAAATTAATTCTAAAAGATCCAGATCTGAAATAAGAAATGAAATGCTTACAATATCCGAGTGGCTTTCAGATGATTAAACATAGCCATTATTTAATACTAAGAAACTGATACTGATATGGAGTCTCGATCGATCTGATGCACACCGAACCTCCTTGCCCTGACCATGGCCGCCTCGGAGATAGCGTCTGAGTTCTTTGCAGTAGAGTTGTCGAACTTAGGCTCATAGCGGACCTGAACTTTCGGCTTCCCGCCGCCGGGCTTCGGTATCATTGGGAAGAAGGTCATGTTAGGAATTGCAGGTTTTCTTTGAGATTTGGGAAGAAGACCATCTTCCTAATGATTCCAAAGCCAGGCGGTGGCAAGCCGAAAGGCCAAGCCCACTACGATCCCAAATTCGACCACTCCACTGCGAAGACTCTCAGGCGCTATCTCAGAGGCAACTATGGTCTTAAGGGCACAATAAAGAATATGTAGGTAAACTTTCGGTGCCTCCTACAAAAGCGCAATTGAAGATGAAGTCTGTTTCAAAACCAATCCCAACTACTGCTAATAGTGAGGAAAATAAGCATTAGGTTTGTTTTGGATGTAAACCAAATATCCAAACCACAACCCAGTTTTGGTTTTGGCTATGTTTGGAAGCAGTGATGATGCATCTCTATAGACTACAGGTAAAGGCCCAGGCACGAACTAGACAAACAAAGGTCCGAAACAAATACAAAAAACAGAGATGAACTACGGTAAATCCTAGAAGGCGTATGTCCCATCATAAAGAATGAAAGGGATGTTCATGTGGTGACGGAAATGGTCATCAATTTTATAGCTCATCGGTTTTCTCACCCATATCAATTTCATAAACCATATCAATTTCATAAACGCCATCAAATGTATTCCATGGCATTTTAGAAACGCCATTAAATTTATTCCATGGCGTTTTGGAAATGCCATAATTTATTCCATGACATTTTGAAAACGCCATCAAATGTATTCCATAGCATTTTAGAAATGCCATCAAATTTTGTTCCATGGCATTTTGGAAACGCCATCAAATGTATTCCATGACATTTTAGAAACGCCATTAAATTTATTCCATGGCGTTTTGGAAATGCCATAATTTATATTAATGGCGTTTGCTAAAATGTCACGAAAATGTTTAATGGCGTTTTTGAATAATCCACAGATTATTCTCCTCAAAAACTGTATTGCTCCATACCACCAAAGACATTCACCCTCTTTCTCTCACCACATTTTCTCATCTTGTAATTCTAGTCTACTAACTTCAATCAAGTGTGGCCAATACCATTAAATTTCCCGGTAAGCTCTTGGTTCACTGTTAAAGATTAATATCATATGCTCTCGGAGAACCCAAAAAAGCTCTTTCTTGGACTGAATTGTTTACCGAAAGCGCCAAAAAAGAGAGAGAGAGAGGACAATTAATCAGCAAATAAATTTTAAAACTATAAAATTAGGTTTTCGAACAAAGACCATGTTTGTTCATAGCGACGATGGGAGGAGGTTGTGCCGTTGGAATACAAGTCGGAGATCGACCTACGCAGAAAACCTAGAACCAGGCGTTTCACTTCTTTTATACGTTATATTTGATGAGTACATTAATGCTGCGTTTGGATGAGAAAATTTTAAATTCTCTAGAAATTTTGAAATAATGGAATCTAGAACTCCATCACTTAAAATTCTATTAGTTGCAATGTCCATTATTGGTTGTGAATATTTAGATTTTGAAATGTATTATGAACTAAGAAAGTTTAAAACAAACTAAAATATACCGATAAAAAAAATCTAAAATATAAAAAAGGAAAAAATATATTGTTTTGGAAACTAATAAAGAGATAAGAAGAAACTTTTGTTGGAAATTTGTAATGACACCTATTTTGAAGGAAATTAAACTGAGGAATTCAGACAATCAATTCCTTCATTTTTTTTCCACAAATAAATTTGTAATTTTCACGTTTTGAATGCCGAACGAGGTCATTCATGTTTAGAAATCATGAATTCCTTATTTTTATTTAAATTCATTCTTCTTTTCCGTCATCCAAACACTCCCAAATTACCAAAATAGACATCTATAAAAGAGACATTTTTGAAGCAATGGAAAACATAACCATCATGCGTAAAAGGAAAGGGACAAAGTTTGTTAAGGAAGGTAGGTTGGATAAAAGTCCCGGGTGCAAGAAAGGTAATGAGTTTCCCAAGTTGCTTGAGAAAGTAGTTGTCAACCGTGAGGAGGTCAATGAGGCTGTTGAAGAAAATGTTACTATGATAGATATCAATGAGCCGGAGAATGAGGAGGGGACAGAATATGTGGATTTGACGATGGGTCAACCTACATTAAAGGTAATTTGTTTTTACTTAACGCCAATAATGAACTGGAAAAGATCAAAGTTTGATTACTGCATACATGTGTTTGACACCCAAGCTGAACTAGTGGGGTATTTCATGATTTTTGAAGAACCTGTACTTATTGTTTTACTCTCAGTTTTTGACAGCTTAAAGGAGACTCTTCAATGATCATTTTGAACTCGGTTTCGTGAAAAACAAAGTTAAAATGAAATACTTATGCTATTTTGATCAAACTGCACTGTTTCAGGATTTCTGTTTTATTCAGCGTTTCTGTCACTTTAGATTCTTGTTTGACAATTCATTTGAAATGCGAATAGCATGAAACTCTGGAAAATAGTAGCTTTGCATGTCTATTTGAAATCTGAAAAGTTGTGCTTCAAATCATTGAAAGAATAATTGTTGGTGAATTTTTCTTTCAAGTTACCAGTTTTCTGAAACTATCTGAAGTTTGAAGCATGTTGTTACTCATAGAATGCTTATGAGTATGTTTGTGGAATAGATTTAAATCTGTTACTATTTCGAATATATATATAGAACAACTATAAATCTTGTTTTTTGGTCCATTTTTTAGTCAAAGGTAGCTGATGTTGATTGCAAGTTGGCAATAGGTTATGTTGAACATATTGTTGCTTAATTATGCCACTATTATGGAGTGCGAGGATCCTTCCCAACTCGTTCATGGCACTCCACTAGGGGATGGTAATGTGCGCGTTTCCATCTATGCCGCACTTGAGGAGAAAGCAAAAGTGCCATTTCCTGTGAAAGATGAAATTGAAACAGTGAAGCAAGCATGGCCTAAACACCTAGTCATAAAATCTGTAGTCAAGGTAAGAACTTTGTATAATTCAACCTGTAGCTACTTTGATAACATTCATTTGTTTATAGAAATTCACTTAACTGTAGATATGCAACATATATTTATGATATGTACCTTACATTTATTTTCTTATTCTAGAAACCTACCAAGGATAATGCTGATAAGAAGAAGAAAAGGAAAGAGATAGGGGAAGAAGACTCGGAGATTGAATTTGGCTTGGCCAAATTGGCACCATCGTTGCCAGCTTCATTGAAGATGTTATGTTTGAGGGGTGAGGATGCATTCAAAAATGGGAATACAATCAACTTCTACATGGAGCCTGAAGTGTTTGGATATTCTCGCAAGACATTTATATTGGGAAAAAATGTTAGGCGACTTGCAAGCATGAGGGAAGTAACTGGAACTTGCATTGCAGTGTACCAGAGGTAGAAAAAGTCCATGGTTGCGTTTGTTGACCCTTCACTTATTGGTGCTGTGGGGTGTGGGAATGGAACTGTCAAGGCCCAACACATCAAAGATAGGCTTGTAACTGCTAAACCAGGGCAGATGTTCATGCTGCCATATATATAACTCGGGGTAAGTTAATGAACGTTTGTAAACTTTCATATCTACTGTGTCTGAACATAAAAATTTAGTGTTCAAGATATATGACATTTTGTATGCATGTAGTGATCATTGGATGTTGACACTTGTTGATCCGGAGAAAGGAACCGCCTATTTTATGGACCCGCTAAAAAGACGCTTACCTCTAGGAGATTGGATGTCTATCGTGGATACGTAAGTCCCTCGTTTACATATTGATCGAAATGCCTCAATTTTATGAAATCTGTTTAATACACTTGTTTGCCTCCCTTGCATTATGGTACATCATCGATCATATTGTTGTAATGGTGTAGTGCTATGCGTATGTATAATGCTTAAAAGAATAAGCAAAGCCGGAGTTCAGTACGTCCATTGGAAAAATTTGGCTGTAAGTTTCACCACTTGTGGTTTTCAAAAAACAGTTTTTCATTTTGACTTTTCACTTGTTCATTAATTTGCTTGTGTTTAGAGCATTCCTCCCCAACCTAGCAACAAGGAGTGCGGGTACTTTATCATGCGATACATGAGAGATCTCATTGAGGATAAAGACATGTCATTGTTTCCTTCCAAGGTATCAACATATATAGCTATAAATAGTCACTTGATTCAATTTCTATTAAGTGTGTTATTATATCCATGCCTCATTCACCAAAATGATTAACTGATCCTTTTGATATAATAAACTGATTTCAGTGGGAGAGGAGAGGCAACAGCCAATACACCCAAGCGAATATTGATCAAGTGCGAAATGAGTGGGGGAAGTTTGTTGTCAACACATATGTGCACGAGTCATGAAGTAGCGCACTTATTGTTGGTACATTTTAGATAAGGAAAGCATATTTTTTGTGCTTCTCTGCTGGTACATTGTCATGCACCATGTGTGGCATGTTTTGGAACAATATATGTACGTGTATCAGCTTTTTGATGTCCCAAGTAGATGGGCATGCACTAAAATGCTTTTCTTGTGTAAAATGTTGGTCTCAATGATTGGGAAATGCACCCCTTTTGCTTTTGAAGTTTAAAGTATTGGTTATATGAATCATTTGATGGTTTGCAATGTTTGTATTTGATAGAGTATTGTTCATTTGGTAAATGGACCAAATGAATGCACAATCTAATTCAGGAATGGGATGTTCAAATGATCACACAATAGATTAGATATAATGATCACTGCCTGTTGTCTGAATGGTCAAAAATGGGACAAAAATACATTGTAATCAATCATATCACACATCGGTTTTTAACGAATCAGTGTCTTCTGATTTGCACTCAGACAACAGAATTAATTGAACTCTGTTGTCCTACAAGTTAATCACACAACAGAATTAATTGAACTCTGTTGTCCTACAAGTTAATCACACAACAGAACCAATTGAACTCTGTTGTCCTAAAGTTAATCACACAACAGATATAGTCCAAGAACTGAAGTTTGAAGAGAAATCAGACAACAGACAAAATAAAAAAATGTTGTCTAATAGGCTTAACATACAATAGCTTAAAACTGGCACTGTTGTCTGAAGACAGCGCCTCAACTGCTGCGCAGCTGCGCTTGGCATCTGCCGAGCCATCTGCAGAGCTATCACACAACAGTTATAACACATACCTGTTGTCTGTGTGTTTATCACACAACTGTGTTCCACCGTTGTCTGATTTTTCATCAGACAACGGCTCACTCTACAACGGTGAGTCTCCAAATCCCACAACGGTTTTCTGCCGTTGTCTGATAAGATTTTTGGTGTAGTGTCTGTTTTCTCAAGCAGAGAAGTTGACAACACTAGTAAGAAACTATAAAGACATGTAAAAGGCAGTAGGCACATATGTCGATAGGAAACTGATTTCTTGGTTCATCAATAAAGGCTAATTACTCTTTTTGATAGACCCAAGTTGGGAGAGAGAAAAGGGAAACAAGAAAGTTAAATAAATTGCATATCCATTTCTACCAAAAGTTGGGAGCAAATATAGGATATAAAGGATACAAGGCTAGAGTGTATTTTAGTACAGTAAAGACAGCTGTCTACTCTCTAATACAATCAAAATGGTCAACTAGATAGAGAGGGGATGAACATAAATAGGAAGAACTTTTCAAGTCCCTTCCCCTTGGGATGTGGCCTATCCTCAGGCATAAAAAGAAGGAAAACGTTGCTTGATGGTGTGAGGTTCCTCCCAAGTGGCATCTGCGGCAGGAAGGTCAGCCTATTGTACAAGCCATTGTGTGACACTGCTCTTCTTTTTGCGTAACATAGCCATGTCTAGGATCCGTTCCAGACACCACAATAGTTCTCCTTGATCATCAAAGTCTAGTAAGGATGTAGTCAGTGGTATGCCATCACCGATACACTGCTTTAGGAGCGAGACATGAAAGATTGGATGAATGCAGCATGGGGCTGGCAGGTCAAAATATAAACTTTCTATATACTATATTAATTATTGGGCTTAATTTTTTGTGTGAATTTTCATGTAACAACGTTTATGTTTTTTTTTTTTTGTTTTAAATGTTACAATACTGTACGTGTTTAGTCAAATCCAAATTGAATGCATCCATGAACATGAATTTGATACATTTATGTGATACCTAAGAAGTGAACAATCGAGATGCCGATATGTGAGGCCACAATTGCATTAAAGTACATAATCTAGTTCGATACCTTTATAAATATGAACGTGTTTGGTCTTGTTTTTTGAAAAGTGAGACCACAATTGACCACCTTGTATACAATATACATTCTCAATTCTTGAATTTATTATCTTTGTGAAAGTTTGCAGTTGTATTCATATGATGTTATAATTCTTTTGATTACTTTTGAGATTATTAATGAAAATGATTTAGTTTTGATGTGAAGACTTATTATTGTATTTCCAAGATGTTGTGACAATGTATTGTACATATGAATGCAACAAACACCGAATAGTAGCACCATAGAAATGCTATTGATTGAATGATGAATGATAGCGTTTTTTATATGTTGTAGCATATCTACTTAGCATTTACTAAATGCTATGGAATGTTTAACATAGAATTTATGAAGAGCTATCAAAATGCTATGGATGTTGAACTTTTCATAGCGTTTTTGGAAAAGCTATGATAGACCTTAAATCTATTATAGATGTGGCAGACATAGCTTTTTGGCAAACGCTATGGTATTCTATGATAGCATTTTTTTTAGTCCTATGAATAAAAGGTTATGAACTAGCTAGTTTGGTTTCTTGCCTTTATGAAAACACATAATCTATACAGAAAATCCGTTTATCAACTAGCATAATCAAGTTCCCTTTAATCAACTAGCATAATCTATCCAGATCTCCACATCAAGATCTGATCCACATCTTCAGATTGAAACAAACAACCATTATTTAATAGTAAAGAAACTGATATTGACTGACTCATGGATTCTCACCCTCCTGAGAGATTGGTCTAACTGCTCACCAATCCTTGGTCTTGAGCCCATCACTGTGACGGAGAATGCGTCTCACAATCTTGGCAGCAGCTCAATCGTACTTGGGCTGGTACCTGGCCTTGCATGCCTTTCGAATCATATAAGTCAATCAATGGGTATTAGAATAAAACTATATACAAGAAATAAAAAATTGGTATTTGAAGGACTCTCTCTCTCTCTCTCTCGAAACTAAGGCCGAGGCGGCGTGGAAAAATCACCACTCGTCCGGTGGCACTCCGATCGGCAGCAGGGTTGACCTTGGTCGTGCTGCTATCATGACGGTGTTGCCGGACGGGTACTGAGTTCTATGGCTGGGCCCTTGGGTCGGCTCTGCTCAAAGGCTAGATGTGGATATGGCTTGGCTGTTTCATTGCTTTGAAGCGGTGATGGATGGGAGCACTAGTTTCTGTTCATCGTCAGGCACGTGTGGCCGGGGCTAGGCCTGGGACTTTTGACCCGATAACCCGCAGAATCGGCCCGAATCGGACCGAAACTGGCGGTTCGGTGCGGTTCCTGAAAGAAAAACAGTAGGTCTCGGAGGAAAACCGAACCGATTTAGAAAAGAGCGGTTCGGTCCGGTTCATGTATGTATAAAACGCAGAACACCGAAGGAACCGATATATATGTCGCCTTTTACACCTGGCATTGTATCATTGGCTTACAGCTAAAGAATTCGACTAAAACCCTAGAAATTGTAAACGCAGCCCCGAGCCTTCCACTTCAGTTCCTTCTTCTTCTTCGGTTCTTCCTCAGTTCCTCCTTCTTCTTAAGTTCTTCCTCATTCTCGACCTCATCCCGACATCCTCGAATCCTCGATTAGTCAATTTCACCCGACTGAAACCCTAACATTCTGGCCTCCGGCCATTCCTTCACGCCTTCACAATCACCCGATCCCCAATTTGAAAAGTTCAAACTTCAAACAATTCGAAAACCCCAAATCGACAAATCCCCAAGTCTGAAACTCATTCCACTTAATCACTTATTCCAATTCGAAAATCCCTAAATCCTCAATTCTTCTCCCCAAATCCCCAATTCGTAATGGCCTCTAAAGGCTCTGATTCAGGAACTCAATCCAGTCACTCCACTAATGCAGTAACTGGTAATGAGCTCTTGGCTGCTCCACAAAATGGAGATGGTGAACAGAATCAAACATCATCTCCTTCTCCAGCAACTCGAGCTTCAAAAACAAAAGGGAAGAAGAAGGAAGAGCCTGCGAACACGAAGAGAAAGAGGGATAAGAAGGACAAGAAGGAGAGGTCTGAAGTGTGGGAGCATTTCACCAAATTCGACAAGCCTTTACTGGAGGTCGTGGATGGACAGGAGATTGTAGTTGGCAGTACAAAGAGAGCTTAATGTAAGTACTGCCCCACTAATTTAGCTTGTGATTCTAGGGAAAATGGTACTAGTTCACTTAGGAAGCATATAGAGCTAGTTTGCAAAGGGTACCCCGGTAGGAATAACTTAGAAGAGAGTCAACAAATATTAACCAGTGATGTGTTTGATCAGAAATGCTCTTTAGTTTCTAGGCAGTGGTTAGAAGATGCATGTCTAGATGCTGCATGTGTTATGATTGTGTTGGATGAACTGCCTTTCAGTTCAATTGAAAGGCCGGGGTTTCTTTATTTTTGTTCAGTAGCTGTACCAAGGTGGAATGTGCCTTGTAGGAGAGTTGTTGTGAAGAATTTTTTGCGCATGTATGATGCCAAAAAGCAGACATTGAAGGGGGAATTGAGGTCACATTCTGTGTGTTTGACAACAGACACATGGACCTCCTGTCAGAATATCAATTATATGGTTATAACAGCACATTTCATAGATGCTGCCTGGCATATGCACAAGAGGGTTCTGAACTTTTGTGTTATACCTAACCATAGTGGGAATAACATAGGAAAGATTTTGGAAACTTGCTTGGTTGAATGGAATTTGGATAGGGTATTGACTGTATCAGTTGATAATGCATCAGCAAACAAGGTAGCCATAGAGTACCTTAGAAACAAAATGAGTGGATGGCCTAGGAAACCTTTGTTTGATGGGAGGTTTATGCATGTGAGATGCATGGCTCACATTGTCAACATAATTGTGAGGGCTGGTCTGTATATAATGGATAGGTCAGTGGCTAGCATTAGAAATGCTGTTAGGTATGTGAGGAGCAGTGGACAAAGATATGATGCATTTAAGCTATGTGTTGAGAAAGAGAAGATACCGTGTAAGAAAGTGTGTGTGTTAGATGTGCCTACAAGGTGGAACTCCACTTTCATTATGCTGGACACTGCTCTAGAATTAAAGAAGGGTTTCGATAGAATGGCAGATGAGGAAGATGCTAGATATAGGAGTTATTTTGATGAAGATGAGGAGCTTGATGATGAAAATATAGAGGCTGAAACTCAAGTTAGGCAAAGGCAGGCTAGGAAGAGGGTAGGGCCCCCTGTGCAAGCTGATTGGGATAAAGCAAGTATTTTTGTGAAGTTTCTGAAGGTTTTTTACGATGTCACAGTTAGTGTGAGTGCACAGCTTCACCCTACATCAAACGAAGCCTTCCATGACATAGTCACAGTCAAGGCAGAGCTTGATGAGCTATTTTACAAGCCTATAGATAGTGATTCAAGTGAGAGTGAGAAGGTTATGTTTGGTATGGCTAACAAAATGAGGACCAAGTACAAGAAATACTTCGGATCGCTCGATGACATCAATGAGTTGTTTTTTGTTGCACTTGTCTTGGATCCGAGGTATAAACTGAAGAATTTTGATTATGTGTGTGAAACAATGCTTAACATGGGAAGTGAAGAGATTAAGAGGAGATCAGATGGAGTGAAACAGCTTGTGCTGGACTTGTGTGATCTATATGCAACTTCTAATAGTGATCAGATTGCATCAAAGAAAAAAAGAAGTGGGGGAGAAGGCCCTAGCAGCAGACCAACACCAAGTGTGCCCACAGGAGGGTTAACCGGGAAGAGGGCTGCTATGCTAGACTTGTGGAACAAGCAGCTTGAAGGTGAGGCAGTGGTGGTTGGAGGAGAGGTTGATAGATACTTGCTTGATCCGATAGAGAAGCCTCAAGACAATGAAAATTGGAAGATTTTGGATTGGTGGAGGGTTAATGGTTCAAAGTATCCAAACTTGCAAGCTGTGGCAAGGGATGTTTTAGCAATCCAAGTTTCCACAGTAGCTAGTGAGAGTAGTTTTAGCACAGGGAAGAGGGTAATTGATCCACATCGGAGTTCATTAACTCCTAGAACAGTTGAAGCCCTAATCTGCCTCCAAAATTGGCTCAAATCTGATGCAATAATGGGGTTAGAATATATTCCAACCATTGAGGAAATGGTGTGGTTTGAGGATGTTGAAAAAGGTATGTAACTTGCTCACTTGCATTTTTACTTTTCAGTGTTATACTTATAACTGTTATTGCATAGCTTGTTTTTGCAACTTTTAAGAGTTTAAGCCTTCAATAATGTGAACTGTTCTTGTTTTTTACACTTATGCAGAACAAGCAGAAGAAGAGAGAAAGAGATTGGAGAAAACCAATGCATCAGTAGCAGTGGAAGAAACTCATGCCACTCAACAAAGCCGAAAGGCTGCAAAGGCTTCCAAACTGTCAAAGAGTAGTGATGCATCAAAATCTTCCAAATCAGTGTCAAAGGACCAAAGAAAAAAATAAACAACCTCAGGTTTGTTCACTTGTTGTTTGCAAATTTGCATTCTTTGTTGAGTTTGACGACTTGATATCTTCATCAAGTTTGCATTATGAAAGGCAGTAACTTAGTTTATGGTTTCTGTAACTCAAGTTTGATTGTTTGCATTCTTTGATTTGTTATGAATTTATATACTTTTTTTTTTTTTTTTTTTTTTTTTTTTTTTTTTTTCAGTTTAGCACTTTAGTGACTCTACTTTTTTTGTTTTTTGCCAGGTTGTGTTTGACTGTTTGGAAGTTGGAACTGGAAGGCTGCAAGGCTCAATGCTGCATTTTTTTCATTGTTATTTGACTTATTTGAGTTATTTCAGAAGCCCAACTTTTATTGTTTCATTGTTTGTTGAATTGGAGTATTGCACTATTGCACTATGTTACTATGTTGTTGGTTATGCACTATGGAGCTGTATGAGTGCACTTAGTTTATTTCAGTTGATTGTTTGCTTCATAGAACATGTTGAATTTGATGACTTTGAGTTTTGACTCTTTGATGTTTGACAGTTTGATAACTTGATTATTTGCTTGACAGTTTGTAACTTTCTATGACAATTTGATTCGTTGATTGTGTAATACTGTCTTGATAATGATAATTTTATTCATTGATTTCAGTTTTATGCATTTCTATACATATAATGGTAAATAACAGTGAGTCTTAGTTGCCTAGATTGGGACTTTTGGAGCATGATGCTTCAGTTTTGCAGTTTGTGTTTTGCCTGTTCTGCATACAGCAGGAACCGAGGAACCGGCAGAACCGACCCGAATGAAAACGGTTTGGTTTGTGCTCGGTTCCAGACTAGAAATGTGACAAACCCGAACCGAAAACAGCTTATGCGGTTCCGGTTCGGTTCCTGTTTTTTTTTTCCAAACCCGAAAAGTCCCAGGCCTAGCTGGGGCTGTTTCCAAGCAGGGGTGATGGTGCAGCGGCGTCTGCTTGTTGGCGGCGTGAAGGTGGAGTCCTCGTTCTGATGGCGGTGATGGTGGCCGATGGTGGTGGTGCTACCAGATCTGCACAGAGAGTGAAGCATGGCTGCTTTTGGGCTTGATTTTTTGGGCTGGTAGGGTTTTTGCCCTAGGCCCGTAAACATTCTCTTTGTTTTAGGGATTCTATGTTAGTAGAACTTACTTTCAATAATTTCATAAGTTTTTAGGGATCTATGCACTACTTTATGTGTCTCTAGTGCCTCTGGAGTAGTACTGAAGGAGGATTTACGCTAGTCTCTACGAATTTGATGTATAATGAGTGGACCTATTTCTATGTACCACCGTGGGTACTACCACACCTTCTTAATCTGTCTAGTTGAAGGTAGCAGAAGGGTATGTAATGGTCATTCTGGCATGTGATGAATGCAATTGACACCCGTTTTGGGTTTGATTCAAAAAATGGGTATTAGAATAAAGATGGGTATTAGAATAAAGGGGTAGGGCTAGGTAATGAGGATTTTGAGAAGGATATTTCGGTTTATTTTTACAATGTAATGAGGATTTATGATTCCCTTGAATTGATTGATTTGATGAGTGATGTAATCTAGAACTCCGTCAATTAAAATTCAATCACCTACAATTTCTATTGTTTGGTTGTAAATCTTTGGAATTTGGAATGTATAAAAAAAGGGCTAAATACTGTTTAGTCCCTGAACTTTTGCTGAAAAAACACTTCAGTCCCTCGCCTTTTAATTTGACATCTTTACTCCCTGTTCTTTCAAACACACCTAATAGGTCCATTCTGTTAGACTCCATTAAATAGTACCGTTAACTCCCTATTTTAAGAATAAAATTACTATTATAGCCTTGACTTTCTCTTTCTTTAATTTTTTAAATTGTTTTTATTCTTCTCTCTTATGTTTTTTTTCTTGTGATTCGCACCAATAAAATTACTAAATTTTTTAATTATTTTTATTCTTCTCTTTTATTTTTGCTTTCTTTAATTTTTTGTTACTTTTCTGTTTTATATTTTTTTCATTTGGACCAATAAAGTACAAATTTTTTTAATTGTTTTTATTCTTCTCTTTAGTTTTTTAATTGTTTTTTAGGATTAATTTAAGTTTAGTACCCTGTGGTTTGGGGGTAACATCATGTCAGTCCCTGCTCTTTCAATTTGATCAGCAACACCCCTGTGCTTTCAATTTCAATAAGCCGTACCCAAATTTTACTGTTCCGTCCAATTTGAATGTTAACTTTGACTGTGGGGCCCACTTTGGGGTCTAAAAATGTCATTTCATATACATTTTCTTCTTTTCTCCTCCTCTCTCTCAGCTTGATGGTTTCTCTTTCTCTCCCCCCTCTCTCTCTGGGCCGCACGACCCTCTCTCTCTCTCTCTCTCTCTCTCTCTCTCTCTCTCTAAGCTCCAATGGTTAACTCCGAATAACCCAGCAAGCTCATCTCCCTCTAAGGCTCGTCGTCTTCCTCCACTTCCCTCCTCTCCAAACCCGATAACCCACTCTCAATTTGCACCATAAATTCTCCACCATAACCTCTACCGATTTTGCAGATCAAAACATAAACACAAAGAGCAAATCTAACAGTAACCCATTCAACTTCAATTCTTAATCGTCAATAACTAAACTTACAGAAGAACATGGCACATTAAGTTCACCATTCAAAACTATATCTGGACGAAACAACCAAAGTTCAAACAATAACCACAATCTCCAGCTTACCTCAGACAAACGAATTCAAGATTGCTCTTTGAGCTACTGCCTTTGCTTTCTCAACAAAGAACATAACGACTGGTCGTCCCCGTCACAATACCAACACCGAATTCATTGTTCACACACTTCATTTCGACGAAAATGGCTCCTTCCTCCTAAAGTCACAAAAATGTATATATCACAGTTGCAAATTAGGTACCAATTAACTACGAAACAGATATAAATTGAAACCCAGAAGCCAAACTATCACAATTGGATTGAAAATTGAAGTGATTCTTCGATATAAATAAGGGAGAAATTCCAAAGAGCAAACCTTCAAAACCCAATTCTCCCCCTTCGAAAAAATATAACACCCCAGACCAAAACCAATCAAAACCCAGAATTCAGAAGCCAATAATTCAGTAGACCCAGACAGAAACGTGACAGAATTCTTCAAAAGCTTTGATTTTTATACCCAGAAAATTTTAAAGAAACAGATAGGAAGCTTGATTTGTAGATCTACGAGAAGCTTTCGGCGTCGAAATAGAACTTAGCGGCGAGCTTGTCTAGGTCGCTCTGCATCAGAAGCTTGCTGCTGTAGGAAAGCTTGAGGAGACACGTGTGGGAGCGAATCTGAGGGTGGAGGTTTGGGCGGAGAGGCGGCGAGACTTTAGGAGAGGGAGAGATGGCGAGTAGTGTACGGTGGCTGGGCTAGTGCCAATCATCGATTCTCTTTGGGTTTGGGTCGGGTTTGTGTTGTGGTTCGAGTAGTAGTGGCGATGTTAAGAATCGGTGGCCAGACGCCATGATTTCTAGCGGTGGCAGTGTGTGGGTGAGAGAGAGAGAGAGAGAGAGGGTCGTGCGACCCAGATAGAGAGGGGGGAGAGAAAGAGAGAGAAAGAGAAACCATCGAGCTGAGAGAGAGGAGGAGAAAAGAAGAAAATGTATATGAAATGACATTTTTAGCCCCCAAAGTGGGCTCCACAGTCAAAGTTAACATTCAAATTGGACGGAACAGTAAAATTTGGGCACGGCTGATTGAAATTGAAAGCACAGGGGTGTTGCTGATCAAATTGAAAGAGCAGGGACTGACATGATATTACCCCCAAACCACAGGGTACTAAACTGAAATTAATCCTTTTTTTAATTCTTCTCTTTTAAGGATAAAAATTACTATTATATTCCACCCCTTGTTTCTTCTGTTATGACTAATTTTATTGGGTATTTGGGTGGGCTAGAGAAGAAAAAAAAATCATAACCAATAGGTCCATTCCATTACACTCCATTAAATTATGCCGTTAACTCTCCATTTTAAGGATAAAATTACTAGGGCTAAATACTGATTACTACCCTGTAGTTTAGGTCCAAAATCAATTCAGTCCATGAACTTCTAATTTCATCAAGAACATCCCTGCACTTTCAATTTTGATCTAATAGGTCCAATTTGTTAGTCTTCCAACAATTGAGTCATTTAACTGGTTGACGTGGCTCATATATGGCCTATTTTTTATGATGTGGTGTTGAGGTGGCCTGCATAGTCAATTTAGGAGTGAGTCCCACTATTAGAAATCTATCAAATAAATAGTTTTTCAACGAATGATCCAACTATAACTTGAACTCATTACAAAATATTAACGAATTGGACCTATTAGATCAAAATTGAAAGTGCAGGGGTGTTTTTGATGAAATTAGAAATCCAGGGACTGAATTGATTTTGGACTTAAACCACAGGGTAGTAACCAGTATTTATTATAGCCCTGACTTTCTTTTTCTTTAATAATTTTAAATGGTTTTTATTCTTGTCTTTTATTTTTTTTCTTCTGATTCACACCAATCCCTTTATAAAGGTCACACTAAAAATTATGACTATTTTTTTCTTCTCCGGCTCACCTTGTTTGGCTCCAGTTTTGTTGCAGCTGGTCAACAATCTCTTTTCTGCGAGGGCGTGCCAGCACCGTTCGGGTGCGGTCGTCGGGGGTGTCCATGGACCTGACTTCTTTCGTGCGATTGTGGACGAGGAGAGCACCAACCTCGTCGTGGGATTCTTTATGCCTTGTAGTGAGGACTTTTGCTCAGCTTCTTCAAAATCACACAATCGATACTCGACGTTGTAGATCGAGCAGAGCGAAAATCACTGGGAAGTGGGGAGAACTTGCTAAAGCGTGACTTTAGCTTGGCTGGTTTGCGAGGGCGTTACCCTTGCTTGGCTGGTTCCGTAACCGTTGTGGTCACAGTACTACAGTCGGCTCCCGAGGAGACTAGGACCGAAGCACTTTGACAGAGGGTTTGGTGGCACTGACAGTCGGCTCTTGAGAGGACTAAGACTGGAGTGTGATCACCGATAAGAGAAAGAGAGGGGTTGCTCTAGAGAGGCTTGGATGATCATAGAGATTCTTTGATGAATTGTGTTGTTAATTGTTACTTGTTGTAGCCTCTATATATAGGCTACCAAGTCATAGTGGTTGGCCTTAAACAAATCATGATGGACTAAGCACTTAAACACTAATGGAATTGTTAGGTTTGAGTCACTTTCTGCTCCTTTATTCCTTCAATTATATCTCCACCAAGAAATCAGAATGTGTACTTACATCATTGGCGCCGTCTGTGGGAACCTTGAACAAAAGGCCATCCCACCACATTCACTATGACTAACGGTAGCGGGGGAATCGCGAAGGAGCAAGCGGATCAACCCGCCAACCCCCATCCCACCAACCCAGCGACTAACGTTAACCCAGCGGTTAATGTTAATCGCGCACTATTCAGCACACCGGTCAACCCCGGCGGAGAACCCCAGGTCACTCCCCAGATCCCGCAAACCAAAACTACAGCGGAGGCTCAGCCGAGCGGCAGCCGCCCGGTGCAGGACCTCGCCGCTATGTATGAGCTGGCACTGGCATACCTTTACAAGGCAAATAGAGAGCGCGAGCATGAGCCCAGAGAAAAGGCTGAGGCCTAAAAGCAGGTGGCCACGCTGATGTCAAAATTTGACGAGTTGAAGAGGGCGCTGGAGACAAACGCCAACCCGGTGCAAAGCGAGCAATCACGGAGCACCAGACGCAGTCAACCCAACACCGGCGGAATGGTACCCAGACCAATCATACAGATGCAGGTACCGCTGAATCTGCCAGAGCTACGGGGAATGGGACCACCTCCACCGCCACAGCTAATGTTGGAGCAAGAGGCGGAGTATCAGCCATTCACCAGCCGCTCAACAGTCAGGGCGAGAACAGAAGGTAATCCCCCCGCTCCCAGGCGGGAGCTGGTTCAGCGGAACGTCTAGGAGGGGCCCGCTGGTGACGCTACTGCCCTAATCCTGGAGCTGATGCAACAGCTAAAGCAAAGGCTAATCCGAGCGGAGACAGGCGCCCCAGCGCCAATTCCTAATCCACTATTTGCGTCCAGGCCGGGCCCATTCACCGCCAGGATCCTGCATGCCATCTGCCCAGCACACGCAAAGACCCCAAAGATGTCACATTACGGCGGCATGTCTGACCCCTTTGTCCGTATGGACACCTTCAAGAAGGTCACCAACAGCAAGGGATTCGATGACGCCAGCCTCTGCCACTTATTCAGCGAAACGTTGGATAGCGAGGCAATGAGTTGGTTCTTTGAGTGCCCGCCCGGTTCCATCGACTCATTCTACGCACTTTCAAATGCTTTCCTCTCTCGGTTCATCCTGCTGGCCGCCGGACACCACAACACAGCTCAACTATTCAACCTCAAGCAGGGAGCGGAGGAAACATTGAAGGCGTTTGTCACCAGATGGAGAGCGGCAACTTCCTAGTGCCGTGATCTTGATAAGACGATGGCGCTGGCAGCTTTCAAGCAGTGACTCCTCAAGGGGCCATTTCTCTATCACCTCAATTACAGCCACCCAAATGCCTCTTACGACCATGTCATGAGCGAGGTTGTGATCCATGCACAGGCAGAGTTCATTACATACGGAGAGACCCCACCACCTCCGCCAACACCAGTAAAGACCACTCAGCCTTCATCCAGCCAGCAGGAAACCGCTAACAAAGCCCCTGCCGCGCCACCAAATGATAAGAAGAGGGAGTGGCAGCAGGGCAACTACAAGAGCAAGCGGCAGAAGGACCAACATTTCATCAAGGGCAACCGCTCATCTCATGGGGATAACCGTAATAAACCGACAGAATCCTCCCAGAGGTAGGCAGTTTTCACAGTCCTCACTGCCTCATATGAAGAAATAATATGGCGGCGCCGGAGTCATCCTGACAGGGCCAGAGGGACTGAACATGGAATACGCGTTAAAGTTCAATTTCAAAGCCTCAAACAATATGGCGGAGTATGAGGCGCTCATTGCCGGCTTACTCCTCGCCATCGACTCAGGAGCTGACAGTGTCAACATATTCAGCAACTCCCAGCTTGTCGTTAACCAGGTCAATGACAGTTTCCAGGCCAAGGACCAACAGTTAGCGGCATACTTGGGGTACGTCAAGACGTTTCTCAAAAAATTCAAATTTCACACCATCACTTAGATCCCCAGGGAAAAGAACGCCAAGGCTGATTCACTGGCGAGATTAGCAACCGCTCAGCCACACCAAAGTCCAGCGGACACAAGGGTGGAGTGTCTTGACAACCAAGCATCACCAAAACCCTAGCGGAAATCTTCAACATTGAGGTCAATCCCAGTTGGATGGACGAGATCATCGAATACAAGCGCAATGGGACACTGCCACAAGACAAAGTCGAAGCACGACAACTCAAGTGGAGAGCAACGCGCTACAACATCCAGAATGGCAAACTTTACTGCCAGGGGTTCACCCACCCCAACGTCCGGTGTCTCACCCAAGAGGAGGGAAAGGTCGTTCTGGCAATGATACACGGCGGGGAATGTGGAAACCGCTCGGGCGCCAAATCCTTAGCCAATCGCACAATACGACAAGGCTACTTTTGGCCTACGCTCGGTGACGATTCCAGGAGGATATCGAGATCTTGCCACAAATGTCAACAATATGTGGATCTCCCACATGCCCCGGCGGAACCACTGTCGATCATCATCGGTCCATGGATTCACTCCACGTGGGGCCTAGACTTGATGGGAAATTCCAAACTGCCAAGGGCCAGTTCAAGTACATCATTGTCGCCATCGACTACAACAGCAAGTGGATAGAGGCGGAGCCACTGACGGCAATAACTACCACCAAGGTAACTCACTTCCTTTTGAAGAACATCTACTGCCGCTATGGTGTCCCCCACACAATCATCACAGACAACGGCACACAGTTCAACAACAAGGAACTCATATCTTTCACCGCCAACGTGGGCACCAAAATGAGTTTCGTATCTGTCGCTTACCCCCAAACCAACGGCCAGGTCGAAGCAGCAAATAAGATAATCAAGAAGCTCGACGACGCCAAGGGTTTGTGGGCGGAGAAACTGCCGGAGGTTCTATGGGCCATCAGGACTACCCCAACCTCCGCCACCGGCGAAACACCATTTTGCATGATGTTTGGAACTGAAGCAGTCCTACCTATTGAGGTAACTCAGCCTACCGCTAGAGTCCAAGGCTACTGCCCCGAGACCAACGGCGAAGGCGTCAATCTCGACAGGGACCTCCTAGAGGAGAAACGACACAAGACCCATATGCACAATTTGCAAAACAAACAACGGGTATCACGTTTCTACAATGCTAGGGTCAAGGCCCGGAACCTCCAGCTGGGGGACTGGGTAATGAAACAAGTCATTCCACCGCCAACGACACTCCGCCCAACTTGGGAAGGTCCATACAAAATTGTAGAAGTCGCCAGCCCCGACACTTTCTACCTGATGGACAAGGATGGAGTCACAACGACCCACCCTTGGAACACCGAACACCTTCGGTTTTACTACAAATAGTTATGCCGCTACCCTAGCGCATCTTGACTTAGCTAAATTTTTTGAATCAATATTTAGCTAAGGGAAGCTACCCAACGGGTACAACCCCTGTTACGCCCCGTATCTAATTTACCCTTTTACTGTGTCCAAATGAATTACTATATGTTTTACCTTTTAAGGGGGGGGCTAGAAGTTGACTTTTTGTTTGGGTCAAAATTTGAGAAATTTTTGTTCACGGAAGTTGTAGGGAACGTTAAACCGAGTCCGTGGACATGTGGTACACTTAAATCGGAGTTCGTATGTGAAAGTTATAGCTTAAAATATGGAAGTTACTGTTCATGGTAATAAAAATATATATATGGAAAGTTACCACTGTATGTTTCCATTTTTCGGAAACCCACGGTAACTCTCCCTTTCCTCTCCCCCGATCTCTTCCTCCCTCATTTTCGCCGGTTTCTTCTTCCCCTAAATTCTCCGCCGTCCGGCCATCAATCGGTGGACAACCGGCCACCACAAGGTTGCCTCTTCTTCCTTCCCGCGCTGGTGCCCTTGGATTTCAACGATTTGGCCGAGAAACCTCAAATCGAAGCAAGAACCATTACAGCTGCAGTTTGGCTTCTTCCGGCAATTCCTTCATTTCCGGCCATCTCCGACCGCCAAACCTAGTCTAATAGGGGCGCCTCGAGCCGGTGATCATTTGCCCTCAAGTTTCTAGCTCCAATTTACCGTGTGGAGGACGAATTGAAGGAAATTTCAAACCTGGGGTTTGAAATTTCTGGGTTTTTCTTCACCGGCCATTTTCGAGCGTTTAAAGGTAAAATTGGAATGTGTTGTAGTTGAGAAAATTATTGGGTCTGTTGTGATGTTGCTGTGGCCGGAATTTGGTGGCCATCGGAGGTAGTGGTCGCCGGCGCGTGGTCCCCACGCGCGGCCACTGTGGATGGCGCGTAGAGCTGAGTTTTAATTACTGTTTTGGCTCCAAAAATCCTATAATGATTGTAGAATTTTATACATGAAGTTTGGTGGAAATTGGAGGAATTACGAATTGAGTATAAATGGTTAACTATCGATTTACGTGAATACGATCGCCGAATTTCTTTCGAATTTACTCTAGAATTTATATATCGATGAATGAATATTATTGGAGAATTACGGATGGATTCGATGTGAATTGAGAAGTTGGATTTTTAAGGGGGACGTTTTGAATTTCAATTTCTAATTATCGTAAAGTTAATTTCCGTCCTGTAAATATATTTTTACGAGTGCTATTCGTACAGGACGAGAGGAGTCTCCATACGAGGAAAATACCGAGCGACGTCAGGATTGACCACATACTGTGAGTGGACCTTTATTTTTAAGAAACGATGCATGCATTTACTTTATCTAATTAATGCTTTATCAATTAAAATGACGTTTATCGAGCATATGATATTAATTTCGGATTATCATATTTTTATTTGGTGAATGCTTCTAGCATGATTTCGAGTTATTATTTTCTATGCTCGATTTGGATAACATGGTTGTTGGTTGTTTTTCAATAATACAATTTCCTCGGTGTTTTCCGGAATGATTTATATTCTCTTTTGTTGATTCTGAGATTTCTGAAAGAATTTTCGAAATGGGTTTTTGATAGAGTTATATTTCTTAATTATTTATCGACTTTCGGTTTTGGCATTGAGAATGCCTTGATGATGATTTTGGATTTGGTTTTATTTCAACTTACGGAGACTATGTTTTATTATTATTTCTCTCCTAATTATTTTTGAACTTGAGATTATCTTGGCGTGTGGGACACGCCGTTGATTTATCTTGGCGTGTGGGACACGTCGTTGGAAATGCACTTGCGAGAGTTGGGGAAGTCTTATGTATTTATGGATTTATGTGGTTATTGGATTGCCCTTTTGCCATACTTTGGGTGATTATTATCATTGCTAGCATTGATCTTCCGCCTTTGTGGCGAGGTGATGGGATCACCGAAGCCCGTCCGCCTTTGTGGCGCTGGTTACTGTCTTTGTGACAGTAATGCTGAAGCCCAGTATCCAAATCGCTACACATAGTGGCGTGTGGGTATATAACGGGAGTATATGGGAGTACTTTAGCCTGGGAGGCTATCACCCGAGCCTGAGTGGCTTATTCGTATGGCTATCATCTTCCCCTACTCATTATATTATTTCTGGGCTAGCGGGGTCTAGTCCGATTCTTTTAACCAGCGGGGCTGGTCTTATTTTCTTGAGTAACAGAGTTTCAATCCTTTTTACTTGATGGTTGTGACTAGCGGGGCTAGTCGGTTTTCTTGGGTTGAATTAATAGTTGTTTTGTTTCTTTAACTTTTGCATGCATCGGGTTTTTAAAGGAAATAAATGTGGGAAAGTATAAACTCTATTTCTTTTGTTTTACAAACATTTATTTTTGTCCACTCACGCTAACGTTTTTAAATACTTTCCCCCTGGGCCCTTTGGTTTCAAATGCCCAGATTACAGTATTGCTGCTCGGCGTCTTGGAGTGAGCCATAGTGACCGCATCCGCTTCCGTCATCACATCCCGTAGGTTACCTGTTTAACCTACTGCACTATGTTAATTTATGTTCCTAGAATTGCTCTGATTACTATGGGAATTGTGACCCAAACTTGTAGTAAATATTATTTTGGGGCTTTTGACCTATCTTGGACAAATTGTTGTATCTGGATATTGGAGTGTTGTTAGACTTTAATTATTGGGAAAGTTTTGTGTTTGCTTTTCATTTATGAGATAGATTGGATTTTCGGAGCAGGGTGGCTCCAGGAGTTTGTGATTGGTCTATTAGAAGTGAAAGTTACTCTCCACAGGTTTTGGGTTGTCCACTTTTAGGGGAGGTTATGCCGAAATTTTTGGTAAACCTTCTTTAAAAGTGGGTCCCGCAGGTCTACCTCGAATTTCAGGGTGAAATTTGGGGAGGGGTCCTGTCAACCCCGCTTTTTGTAAACGCTGATATATCAGCTATTAATGAAACGAGGAATTATTCAAACCATTGTCTCCAAGTTCTAGCACATGAATTAACTGGCAACGCCAACAACATTCGGCGGACCACGTCCGCTACACCGTGCACTTGGACCAATTTTAATCCCTTTAATGTTTCATTGAGTCACAAAACAGAGTCAAAACGCTAGCGGTTCAACAGTATTTAAACAATACAACCGGAAAACGCAATCATATCGTAAACAAAGAGAAACCATCTGTGTACTACGGGTCGGGACTCCCCGCCCAAATATATTGTCAAATTACAAAAGGGCCTTAGCGGCGCCAAAAAAAAAAAAAAAAAGACAAGAAGGCCTTAGCGGCACTACATCAGCCTACGAAGCAATTTTTGTGGAGCAACAGCGGCGAGCTCATCCTCCGGTGGCAGTTGCTGCTCTGACTGGCGGCTCATCTGGTCAGACCCACGAGTGGTAGGACTCGGCGTAATGATGGTACCATCCGCTCGGGTGTGGGCGGCCATAAAGTTACCACAGGAGACTTCAGACTGAGTCGGAGGAGGGGTCCGCTGAGAGTCGTCCGCCGGACGAGCACTAGTCTCTCCGCTGCCTGAGCGGGCACCCCCAACCTGAGAGGAGACACCCTTCGCGGGCGGTGCGTTCTGGCCTGACTGTCCGGCGGGCTGGGACGCCTTGACCCAGTCGATGGCGCCCTTCTTGTTCAGCAGCTCCACGTTGGCTGTGGCACCAGCTTTCGCCGCCTCAGTCATCGCATTCTTGTATTCCACCGACTGCTTAAACTCAGCCACAGCGGCGGTCCTTACGCGGTTCCCCTCAGCTTCCAGCCGGGCAACCTCATCCTCCAGCCTCTTAACCTCAGAGGATTTGGCGGCAGAATCCCGTTGAAGGATCTCAACCTTCTTATCCTTCGCTGCCACGCGATCCTTCAGCAGGGTTATATCCTGCTCCAGCTTGGAAACGTGGCTGTTCCGCTCCAAGTCCCGCTCAACGGCGACAGCCAGCTTGCCGCGAGCATCCGCAGCATCACAGTCTGCCTTGGTCAGGCGCCGCTCCACGTCGGCCAACCTATCCTTGGCCTCCACCAGCTCCCTATGGAGACCCTTAACCTCCTCTCTAAGCTACCGCTCAACCCAAGGCTGTTTAGACGCCGCCAGAAACATCTCGTGCAGCCCAACGGAGAGGTGCCTAAAGGCCGAGCTGTAGGGCGATTGATCAACGACAGTCGAGGGCACAATCCCCTTTAAGCCGCCGAACCCGAGCCGCTCGTAATTTCGTAAAGATGAAATAGGAACTCCCGCTCGTTATCGGTCAAGAACTCCGCGTACGAGGCAAATGAGTCCAGGTCGCTCCCAGGCACCTCCTTGTCAGTAACAGTGGCCACCTTGGACGAAGCCTGTTTTTCCCTCTTCTGCTGGCGGGCCCCGATAGTCTGCACGTCATCTTCTTCATCCTCCTCATCGGCGTCGTTTTGGCGACGCCTCCTTTGAAGCACTCCCCCTGGAGTCAGCGGTGGGCCTCGGTCCCCTCTGCGGCACCAGCTCCGCAAGAGTAACTACGCCAGTCGGCGGCACCACCTCTTTCTGAGGGCCACGCCGGTTGGCGGGCACTCTCTCTTTTTGCTGCACAGTGGCAGCAGGGGCCTTACTCTCGCCGGCAGCCTCGTGGTCAACACCAGCTCCCGCCTGAACGACTGGTACACCATCAGCACCAAGGTGCGAGTGGTGCGGCATCGGTAACACGACCGGAGTCTCGGACTGACTTAGCACCAGCGTCTCTGGATTAACAGCGGTCTTCTGGGCCGCTAGCCCATGAGCATACATGCTCTCCAGGAAATTGTCGATCTTAGCGCGGTCCATAGCTTTATCGAACGCCTCACGGCTCGCTTTATTTCCCGGTGGAGAATCTATATAAAAGCAACGAGTTAACTCGGCAAAAAACAACACGAAATCACACATCAGCGGAGGGCACTTACCAAGGGCTCGCGTCAGCTGTTGATCAACCAACAGCTCCCACCCGGTGAGTAGGCGGTGATCTAGCAGGTTGCGGTTCTGCCAACAGCCTCGAATTCTGGCCACGCGACACTCTTCTTCACGTGTCAGATTATACAGCAGGCCTGCTACACAAAAACAAACGAAACGGTCAGTACAACAGAAAATTATTATACTGCAAAGGTCAACCATAAGTAGAGGGGGCCAGCGACAACCTCAGATAGGTTGAAATTCTGACTTTATCCTAAACGTCGGCTCCCCCTCATTCGACCCCGCCTGGTACTCCCATCCGGCCGTGGCAACACAGAAGGTTCCTCGCCAGGGTGACATGGAATCCTTCAGGTTCTCGATCAGCTTTGGCGCCCCATGACGGCGACTTAGATTCACTTGCCCGCTGCATCCTTGGTGCTTCATGTACACCAACTCGTAGAAGTGGAGCACCTCTGCCACGGTTGGACCCTCACAATCGGACAAACGCCAAAGGGAGTTGAGCGCCATTAGTAGCCGCCACATGTTAGGGCAAATTTGCCCAAAGGCGACGCCAAATTCGCAGACCAGAATATGGAGATTTGGCACCAGTGGGAAGGTCACGCCTTGGTGGAAGATCGCCTCATGCACGGCGGCGTGCCCTGCTGAGAGGAACGACGCTCTCTCATCCTTCAGCGGCGGTCACAACTTCACTACACCTGGCAGGCGGAATACCCGCTTCACATGATCAACGGCGGTCGCCGTCATCGGCCCTCCCGCCTCGTCAACCACTGTGCCATCACCAAGAACCCAGGCTGACTCAACCTCTTCCCCGCCAACCTCCCTCACTCCGTCAGCAGAGCCGCTAGCGGCGCTATTACTCGCCAGCCTCTTCTCCCGCCTTTTACGAGTAGCGGCATCTTCTCTTGACCTAGAACTCTCAAGACGACCAGCTCGACCCATGGCAACTTCCCAGGGTATGCTCTGTAGCGGCACAATGTCTAGCGGTTCGGACGGTGAGGTTCCTACAGGGGCAGACGGACGTAACGAGTCAATAAACACCCTATCCGCCACGTTGAGCGACTCGTCAGACCTAGAATCCTCACCGCTCGAGATAGCTACGACGCTAGCCATCCCAAAACCCTAAAACCCAAAACCAGTTAGTTCCAACAGGATCTAAAACTCACACTTATCTCTGTTTTCACTAAGAACACCAAGAACACCCATGCCCAGAAAACCCAGAAAATGCCAAAACAAGAACAACCCGAATCCACATTTAGGTCCAGATTCGACCATGTAGCAAACCCCAAAGCCCCAACTCTCTAACAAACACCCAACCCACCCCCAAAAACTAGCTTTACACCCTCAGAGCACGCCGGAGGAGGAACAGAACACCCCAAATCAAAAATCTCAGAAACTGACATTCAAACACACAAAAAACCAATGAAACAGGAATGAGATTCAAGATACCAACCTCAGAGATGAAGGCTTTATGCGATCGAGGACGCTTATCGTCACTGCAGGAGATCTTCGTGCTTCAAAGACCGAGAACTTCATGGAATCGCTACAATCTTCTGTTCGGATCTCAGAGCAAGGCTAGAAGACGATGATAATGCGCAAAGAATACAAAGTGATAAACCTCTAGGTTTCCCTCCCTTTTATGTCAACATCAGGTCAATCTCGGCCGTCCGCTACAAAACAACATCGCACGGTAACCGTACACGTGCCCCACGCTCACACTTACTCTTCGGATTAACCGAGACGACACCTCGGTTACAAAATCAATAATTACTCTCATTAATGGCGAAGAGGTGGGCGTGCTGCGGGGACATCACTCCACACGCTAACCCAGTACATGTCAGCCACGTGTCGGGCACCTTCAGACGAAGCGTCTGCACGAAGTTATTCCACAAAGGCAGGAATACTAACCGCCAAAGTGAGATAGTCCCTGCTAAGCGCAACACCGCTAGCGGAACCTCTCCATTGCCATCTTGCAAGCGAGATAGTCTCAACTAAGCGCAACACCACTAGCGGAACTTCTCCCCTTCATCTTGCAAGCGAGACAGTTTCCGCTAAGCGCAACACCGCTAGCGGAACTTCTTCCTTTTCATCTTGCAAGCGAGACAGTTTTCGCTAGCGAAACTTCTCCCCTTCCATCTTGCAAGCGAGATAGTCCCCGCTAAGCGCAACACCGCTAGCGGAACCTCTCCCTTGCGATCTTGCAAGCGAGATAGTCTCCGCTAAGCGCAACACCGCTAGCGGAACTTCTCCCCTTCATCTTGCAAGCGAGACAGTTTCCGCTAAGCGCAACACCGCTAGCAGAACTTCTTCATTTTCATCTTGCAAGCGAGACAGTTTCTGCTAGCGGAACTTCTCCCCTTCCATCTTGCAAGCGAGATAGTCCCCGCTAAGCGCAACACCGCTAGCGGAACCTCTCCCTTGCCATCTTGCAAGCGAGATAGTCTCTGCTAAGCGCAACACCGCTAGCGGAACTTCTCCCCTTCCATCTTGCAAGCGAGACAGTTTCCGCTAAGCGTAACACCGCTAGCGGAACTTCTTCCTTTTCATCTTGCAAGCGAGACAGTTTCCGCTAAGCACAACACCGCTAGCGGAACCTCTCCCTTTTCATCTTGCAAGCGAGATAATCTCCGCTAAGCGAAACACCGCTAAAGGAATTTCCCGCCTGCAAACCTCACAAACGAGGCCGTCACCGCTGACCGCAATTACATTCACTGGGCCACCACCAGGTTCCTGCCACACTGCGGACCACTCACTAACAGTGGAGGGACTTTCGCCAACGGCGATTACCGAGGCAACGCCTCACTTCGAGAAGCATCAACAGTCTTCGACGGCCCTGATCAGGCACGTTTGACCCCCGCCACTTGGGTATCAAAGATTGGGTTCGCTACCCAACACCCTCTGCTCGGCGCAGCTCCCCTCAACAAATAATACACCGACCAAACGAAGGTCTATCTTAGCCGGGGAGAGGGGGACTCCCTGGGGGACCTAGCAGGGGCCCACCTGGAAGGGTATAAAGCGTTTGTTCAGTAAGTCTATGATTGGCAACGCACTGACGCTAATTATGCTTTTGCAAGAACTGGAGGAAGCAACGCTTCGGATCGCTAGGCAACTCCCCAACAAAGATTGCCCTCTTTGACTGGGGACTTGGGGGACTTGTACTTACATAGGCATTTGCAAGCATAATTAGCTATAATGAGCCACGCTCATGCTACCGCCAGCGATACCGACTCCCACCAAAGGTGTGACCTACGGAAACACAGCCAAGCGGGCTACCGCCTGAGCCCCGGCTCACCCCCAAATCACCGCTGACGCGCCGCGCCAGGCCAGCGGCAGAAGCTCCAGAAGCTGGGGACTAAAGCATATCAGTCCCACATCGAAAACATGGAGAAGCTCAGCTCTTTCCTCACCTATAAAAAGTTCTCTCTTCTCTCCTCATTAATTACGCATTTAATACATACCTACTGTTACTTTGTCAACATAAATACATTGACTAACTTAGGCATCGGAGAGTTGAAGACGGCCCAGCGCGGTCTCCCTCTGACGCCCTCTGTATTTTACTTGACAGGTAGCGGAAGCTTTGAGAACATCACAAGTATCAGTCCGCCCATCGGACCAGCATTAACAAAGGTTTAGCTACCGCTGAACTTTTAGACATTAACAGAATGGGCCTTCAACTTCTTCATATTAAATGATCTACAATGAGTGTAGATCATTGTGGTGAAATTTCAGAGCTTAATTCCATGTGGTTGGGCCGGAAACGCTGCTGGACTCCTTACAGGTCCAGTTTTCCAGTTTTGCTTATGTAGAAAATTGGACTGATTTTTTGAAGGCTTTCCACTCAAAACTAGCTCTGGAATTCTTCATAAGAAATGATCCTTGGGATGTCTAGAATTAATCTGAAAAAGTTTTAGCTCATTTGGATTTCGTTTGGTTAGTCTGCCGCTCTTCCTTCCTTGTTTAGCTCGGTTTCTCCTAGCCGAAGTAGGAAAATGTGCAAAAGTTGACTTTTCATTTCCATGCTTCCATCATTTCATTTTCTTGCAACTCACATAATCTTCCATAGTAGGCTTTATTTAGCCTCTAAATAATATATTTCGAACTTGTCGATAATATATAGCTTGAGCCACTGACATTGGCTCAATTTTTTCAAGACACTCCTTGTCAGGCCTGGGTTCAAACACACCTAAATACCCAATAAAATTAGTCATAACAAAAGAAATGAGGGAGGGAATATAATAATAATTTTTATCCTTAAAAGAGAAGGAAAAATAAAAGAGAAGAATAAAAATAATTAAAGAGAAGAATAAAAATAATTAAAAAATTAGTAATTTTATTGGTGTGAATTAGAAGAAAAAAATAAAAAAGTAGAATAAAAACAATTTAAAATTTTTAGTAATTTTATTGGTGTGAACTAGAATAAAAAAAAATATAAGAGAAGAATAAAATCATTAAAAAAATTAAAGAAACCAAAAATAAAAGAGAAGAATAAAAACAATTAAAAAAATTAGTAATTTTATTGGTGTGAATCAGAAAAAAAAATAAAAGAGAAGAATAAAAATAATTAAAAAAATTAAAGAAAGAGAAAGTCAGGGCTATAATAGTAATTGTATTCTTAAAATAGGGAGTTAACGGCACAATTTAACGGAGTCTAACGGAATGGACCTATTGGGTGTAAAACTGAAAGAACAGGGAGTAAACATGTCAAATTAAAAGGCGAGGGACTGAAGTGTTTTTTCAGCAAAAGTTCAAGGACTAAACAGTATTTAGCCCTATAAAAAATTAAGAAAGTTTATAACAAACTAAATATTATATTAAAAATACAAATATATTATTTTGGAAACTGTTAATGTCTAAGATTCAGCGGTAGCTAAACCTTGGTTAACGCTGGTCCGATGGGCGGACCGCTACTTGTGATATTCTCGGAGTTTCCGCTACCTGTCAAGTAAAATATAGAGGGCGTTAGAGGGAGACCGCGTCGGGCGGTCTTCTATTCTCCGATGCTTAAGTTAGTCAATGTATTTATGTTGACAAGGTAACAGTAGGTAAGTAGTAAATGCGTAATTAATGAGGAGAGAGGAGATAACCTTTTATAGGTGAGGAGGGAGCTGATGTTCTCCATGTTTTCGATGTGGGACTGATATGCTTCAGTTCCTAGCTTCTGGAGCTTCTGATGCTGTCTTGGCGCGGTGCGTCAGCGGTGATCTGGGGGTAAGCCGGGGCTCGAGCGGTAGCCTGCTTGGCTGTGTTCCTGTAGGTCACTCCTTTGGCGGGAGTTGGTACCGCTGGCGGTAGCATGAGCGTGGCTCATTGTAGCTAATTATGCTTGCAAATGCTTATGTAAGTACAAGTCCCCCAAGTCCCCAGTCAAGGAGGGCAATCGTGGTTGGGGAGTTGCCTAGCGGTCGAAGCGTTACTTCCGCCAGACTTGCAAAATCATAATTAGCGTCAGTGCGTTGTCAACCATGGACTTACTGAACAAACGCTTTATATCCTTTCGGGTGGGCCCCTGCTAGGCCCCCCAGGGAGTCCCCCACTCCCCGGCTAAGATAGACCTCCATTTGACCGATGTATTGTTTGTTGAGGGGAGCTGCGCTGAGCAGAGGGTGTTGGGTAGCGAACCCAATCTTTGATACCCAAGTGGCAGGGGTCAACATGCCTGATCAGGGCTATCGAAGACTGTTGACACGTCCCCTTACTTGTCCCGGAGGACCTTGGTTTGACTGCAACGCCGCGTGGCGGTCATTGTCAAAGTGAGGCGTTGCGTCATGAATTGCCGTTGGAGGAAGTCCCTCCGCTGGTAGTAAGTGGCCAGCAGTGTCAAGGGGACCTGTCTGGCGGTATCCCAGTGAATGGCGTTGCGGTCAGTGGTGACGGCCTTACTTGCAAGGTAAAGGGGGAAGTTTCGCTAGCGGAGTTGCGCTTAGCGGAGACTATCTCGCTTGCAAGATGAAAAGGGAGAAGTTCCGCTAGCGGAGTTGCGCTTAGCGGAGAATATCTCGCTTGCAAGATGAAAAGAAGTTCTGCTAGCGGAGTTGCACTTAGCGGAGACTATCTCGCTTGCAAGATGAAAAGGGAGAAGTTCCGCTAGCGGAGTCTCCCGACGATTGGTGATCTTCCTTTTCGATGGTTACCTTGGATAGACGCTTCGTTTGACGGCGTTCGACACGTGGCCAACATGTATTGGGTTAGTGTGTGGAATAATGTTCTCGCAGCATGCCCGTCGCTTCGCCATAAATGTGAGTAATTATTGATTTTTGTAACCGAGGCGACGCCTCGGTTAATCCGGAGATTAAGTGCGATCGTGGGCCACGTGTTCGGTTGTCGTGTGACGTCGTTTTTCAGCGGACGGCCTGGATTGCTTTGATGTTGACATAAAAGAGAGGGAAACCTGGAGGTTTAACACTTTGTACTTTTACCTATTATCGTCGTCCTCAAGCCTCGCTCTGAGATCCGAGAAGAAGATTCTGTAATCTCCGTGAAGCTGTCGATCTTTGGAGGACGGAGAACTCGTAAAGCGAAGACGAGCATCCTCGATCACACCAGAGTTTCTATCCTTGAGGTTGGTAGCCTAAATCTCTTCCTTGTTGTATTGGGTTTTTGTTTGCTTCTGTCGGTTTCTGGGTTTTTTGGTTTCAAAGTGGTTTCTGGCGCTCTCCGGTGTCTCTGATGGTCTAGAATTGTGTTTGGGAGTGGGTTTTAGGTGTTTTATGTGAGGTTGAGGATTCTTGCCCTGTTAGATGGTTGAATCTGGGTTTGAGTGTGGATTCGTGTTGTTCTTGTTTTAGCATTTTCTGAGTTTTCTGGGAATGGGTGTTCTTGATGTTCCTGTCTATAATCTGACATAGGCATAGTTTATATCGTTGTTGAACTAACTTACCTGGGTTTTAGGGTTTGTGATGGCTAGCGTCGTAGAGATCTCGAGCAGTGAGGATTCCGGGTCTGACGTGTCGTTCAGTGTGGCGGATAGGATTTTTATTGACTCGTTGCGTCTGTCTGCCCATGCAGGAACCTCATTGTCCAAGCCGCTAGATATCGAGCCGCTATAGACAATACCTTGGGAGGTAGCAATGGGTCGTGCCGGGCGTCCAGAGAGCTCTAGGGAAAGGGAGGAAGTTGCTGCTCGTAATAGGCGTGAGGAGAGGCTAACGAGCAATAGCGTCGCTAGTGGTTCTGCTGGCGGGGGAGAAGTTAGCAGTGAAGAGATAGAGTCCGTCTGGGTTCTGAGTGATGGTACCGCAGTGGATGAGGCGGGAGGGCGGATGACTGTGGCTGCCGTCACCCTTCTGAAGCAGGTGTTCCGCTTGCCAGGCGTAGTGAAGCTGCGACCACCGCTGAAGGACGAGAGAGCGTCGATCCTCCGCCAGGGAGTTACATTCCCGCTACTGCCAAATCTCCAAATTTTGGTTTGCGAGTTTGGCCTCGCCTTTGGGCAAATTTGCCCTAACATGTGGTGGTTGCGGATGGCGCTCAACTCGTTCTGGCGCTTGTCCGGTTGTGAGGGCCCAACCGTGGCGGAGGTGTTACATTTCTACGAGTTGGTGTACGTGAAGCGCCAAGGTTGCAGCGGGCAGGTGAACTTGAGCCGCCGCTAGGGGGCGTCCAAACTGATCGAGAACTTAAAGGACTCCATGTCTCCCTGGCGGGGGACCTTCTGTGTTGCCACTGCTGGATGGGAGTACCAAGGGGGGTCGAATGAGGGGGAGCCGACATTCAGGATTAAGTCGGAGTTCCAACCTATCCGAGGTTGTCACTGGCCTCCGCTTTTGGCGGTTTTGCTTTCACGATAATTCCTTTGTTCTAATCATTATTTCATTTTTTTTTTGTAGCGGGCCTGCGCTATAACCTGACGCGCGAAGAAGAGTGCCACTTGGCGAGGATTAGAGGTTGTTGGCAGAATCGCAACCTGCTTGACCTTCGTCTGCTTACCGGTTGGGAGCTGTTGGTCGATCATCAGTTAACGCGCGCCCTTGGTAAGTAACTCCCGCTGATGTGTGCTCTAGCTTGGTTTACGTCGGGCTAATTTGTTGTTTTTGTAGACTCTCCGCCGGGTAACAAGGCGAGCCGTGACGCCTTTGCGAAAGCAATGGACCGTGCCGAGATCAACAACTTTTTAGAGAGTATGTACGCCGCTGGGCTGGCCACTAAGCATACCGTCGTTGACCCCCAGACGCTGGCGTTCAGCCAGTCGGAGACTCCCGTGGTGCTGCCGATGCCGCATCACTCTCATCTCGGCGCCGACGACTCCTCAGTGGTCCAGGCTGGAACTGGTGCCAATCCCGGGGCTGCCGGCGGGAGCAGGGCACAGGCCGCTGGTGAGAAGGTGAGGGAGAGGGTGCCCGCCAACCGTCGTGGGCCCCAGCGGGACATAGTGGTGGCGGAGAGGGAACCCGTTACCGTTGCGGTATTGGAGCCGCAGGTGGGCCCGAGGTCCATCGGCGCCGGTGGTACACAAGCAGTACTTCAGAGGAAACGGCGGCAGAACGATGCTGATGAAGAGGATGATGCATCTGATGCGGAGGCCATTGGGGCCTGCCAACAGAAGAAGGCAAAGCAAGCCCCGCCAAAGGTGACTGTCGCCGCTGGCAGGGAGGTGCAGACGAGCGATCTGGACTTATTTGCCGCGTATGCTGAGTTCCTGACCGACCCTGAGCGGGAGTTTCTCTACCACCTCTGCGAGCGGTTCGGTTTAGGCGGACTGGAAGGGATTGTGCGCTCGACCGCCATTGATCAGTCGCCCTTCAGTTCGGCCTTCGGGCAGCTGTCTATTGGGCTGCATGAAATGTTTCTGGCGGCGTCTAGCCAGCCTCGGGCTGAGCAGCAGCTGAGGGAAGAGATTAGCGGTCTCCAGCGGGAATTACAGGAGGCCAAGGATATGGTGGCGAATGTTGAACGGCGCCTGACCAAGGCCGAGTGCGACGCTGCAGATGCTCGCTGCAAGCTGAATGTTGCCATTGAGTGGGACTTGGAGCGAAACGACCGTGTGGCTCAGCTGGAGCAAGATATAGCTCTGTTGAAGGATCAGCTGGCGGTGAAGGTCAAGAAGATTGAGATCCTTCAGCGGGATTCTGCCGCCAAATCCGCGGAAGTGAAGCGGTTGGAGGGTGAGGTTGCCCACCGGGAAGCGGAGAGGAGTCGAATAGAGGCCACCACCGTGGAGGTGTTCAAGCAGTCAGCGGAGTACAAGAAGGCAATGATGGAAGCGGCGAAGTCCGGGGTGGCCACCAACTTGGACCTTCTGAAGCAAAAGGGCGCCATTGACTGGGTGAAGGCTTCCCAATCCGCCGGGCCGTCGGGTCAGCGGGAACTCGTGAGTAGTATGGTCCCTACTGAAGTCGAGGGTGTCCGCTCAGGTAGTGGAGAAAGTGGTGAGCGTCCGGCGGACGATTCTCAGCGGACTCCACCTCCTACCCAATCCGAAGTCTCCTGTGTTGGTTTCATGGCCGCCCATACCCGAGCGGATGGCACCATAGTGACGCCGAGCCCTACGGCTCATGGATCTGACCAGACGAGCGGCCTGGCTGGGCAACAACCACCTCCGGTCGGGGATAACATCGCCGCTGCTCCTGAGAGCTGAAACTGTTCCATAGCTTTTATACTGCCGCTGAGGTTTGCTTACCCTTTTTTTTTTTTTGTGTGCCGCTAAGGCTTCTTGTATTTTTGACAATATTCTTGGGCGGGGAGTCCCGACCCTTAATATATGCAGTTTGTTTTTGCGTTTGAATTTTCCAAGTGTTGGATTCCTTGTGTTGTTTGCATGTTGCCATACTGCCAGAGTTTTGACTTGTGCTTTTGTTAATCAACGAAACATTAAAGGAATTAAAATTGTTCCAAGTGCACGGTGTGGCGGACTTGGTCCGCCAAACATTATTGGCGTTGCCAATAAACTTTTGTGCTTGGACTTGGTGACAATGGTTTGAATAATTCCTCGTTTCATTGATAGCTGACATATCAGCGTTTTACAAAAGTAGGGTTGTACCAGTTGGGTAGCTTCCCTTAGCTAAATATTAAACAAAAATTTAGCTAAGTCAAGATGCTCTTGGGTAGCGGTATGACTATTTGTAGAAATACCGAAAGTGTTCGGTATTCCAAGGGTGGGTCGTTGTGATGCCATCCTTATCCATTAAGTAGAAGGTGTCGGGGCTAACGACTTCCACAATTTTGTATGGACCTTCCCATGTTGGGCGGAGTGCCGTTGGCGGTGGAATGACTTCTTTCATAACCTAGTCCCCCAGTTGGAGGTTCCGGGCTTTGACCCTAGCGTTGTAGAAACGCGATACCCGTTGCTTGTTTTGCAAATTGTGCAAATGGGCCTTGTGTCGTTTCTCCTCTAGGAGGTCCCTATCGAGATTGACGCCTTCGCTGTTGGTCTCAGGGCAGTATCCATCGACCCTAGCGGTAGGTTGTGTTACCTCAATAGGTAGGACGGCTTAAGTTCCGAACATCATGCAGAATGGTGTTTCACCAGTGGCGGAAGTTGGGGTAGTCCTGATGGCCCACTGTACTTACATGAGCATTTGCAAGCATAATTAGCTATAATGAGCCACGCCCATGCTACCGCCAGCGGCACCAACTCCCGCCAAAGGAGTGACCTACGGGAACACATCCAAGCAGGCTACCGCCTGAGCCCCGGCTTACCCTCAGTTCAGTGCCAACGCGCCGCCACGCGCCATGCCAAGACAGCATCAGATGCTCCAGAAGCTGGGGACTGAAGCATATCAGTCCCACATCGAAAATATGGAGAAGCTCAGCTCCCTCCTCACCTATAAAAGGTTATCTCCTGTCTCCTCATTAATTACGCATTTACTACTTACCTACTGTTACTTTGTCAACATAAATACATTGACTAACTTAGGCATCGGAGAAGAGAAGACCGCCTAACGCGGTCTCCCTCTAACACCCTCTATATTTTATTTGACAGGTAGCGGAGGCTCTGACAACACCACAAGTAGCGATCCGCCCATCGGATCAGCGTTAACCAAGGTTCAGCTACCGTTGAACTTTAGACATTAACACTAACAGAACTTCCGGAAGCTTCTCCGCCCATAAACCCTTGGCGTAATCGAGCTTCTTTTTTAGCAGCTTTTTGATTATCTTGTTTGCTGCTTCGACCTGGCCGTTGGTTTGGGGGTGAGCGACAGATGCAAAACTCATCTTGGTGCCAAGGTTAGCGGTGAAATATATGAGTTCCTCATTGTTGAACTGTGTGCCGTTGTCTGTGATGATTGTGTGGGGGACGCCATAGCGGTAGTAGATATTCTTCCAGAGGAAGTGAGTTACCTTGGCGGTAGTTATTGTCGTCAGCGGTTCCGCCTCTATCCACTTGTTATTGTAGTCGATGGAGACAATGATGTACTTGAACTGGCCTTTGGCGGTTGGGAATTTTCCCATCAAGTCCAGGCCCCACGTGGAGTGAATCCATGGGCCAATGATGATTGACAGGGGTTCCGCCGGGGCATGGGGGAGGTCAGCGTATTGTTGACATATGTGGCAAGATCTTGATACCCTTCTGGCATCGTCGCCGAGAGTAGGCCAAAAGTAGCCTTGTCACATTGTACGATTGGCCAAAGACCTGGCGCCCGAGTGGTTTCCACATTCCACGGCGTGTATCATTGCCAGAACGACCTTTCCCTCCTCTGGGGTTAGACACCGGAGGTTGGGATGGGTGAACCCCTGACAGTAAAGCTTGCCATTCTGGATGTTGTAGCGGGTTGCTCTCCGCTTGAGTTGTCGTGCCTCGACCTTATCCGCTGGCAATGTCCCATTGCGCTTGTATTCGATGATTTCATCCATCCAATTGGGATTGACCTCAATGTTGAAAATCTTCGCTAGGGTTTTTGTGATGCTTGGCTTGTCAAGGCATTCCACCCTTGTGTCCGCTGGACTTTGGTGTGGTTGAGCGGTTGCTAGTCTTGCTAGTGAATCAGCCTTGGTGTTCTTTTCCCTGGGGATCTGTGTGATGGTCTGAAATTTGAATTTTTTGAGGAGCGTTTTGACGTACCCCAAGTATGCCGCTAACTGTTGGTCTTTGGCCTGGAAACTGTCATTGACCTGGTTAATGACGAGCTGGGAGTTGCTGAATATGTTGACACTGTCAGCGCCCGAGTCGATGGCGTGGAGTAAGCCGGCAATGAGCGCTTCATACTCCGCCATGTTGTTGGAGGCTTTGAAATTGAACTTCGACGCGTATTCGACGTTCAGTCCCCCTGGTCCTGTCAAGATAACTCCGACGCCGCTAGCCTTGGCGCAAGCGAAACCGTCGACGTGTAGGTTCCAGTTTGACTGCTGGGAGGCAGGTTCCTCAACGGTTACCATTTACGTGCTGGGCTCTGCCCCTGTGTTGGGTTCAACCTGAAGCTCGGTGAGTTCAGCGATGAAGTCTGGCACCGCTTGGCCTTTCATGGCGGTTCTTGGCTTGTAGTCAATGTCGAACTCGCTGAGCTCGATGACCCACTTGCTAAGGCGCCCCGAGTGCTCAGGGTTTGGCATTACCTGCCTCAGCGGTTGATTTGTTAAGACATGAATTGTGTGGGCCTGAAAGTATTGGCGGAGTCCTCTAGCGGAGACAATGAGTGCGAGGGCGAGCTGCTCCAGGGGGGATATCTTGTTTCTGCCCCATTCATGCCTCTGCCGGCGTAGAATACAGGGAGCTCCTCCTGGCCCTCTCGCCGGACAATGGCGCAGCTTACCGTTGATTGTGATACCGCTAGGTATATATACAGTGTCTCTCCTTGCACAAGAATGGAAAGGAGTGGGACTGCTGCTAGGTATTCTTTCAGGCTCTGGAACGCAGACTCACAGTCTGGGTTCCAGTCGATTACCTTCTTGTGGGTTGTCTTCAGAACTTTGAAAAATGGGAGGCACCTGTCATTGAGTCTGGAAATGAACTGAGAGAGAGCGGTTAGCTTGCCCTGGAGGCTCTGAACGTGCTTCTTCCATTCTGGAGCCTTCATGTTGAGGATGGCCTGTATTTTGTCAGGATTGGCCTCTATTCCCCGTTCACTGACTATGTAGCCTAGAAATTTGTAGGCGGTGACGCCAAAGAAACACTTTTCTAGGTTGAGGCGCATACCATAAGCCAAGAGAATGGCAAATATGATTATGAGGTTTGCCACGTGTCCCCTGCCTTGATGCTTTTTACCAACATGTCGTCCACGTAAACCTCTATGATTTTGCCGAGATGGTCAGCGAACATAGCGTTCATTAGTCGCTGATACGTTGCATCGGCGTTCTTCAAACCGTAAGGCATGACATTGTAACAGTATAGGCCCTTGTCGGTTGTGAAGGCGGTGCACTCTTGGTCACCAGGGTGCATCTTGATCTGATTGTAGCCAGAGAAGGCATCCATCATGCTGAGTAGCTCGTGCCCAGCGGTTGCATCGACCAGTTGGTCTATGCGAGGTAGCGGGAAGCTGTCCTTGGGGCATGCCTTGTTGAGGCCCTTGAAGTCGACACACATCCGCCACTTACTGCTAGGTTTCTTGACCATGACCAGGTTGGAAATCCACTGAGGGTAATTGACTTGGCGGATGAACCCAATGTTCTGGAGTTTGGTGACCTCCTCCCCAATTGCACGATACATCTCCTCATCGAAGGCTCTTCACCGCTGCTTGACAGGATAGAAGGATGGTTTGATACTCAATTTGTGTGTGATGATCTCAGGGGAGATGCCTGGCATGTCAGTGTAAGACCATGCAAAGACGGCGGCGTTGTCACGTAGAAACTGAGTGAGCTCAGCTGCTACCTCTGGGTCTAGCTGAGCGCCGATGCGGACTGTCGGCTCAGGATGTTCGTCGGAGATGCTGATAACCCTCAAGGATGTCTCTGGGTTGACAGGCTCCTTCTTGACATATTTCTTCTCGTCATCCCTAGGGTCCTCAAAGATATTTGGTGCCGGTGCATGGTTTCCCACCGTTAAGATCTCATGGCGGCGTGTTGACCGTGCCACGGTTGTAGAATAGCATTCTCGTGCCAGTTGTTGACTTCCTTTGACACAGCCTGTCCCGTTGGGCGTAGGGAACTTCATGAGAAGCATGTATCCGACTATGATGCATTTGAGTTGAGTGTCGGTCGACTAATGATGGCATTATATGAACTGAAGCAATCCAAAACGATGAACTCCGTATGGATTTCCGCCGTACATGGACTAGCGCCGATAACTAGTCGCATGTAGTCGGAACCCAATGGTTATGTGACGTCACTGGAAAAGCTGAGCAATGGCTCATGATCCTGGAGTAATTTTCTATTCCGCTGGAGTTTGTCATAGCAACCCTTAAAGATGACATTGACAGCGGAACCGCTGTCGACAAGGATCCATCCCACTGACCATTTATCGAGTATGGCGTCGATCAAGAACTGATCATCGTGGGGCAAATGTACTCTGCGCTCCTCCTCATCCGAGAAGGTAATGGGTTCCCAACCAGATTTTGGGAGTTTGGCAGACCTCTCATAGCGGAGTTGCAAACTTCATTGGGGTGGTTAGCACGTGCATAGCGCTTTTTTGCCCTATGAGACATGTTGGTGATTAGAGCACCGCCGTCGATGGTGTTGATGCAGCCCATGGGCTCAATCTTGGCGATCACGGGTGGTGGTTGGCGCACCTTGAATTGTTCCATCTTACCATCACGGTACAAAATCTCAACAGCTGTTTTGAGAGCGTTGCAATTGTTGGTGTTTTGGCCGCTATCCTCATGGTATTTGCACCATTTGCCCGTGTTTCTGGGCTTTCCCACCCTTGGGTATTTTATTAGGGGTGGTGGCGGAATCTGGTCCTTGCACTGGTCGTATATCTCCTCATACGAGGCTGTGAGGACCGTAAACACTGCGTACCGCTGGGAGGACTCCGTCTGTTTATTACGGTTATCCCCATGGGATGAGCGGTTGCCCTTGTTGTAATGTTGGTCCTTCTGCCGCTTGCTCTGGTAGTTGCCTTGTTGCTACTATCTCTTCTTATCAGTTGGCGGCGTAGCAGAGGTTTTGCTAGCGGTTTCCTGATGGCTGGCGGAGGGTTGAGTGGATTTTGCAGGTGTTGGCGGTGGTGGGGGGTTTCTCCGTATGTGATGAATTCTGCCTGTGCATGGATCACAGCCTCGCTCATGACATGGTCATACGCGGTGTTTGGATGATTGTAGTTGAGATGATAAAGAAATGGTCCCTTGAGGAGTCCTTGCTTGAAGGCTGCCAGTGCCATTATTTTGTCGAGATTGCGGCACTGAGATGTTGCCGCTCGCCACCTGGTGATAAATGCCTTCAATGTTTCCTCTGCCCCTGCTTGAGGTTGAACAATTGAGTTGTGTTGTGATGTCCAGCGACCAACAGGATAACCGAGCAAGGAAAGCATTTGATAGTGCATGAAATGAGTCGATGGATCCTGGCGGGCATTCAAAGAACCAGCTTATTGCCTCACTATCTAATGTTTTGCTGAACAAGTGGCGTCATCAAATCCCTTGTTGTTAGTGACTTTTTTGAAGGTGTCCATGTGGACGAAGGGGTCAGACATGCCACTGTAGTGTGACATCTTTGGTGTCTTTGCGTGTGCTGGTCTGACGACCTGCAGGATCCTGGCGGTGAATGACCCTGGTCTGGACATAAAGCGCGGATTTGGAATTGGTGCTGGGGTGCCTGCCTCCGCCTGGATTAGCCTTTGCTCTAATTGTTGCATCCTTTCCAGGATTAGGGCGGTGGCATCACCAGCGGGCCCCGCTGAACCAGCTCCTGCTTGGGGGCAGGTGGATTACCTTCAGTTCTAGCCCTAGCTGCCAAGCGGTTGGTGTTTGGCTATGATTCCGCCTCCTGCTCCATCATTAGGCGGGCAGAGGAGGTGGGCCCATTATTTCTGGTGGGTTCAGCGGTACCTGTATGATCTATATGATTGGTACGGGTACCATTCCGCCGGTATTGGGTCGACTGCGTCTGGTGCTCCGCGATTGCTCGCTCTGTGCTGTGTTAGCGTTTGCCTCCAGTGCCTTTTTCAATTCGTCGAACTTTGACATCAGTGTGGCCACCTGCTTTTGGACCTCCGCCTTCTCTCGGCATTCTTGTTCGCGCTCCCTGTTTGCTTTGTAGAGGTCAGCTAATGCCAGCTCATACATAGCGGTGAGGTCCTGGACCGGTGGGCGACTGCTGCCCGGTTGGTTCTCTGCTGCAGTTTGGGTCAGCGGGACCTGGGATGAGCCATGGGGCCACACACTGGGGTTGGCTGGAGTGTTAAATAGTGCACGGTTAACATTAACCGCTGGGCTAATGTTAGCCGCGGGGTTGGTGGGATGGGGGTTGGCAGACTAATCCGCTTGTTCCTCAGCGTTTCCCCCGCTACCGTTAGTCATGGTGGTTGTGGTGGGATGGCATTTTGTTCAAGGGTTCCCACAGACGGTGCCAATGTTAATGTCTAAGATTCAGCGGTAGCTACACCTTGGTTAACGCTGGTCCGATGGACGGACCGCTAGTTGTGATATTCTCGGAGTTTCCGCTACCTGTCAAGTAAAATACAGAGGGCGTCAGAGGGAGACCACGTCGGGCGGTCTTCTCTTCTCCAATGCCTAAGTTAGTCAATGTATTTATGTTGACAAAGTAACAGTAGCTAGGTAAGTAGTAAATGCGTAATTAATGAGGAGAGAGGAGAGAACCTTTTATAGGTGAGGAGGGAGCTGATCTTCTCCATATTTTCGATGTGGGACTGATATGCTTCAGTTCCCAGCTTCTGGAGCTTCTGATGCTGTCTTGGCGCGGCGCGTCAGCGGTGATCTGGGGGTAAGCCGGGGCTCGAGCGGTAGCCTGCTTGGCTGTGTTCCCATAGGTCACTCCTTTGGCGGGAGTTGGTACCGCTGGCGGTAGCATGAGTGTGGCTCATTGTAGCTAATTATGCTTGCAAATGCTTTTGTAAGTACAGAAACTAATGAAGAGATAACAGTAAACTTTGCAAGAAATTCGAAATGACATATATTTTGATGGAAATTAAAGTGAGATGTTCAAACAATCTATTCCTTCAAATTTTTTTTTTCCACAGAGAAATTTATAATTTTGGAGTTTAAAATGTCAAACGAGGTAATTTATGTTTAAGACTATGAATTCCTCATTTTCATTTAAATTCCCTCTTTTTTTCCTTCATCCAAACACACCATAATGCTACGTTTAGATGAGAAAATTTTAAGTTCTTGAGAAATTGTGAAATGATGGAATCTAGAATTCCGTCAATTAAAATTTTATTAGTTGCAATTTTCATTGTTTGGTTGTAAATTTTTAGAATTTGGAATTGTTAATGTTAGTGACCGAGGGGTCTAATTAACGATAAGTAAGAGAGAGAGAGAGAGAACGACACAAGAAATATAGTGGTTCGTCTCCCGCCTAAGCGGGAGACTACGTCCACTTGAAAGCTTAACTAGTAGGATTACATGAGATGTAATGGGATGATCTTCTAAGTGGGAGGAGAGTTCCTTTTATAGGTGAAGGAAGCCATCTCCTTTACATTTTCTTAGATGTGGGATGTAGAAATCACTATTCTAGTCTATAAAGCATGTTTGTGAAGGCAACTTTGCAAGGCCGGAAAGGTGGCTTCTCGGTGACGTATTTGCCGTTTCCAGATACCGTGGCGTAGCTTGAACATAGGGGTACAAGATGCATGTCTCGGTTGGGCCTCACCATGGCTTGTTGGTGTCTCAAAGAGGTTGTTACTTATGCTTGGTGATGTAGCAAAGAAGCTTGCTAGTAGAGGTATCTACAAGTCCCCGAAGTCCTCAAGTAAGAGGAGCTTCTTGGTTGGGGAGTTATAATCACGAAGTCATCAAGCATAAGTAACCGGGCGGCACGGAGCCCCTACAAGTCCTCGAACTCCGTAAGCAAGAAGGGACTCGTTAACCTACACAACAAAGACAAGAACATGCATATGTGGAATGCTTGTTGCATTGGGCAACAAATGTGAGTTGCACTGATATGCTTTGGCATAAATGAGTGTACGAGGTGCATGATACATGTTGATGTATACATGTGGATGGCGCCAAGTATGATCGGTTATGTCGTATAGACTCGAGGGCGCATATGTTTGTGTGAGCATATGGATTGCATATGATAAATGTGTGACGGGCGTAAGGGAACGAACGAGGTCGAGTTTGACGGGGTTACGCTCTTGAGATGTAAGTTGCATAAGTGCCGCGAAGGTATGCATTTGTAAGTCATGAATAATGAACGTGTGTACCGTTGTGTTTGTTTGGTTTTTCACTCGTATTAATGGAACGCGAAAAGAATTCAATTTGTCGCAATCGGTAAACGACAAATGGTAGAAAAATTCAATGTTCCATTAACGTGTAGTGTGTCGAGGAGACATGAGTGTAAGGCTTGGGAATGCCGGAAGGCAAGAGCGTGAAAGCTCGGGGGTGCCGGGAAGGCGTGATCGGAAAACTCGGGGTTGCCGGGAAGGCATGAGCGGGAAGCTCGAGGGTTGCCGGGAAGGCATGAGCGGAAAGCTCGGGGTTGCCGGGAAGGCATGAGCAGAAAGCTTGGGGTTGCCGGGAAGGCATGAGAAGAAAGCTCGGGGTTGCCGGGAAGGCATGAGCGGGAAGCTCGTGAGCGGGGAGCTCGGGGGTGAGCAGAAGCTCAAGGGTTGCCAGGAAGGCGTGAGCGGGAAGCTCGGGGGTGCGGCGAAGGCGTGAGCGGAAAGCTCGGGGTTGCGGGGAAGGCATGAGCGGAAAGCTCGTGAGCGGGAAGCTCGTGGTTGCCGGAAAGGCATGAGCGGGAAGCTCAAGGGTTGCCGGGAAGGCATGAGCGGAAAGCTCGGGGTTGCTGGGAAGGCATGAGCGGAAAGCTTGGGGTTGCAGGGAAGGCATGAGCGGGAAGCTCGTGAGCGGGTAGCTCGGGGTGAGCAGGAGCTCGGGGTGAGTAGAAGCTCAAGGGTTGTCGGGAAGGCGTGAGCGGGAAGCTCGGGGGTGCCGCGAAGGCGTGAGAGGAAAGCTCGGAGGTGCCGCGAAGGCATGAGCGGAGGCTCGAAGGTGCTGCGAAGGAGTGAGCAGAAAGCTTGGGGTGTCGTGAAGGCGTGAGCGGAAAGCTCGGGGGTGTCGCGAAGGAGTGAGCGGAAAGCTCGGGGTGCCGTGAAGGCGTGAGCGGAAGCTCGGGGGTGCCGCGAAGGCGTGAGCGGAAGCTCGAAGGTGCAGCGAAGGCATGAGCGGAGGCTCGAAGGTGCCGCGAAGGCGTGAGAGGGAAGCTCGGGGGTGCCGCGAAGGTATGAGCGGAAATCTCGAGGTGCCGTGAAGGCGTGAGCGGAAAGCTCGGGGTGCCGGGAAGGCGTGAGCGGAAAGCTCGGGGTGCCGTGAAGGCGTGAGCGGAAAGCTCGGGGTGCCGTGAAGGCGTGAGCGGAAGCTCGTGAGCGGGAAGCTCGGGGGTGCCGCGAAGGCGTGAGCGGAAGCTCGAAGGTGCAGCGAAGGCGTGAGCGGAAGCTCGTGAGCGGGAAGCTCGGGGGTGCCGCGAAGGCGTGAGCGGGAAGCTCGAAGGTGCAGCGAAGGCGTGAGCGGAGGCTCGAAGGTGCCGCGAAGGCGTGAGCGGGAAGCTCGGGGGTGCCGCGAAGGCATGAGCGGAAAGCTCGAGGTGCCGTGAAGGCGTGAGCTGAAGCTCGTGAGCGGGAAGCTCGGGGGTGCCGTGAAGGCGTGAGCGGAAGCTCGAAGGTGCCGCGAAGGTGTGAGTGGAGGCTCGAAGGTGCCGCAAAGGCATGAGCGGAAAGTTCGGGGGTGAGCGGAAGCTAGGGGGTACCGCTGAGGCGAGAGCGTGAAAGCTCGGCGGTGATGTCATGTGGCATGAGCGGGACCGTTGCTAATTATGCTGGGCTGTATGTACAAGTCCCCGATCAAGGAGTGTTTTCTGGCGGGATTGATACCAAAGCGTGGCTTTGTGCCGTATAATGAGCATAATTAGTGCAAGTGCGTCGTCCATCTAGAATTGGTCGGAGCGAACGCTTTTGCCCTTTCGGGTGGGCCCCTGCTAGGCCCTCCGAGGAGTCCCCAACTCCTGGCTATAGACCTCCGTATGGTCGGAAAATTGTTTGGTGAGGGGAGCTGCGTTTAAGCAGTGGGTGTTGGGTAACGAGCCCAATCTTTGATACCCGAGTGTTGGGGTTTAACCGCCGGATCAATGGCTGCCGTGGGCTATGCTAACCGGTCCCCTTACTCTTTCTCGGAGGAGAAAAGCTTGACTGTAATGCCGCGTAGCCGTTATTGTCATTATGAGGCGTTGCCTTACCGCTTGGCGGTTGGTCGTAGACCATAGACTCGTAACGTTTGTATTTGTATGAAAAATGACAAACGAATAGAGCAAGTAATAATATTTTGTTTGAGTGTCCCATGTTTATCTAATTGAGTTGCAATTAAAATAGAAGCATGGCATACGTGTATACCATGTACTTGTAATGTGGATGCTAATATCATTTTTGCCTTTTTGTTAAATATGCTTAAGGATCATTGAGATCAGTATGTGAAGCATGACATATCTAGCATCTAAGGTCTAGAAAGTGTTGCCAAATCTACGAAATGTTGTTGGCATGCTCAAAAGTTTATGGAAGCATGTAAAAGCATATCAAGTGTGATATATTGTAGTCATGCTTAGAAGTAGTAAAAGCATGTGATTGGCATGGCATTAGCTCAATTTGAAAGAGCGTAAAAGATAAGATATAGTTACTTATCTTATGCCAATTTGGAGGCTAGCGGAGTTGGCCGAGCATGACAGTCCATTGCTCCGGCGAAGTTCCTTAGTAGAAGGATGGTGATTTTACCGATTTGGAGAGGTGATTGGTGACTATGTCTCCTTGCAACGAAAAATAGGTGATTAGTATGTGTGAAAAATCAACACTAGTATTTATGTTTATTTGAGGTAGATCACGTAGGAGAAGTACAAATAAGCAAGTAATGCTAGCGGTTGAATTGGAGCATGTGTACTTATGTGTGATAACTACCTTAATAGCACATGCATAGGTGTCCATAGCGGATTGGGAGGGCACAAGAAGTCCATGCATAAACATACATATATGTGTGAAGTGTTTGTGCAGGTAGGTGTCGCCTAACTTATGCAGAAAGCAGAAGCACGTGGTGCTTGGGCGGTGGGGGTACAGACATATATCATGGATAGCTACGTATGTTTGTGTGTGAACAAGCCAATTACTTTGTTCAATTGTATGGCAACGTAGTTGACGACATATAATTAGTTGGATTAAGATGATCTATGCATGGGGGCACACATGGTATAATATATAATTGTGTTCAATAAAGCAGCATATATATATAACCATGAATCACATTAAACTCTGTGGCGTCTCATACCCATGCATGAAGAGCATGTTGTAAGTGTAGTGATTAAACATGCTTGTGTTGTATGTGTGCATGGCAGACAAGGGTACACATGGCATAGCATTGTAGTTATGTCTCTGTTGGCTTCTGCTTTAATTATGCGCAAGTAGAAGGCACGTGTCGTACATATCAAAATAACACAAAACTTATCTTGTTGGTTGGCCCTGCCGCAAGCTCAGTGAAGAGATCAGGTGTGTAAGCCAAAGAGATTCAAAGTGAACGCTCGGAGAAGAACGTGGGGATGAAAACTCAGCGGATTTGGTGCAAATTTGGTGTTGCCGCTGACCCAGTGTGGTGGTGCCGCCGGCAGCAGCCCAGGCTGAATGAGCCCAGCCCTTTCCGCTGACGGAGATGAGCAGAAATGGTGCCGTGGAGTTTGGCGGTGGCTAGCCTTGCTGCCATTGATGAAGCTTAGCGGAGGTTCTCGATGGTTGCCGCTGACGAAGCTCGGCGGAGGAGTTGTTTGGTGGAGTTTCTCAGCCGAACTTGGCCGGCGGAGCCTTGTTTCCCGCTGATGAAGCTTAGCGAAGAAGCTTGCACAAGCCCGGTGGAGATGGCTAGCGGGTTGTCCGGCGGAGCGGAGCTTGCTCGCGGTACCGCTGATGGTTGTTGGCAGAAGGGCTTGCTGGCGGAGGATGCGGGTTAGCGGAGCTCTTAGTCAGCGGAGGAGGTCGCCGCAGATGGAGCTTGGCGGAGGAGTCCGACGCTGTTGGTGGGCTGGCTAGCCGCTGGTGGTGGTGTCCAGCAGAGCACCCGACGGAGCTGGCGGAGCGGAGCCGCTAGTTGGGCCTCCGGTTGGTAGCGGAGATGTGTTTTTTTGCTAGCGGTGGAGTTTAGGCAATTGTTGGTATGCCGGTGTGTTGCCGCTGGTTGGTGCTGATGACCGATCGAAAGAAGAAAATAGGGTGCCCAAAGGAGACTCGTGGGTGTCCAGAGTAATTTTGGCACCAAATTTTTTTTTTTTGTAGGTCAGCGGAGACTTTTTGAGTTGGGCGTTGACCACCTTGGTCAGCCTTGACCGAAGTTGACCCGTGCTTGTGAGCGTTGACCGGTGTTTTGTCAGCGTTGACCGACCTCTATGGGCGTTGACCAAGCATTGACCGAGCCTGATGGGCGTTGACCGGCCCTGTTTTGATGTTGAACGAGCGTTGACTCGTCTCTTTCGGGTCAAAGCTCGTGGTAGGTGACGAAGCCTTTGTGTTGGCTTCCCACAAACGGCGGCAATGTTAATGTTAGTGACCGAGGGGTCTAATTAACGATAAGTAAGAGAGAGAGAGAGAGAGAACGACACAAGAAATATAGTGGTTCGTCTCCCACCTGAACTACGTCCACTTGAAAGCTTAACTAGTGTGTTCGGGTCTTGCGGCCCAAAGGGGATGTACCTACATGTACGTTTGCAAAGCATAATTAGCTATAATCAGCCACGCTCATCGTACCGCCAGAGGTACCAACTACCGTCAAAGGAGTAACCCACGGATAGGCAGCCAGGCGGGCTACGGCCTGAGCACAAGAATACCCCGGGATCACCGCTGACGCGCCGCCACGCGCTATGCCAAGACGGCATCAGAAGCTACTGAAACTGGGAACTGAAGCACTTCAGTCCCACATCGAAAACAAGGAGAAGATCGGACCTCTCCTCACCTATAAAAGGTCCTCTCTTCTCTCTTCATTATTACGCATTAACTACTCATTTATTATTGTGCTACCTATATGTATCAACTGACTTAGGCATCAGAGAAGTGAAGACCGCCCAACGCGGTCTCCCTCTGACGCCCTGTCTTTCATTTGGCAGCCAGCGAGGATCATCAAGTATACAGAGTAGCGGTCCGCCCGCCGGACCCGCGTTAAACGGAGGTTTGGCTACCGCCAGACTTTGAGCATTAACATTGGCGCCGTCTGTGGGAACCTTTGAACAAAAGGTCATCCCATCACAACTACCATGACTAGCGGTAGCGGGGGAAACGCCGAGGAGCAGGCAGACCAATCCGCCATCCCCCAACCATCCAATCCAGCGGTAGGTGTTAACCGCGCACTATTCAACACCCCGGTCAACCCCGGCGGTGAGACGAATCCAAGCAGCAGCCGCCCACCAGGCCAGGACCTCGCCGCCATGTACGAGCTGGCACTGGCAGACCTTCACAAGGCAAACAGAGAGCGTGAAGAGGAGCGCAGAGAGAAGACCGAGGCCCAAAAGCAGGTGGCTACGCTGATGTCACGTTTTGATGACCTGAAAAGGACGTTGGAAAGAACCGCCAATCCGGCACAGAGCGAGCATTCGCACAGCACAAGGCGTAGTCAGCCCAACGCTGGTACATTGGTACCAGAACCAGTCGTACAGATGCAGGTTCCGCTGGACCCACCTGAACTATTGGGGATGGGACCACCGCCCATCCCCCAGCTAATGTTAGAGCAGGAGGCGGAGTCAGTGCCGCGCACCAACCGCTCGGAGGCTAGGGCAGGAACTGAGGGCAACCCGCCTGCGCCAAGGCGTAGGCCGGCCCAGCGGAGTACATACGCCTGATCCGCCGGCGACGCAACAGCCCAAATTCTGGAGAGGATGCAACAGTTGGAACAGAGGTTGGTCCGGGCGGAGTCGGGCGCCACGCCGCCAACTCAAAGTCCACTTTTCACGTCCAGACCAGGGCCCTTCACCGCTGCAATTCTGCAAGCTATCAGACCGGCGTGCGCAAAAACTCCTAAGATGTCACACTACAGTGGCACGTCCGACCCCTTTGTCCACATGGACACCTTCAAGAAGGTCACCAACAACAAGGGATTTGACGACCCCACTCTGTGCCACTTGTTCAGCTAAACACTGGACGGAGAGGCAATGAATTGGTTCTTCGAATGTCCGCCAGGATCCATTGACTCATTCAACGCACTATCACATACCTTCCTCTCCCGGTTCATCTTATTGTCCGCGGGACATCATAACATGTACCTACATGTACGTTTGCAAAGCATAATTAGCTATAATCAGTTACGCTCATCGTACCGCCAGAGGCACCAACTACCGTCAAAGGGGTGACCCACGGATAGGCAGCCAGGCAGGCCACGGCCTGAGCACAAGAGTTCCCCGGGGTCACCGCTGACGCGCCGCCAGGCACTCTGCCAAGACGGCATCAGAAGCTACTGGAACTGGGAAACTGAAGCATATCAGTCCCACATCGAAAACAAAGAGAAGATCAGACCTCTCCTCACCTATAAAAGGTCCTCTCTTCTCTCTTCATTATTACGCATTAACTACTCATTTATTATTGTGCTGCCTATATATCAACTGACTTAGGCATCGGAGAAGTGAAGACCGCCCAACGCGGTCTCCCTCTGACGCCCTGTCTTTCATTTGGCAGCCAGCAAGAATCACCAAGTATACAGAGTGGCGGTCCGCCCGCCGGACCCGCATTAAACGAAAGTTTGGCTACCGCCAGACTTTGAGCATTAACATTGGCGCCGTCTGTGGGAACCCTTGAACAAGAGGTCATCCCATCACAACTACCATGACTAGCGGTAGCGGGGGAAACGCTGATGAGCAGGCAGACCAATCCGCCATCCCCCAACCATCCAATCCAGCGGTAGGTGTTAACCGCGCACTATTCAACACCCCAACCAACCCCGGCGGTGAGACGGATCCAGGCAGCAGCCGCCCACCAGGCCAGGACCTCGCCGCCATGTACGAGTTAGCACTGGCAGACCTTCACAAGGCAAACAGAGAGCGTGAAGAGGAGCGCAGAGAGAAGACCGAGGCCCAAAAGCAGGTGGCTGCGCTGATGTCGCGTTTTGATGACCTGAAAAGAACGTTGGAAAGAACCGCCAACCCGGTACAGAGCGAGCATTCGCATAGCACAAGGCGTAGTCATCCCAACGCTGGTACATTGGGACCAGAACCAGTCGTACAGATGCAGGTCCCGCTGGACCCCCCTGAACTACTGGGGATGGGACCGCTGCCCATTCCCCAACTCATGTTGGAACAGGAGGCAGAGTCGGTACCACGCACCAACCGCTCGGAAATTAGGGCAAGAACTGAGGGTGATCCGCCTGCGCCAAGGCGTAGGCAAACCCAGCGGAGTACATACGCCGGACCCGCCGGCGACGCAACAGCCCAAATTCTGGAGAGGATGCAGCAGTTGGAACAAAGGTTGGTCCGGGCGGAGTCGGGCGCCACGCCGCCAACTCAAAGTCCACTTTTCACGTCCAGACCAGGGCCCTTCACCGCTACAATCCTACAAGCTATCAGGCCTGCGTACGCAAAAACTCCGAAGATGTCGCATTACAGCGGTACAACCGACCCCTTCGTCCACATGGACACCTTCAAGAAGGTCACCAACAACAAGGGATTTGACTACCCCACCCTCTGCCACTTGTTCAGCGAAACACTGGATGGAGAGGCGATGAATTGGTTCTTCGAATGTCCGCCAGGATCCATTGACTCGTTCAACGCACTGTCACATACCTTCCTCTCCCGGTTCATCTTATTGTCCGCCGGACATCATAACACGAGTCAGCTGTTCAGCGTCAAGCAGGGAGAGAACGAATCACTAAAGGCATTCGTCACAAGGTGGCGAGCGGCAGCATCTCAGTGCCGCGATCTGGACAAATCGATGGCATCGGCGGCCTTCAAGCAAGGACTCCTCAAGGGGCCGTTCCTCTATCACCTCAACTACAATCATCCAAATGCGGCATATGACCATATCATGAGTGAGGCTGTCATTCACGCCCAGGCGGAATTCATTACATATGGAGAAGTCCCACCACCACCGGCAACGCCAGCAAAGGCAACACAGCCCACCTCCAGTCATGAGACCGTTAATAAAGCACCCGCCGCATCGCCAACTGACAAGAAGAGGGAATGTCCACAGGGCCACTACCAGAACAAGCGGCAGAAGGATCAATACCACAAGGGCAACCGCCCAACCCAGGAAGATAACCGCAACAGACAAACGGAGTCTTCTCAGCGGTATGCAGTGTTCACGGTCCTCACAACCTCGTACGAGGAAATATACAATCAGTGCAAGGATCAAATCCCGCCACCTCCTCCAGCAAAATACCCAAAGACGGGCAAACCTAAAAACACCGGCAGATGGTGCAAATACCATGAAGACAGCGGCCACAATACCAACAGCTGCAACGCACTGAAGACGGCAATTGAGACCTTGTACCGTGAAGGCAAGATGGAACAGTTCAAGGTGCGCCAACCGCCACCCGTGATCGCCAACGTAGAGACGTTGGGTCGCATTAACACAATCGACGGCGGTGCTCCAATCACGGGCTTGTCTCACAGAGCCAGGAAGCGTTATGCACGCATTAATCACCCAAAAGAGGTCTGCCATATCTGCTACGAGAGATCCGCCAAAGTCCCAAAGGTGGGTTGGGAACCTATTACATTCTCTGAGGAGGAGGAGCGCGGGGTGCACCTACCCCATGATGACCCCTTCTTGGTCGACGCCATTCTTGGTAGGTTCTCAGTGGGGAGAATATTGGTAGATAGCGGGTCCGCTGTCAACGTCATCTTTAACGGTTGCTACAGCCATCTCAAGCGGAATAACAAGTTGCTCCAGGACCATGAGCCACTGCTCAGCTTTTCTGGTGACGTCACACAGCCGCTCGGTTCTGACTATATGCGGCTGACTATTGGCGCTAGTCCATGTATGGCGGAGGTACATACAGAATTCATAATTGTTGATTGTCTCAGCTCATATAATGCCATCCTCGGACGGCCGGCGCTCAACAAGCTTAAGTGCATTATCGCCGGATACATGCTTCTCATGAAGTTCCCCACACCTAACGGCACGGGCAGTGTGAGGGGAAGCCAGCAGTTGGCACGCGAGTGTTATTCAACGATTATGGCACGGTCAACACGCCGCCATGATGTCCTAACGCTGGGAAACCAGGCACCGCCACCAAATATCTTCGAGGACCCTAGGGATGAGGAGGAGAAGTATGTAAGGAAGGAGCCGGTCAACCCGGACACATCCTTGAAAGTTGTCTGCATCTCAAACGAGCACCCTGAGCGGATAGTCCGCATAGGCGCCCAACTAGACCCAGAAGTAGAGGCAGAACTCATTCAATTCCTACGTCATAACGCCTCCGTCTTTGCATGGTCCTACGCGGACATGCCAGGTATCTCCCCTGAGATTATCACTCATAAACTGACCATCAAACCCTATTTTTATCCCATCAAGCAGAAGCGGAGGGCCTTCGATGAGGAAAAATACCGGGCAATCGGAGAAGAGGTCGCCAAACTCCAGGACATTGGATTCATCCGCCAAGTCATCTATCCCCAGTGGATCTCAAATTTGGTGATGGTCAAAAAGCCCAGCGGCAAGTGGCGGATGTGTGTTGACTTCAAAAACCTCAACAAGGCATGCCCAAAGGATAGTTTCCCGCTACCCCGTATCGATCAGTTGGTCGATTCAACCGCCGGACATGAGCTCCTCAGCATGATGGACGCTTTCTCCGGATACAATCAAATCAAAATGCACCCCAGCGACCAGGAATGCACAACCTTCACCACCGACAAAGGCCTCTACTGCTACAATGTCATGCCTTTCGGTCTGAAGAACGCCGGTGCCACTTACCAGCGGTTGATGAACGCCATGTTCGCGGAACATCTGGGAAAAATCATCGAGGTCTACGTGGACGACATGCTAGTTAAGAGCATAAAGGCCGGCGGACATGTGGCAAACCTCAGGATCATAGTAACCATTCTCTTGGCCTATGGTATGCGCCTCAACCCGGAAAAATGTTTCTTTGCAGTCACCGCTAGCAAATTCCTGGGATACATTGTCAGCGAGCGGGGCATCGAGGCTAACCCAGACAAGGTCCAGGCCATCCTTGACCTGGCGGACCCTGAGTATAAGGTGCACGTCCAGTGCCTCCAGGGCAAGTTAACCGCCCTTTCTCGATTCATCTCTCGACTCACTGATAAGTGTGCCCCATTCTTCAAACTCCTCAAAACAATTGTCCGAAGGGAAGGCCAAGATGAGCTCCCGGTTTTCTACGCCGGCAGAGGCATGAACGGAGAGGAAACAAGGTATCCTCCCTTGGAGCAACTGGCCCTTGCACTTATCGTTGCCGCCAGGCGCCTTCGCCAATACTTCCAGGCCCACATGATCCATGTGTTAACCAATCAACCGCTGAGGCAAGTGATGCAGAACCCTGAACACTCGGGGCGCCTCAGCAAGTGGGCCATCGAGCTCAGCGAGTTCGACATAGAATACAAACCAAGAACCGCCATGAAGGGCCAGGCAGTGGCGGACTTCATCGCTGAACTCACCGAACGTCAACCTGAACCCGGTGTAGAGATAGTACCCGGAGCGGAAGTGGTAACCGTCGGGGAGGCAAGTCCCCTCCAGTCGGATTGGAACCTACATGTGGACGGATCCGCCAGCGCCAAGGCCAGCGGCGCCGGAGTCATCCTAACAGGACCCGGGGGACTGAACGAGGAGTACGCGTTGAAATTCAACTTCAAAGCTTCAAACAATGTGGCGGAGTACGAGGCACTTATCGCCGGTCTACTCCTCGCCATTGACTCAGGGGCTGACAGCGTCAACATATTCAGCGACTCTCAATTAGTCGTTAACCAGGTCAACGACAGCTTCCAGGCCAAGGACCAGCAGCTAGCGGCATACTTGGGATATGTCAAAACGTTGCTAAAAAAGTTCAACTTCCACACCATCACACAAATCCCCAGGGAAAAGAACGCCAAGGCTGATTCCCTGGCGAGACTGGCAACCGCCCAGCCACATCAAAGTCCAGCGGACACAAAGGTGGAATGCCTTGACAAGCCAAGCATCACGAAAACCCTAGCAGAGATCTTCAACATTGAAATCAACCCCAGCTGGATGGACGAGATCACTGCATACAAGCGCAGCGGCACACTACCAGAGGATAAGGTCAAGGCACGCCAAATTCAGCGGAGAGCAACCCGCTACAATATCCAGAATGGCAAGCTTTACCGCCAGGGGTTCACTCACCCCAACCTCCGCTGTTTAACCCCGGAGGAAGGAAAGGTCGTGTTGGCAGGAATCCACGGCGGGGAGTGCGGAAACCACTCGGGCGCCAGATCCCTGACCAATCGTACAATGCGACAGGGCTACTTTTGGCCTACGCTTGGTGAGGACGCCCGGCAGGTGTCAAGATCTTGCCACAAATGCCAGCAGTTCGCCGATCTCCCGCATGCGCCGGCGGAACCACTTTCAGTCATCATCGGTCCATGGGACCACTCTACAAAGGGCCTCGACTTGATGGGAAAATTCCCAACCGCCAAAGGACAGTTCAAGTACATCATTGTCGCTATCGACTACAACAGCAAGTGGATAGAGGCAGAGCCACTGACGGCCATCACTACCGCCAAAGTCATTCACTTCCTCTGGAAAAACATTTACTGCCGCTATGGTGTCCCACCCACAATCATTATAGACAACGGCACACAGTTCAACAATGAGGAGCTCATTTCATTCACCGCCAATCTGGGCACCAGGATGAGCTTTGCCTCTGTCGCCCACCCCCAAACCAACGGCCAGGTCGAAGCGGCAAACAAGATAATCAAGAAGCTGCTAAAAAAGAAACTCGACACTGCCAAGGGCTTGTGGGCGGAAAAGCTTCCAGAAGTGCTATGGGCCATCAGGACGACTCCATCCTCCGCCACTGGTGAAACCCCCTTTTGTATGATGTTCGGAACTGAGGCCGTTCTGCCTGTCGAGGTAGCTCAACCCACCGCTCGGGTCGAGTGCTACCACCCAGAGACCAACGGCGATGGCATCAACCTGGACTTGGACCTCCTAGAGGAAAAACGACACAAGGCCCATTTGCAAAACCTGCAAAACAAGCAACGAGTATCGCGTTTCTACAACGCCAGAGTCAAGGCCCGGAACCTCCAACTGGGGGACTAGGTAATGAAGGAAGTCATTCCAGCACCAACAAAACTCCGCCCAACTTGGGAAGGTCCATATAAAATAGTAGAAGTCGTTAGCCCAGGCACCTTCTACTTAATGGACAAGGATGGCGTCACTACGACCCACCCTTGGAATACCGAACACCTTCGGTATTACTACAAATAGTCATGTCGCTACCCAGGAGCATCTTGACTTAGCTAAATTTTTGTTCAATATTTAGCTAAGGGAAGCTACCCAACGGGTACATCCCCACTTTTGTTAACACTCACCAGTCAGTTATCAATGAAACGAGGAATTATTCAAACCATTGTTACCAAGTCTAGCACTGAGGGCAGCTGGCAACGCCAGCAATCGTCAGCGGACCTCGTCCGCTACGTTGTGCACTTGGACCAATCTTAATTCCTTTAATTTTTCATTGATTGCAAAAGAAAATCCTAAATCAAAACTCTAGCGGTATAGACATGTCATCACACAACGTCAAAAATTCCATACTTCATATATTCAGGGCTGGGACTCCCCACCCAAAAATTGTTCCTTACATTCAAAAAAAAAAAAAAAAAAAGCGTACATATATTTTCAGCCTCAGCGGCTACACAATCAAAACAGAGCACGTCCGGCATGTTAGGGGTTGGCCCCGGCGTCGCCTACTTCCGACTGCGGCGGCTGTCCGCAGCTTGTTTGGTCAGTCCCTCGAGCGGTGGGACTTGGCGTCTCTATGGTCCCATCCACCGGCGTATGATACCCACTGCCTGAGCTGCCACCTCCTGCTGGGGGACTGGGTACTGGCGGGGGTTTCTTCGTCTGCGCCACACTTTTTGCTTGCGGCGCCTTGGGCAGGGACGCCTTGGCCCAGTCAATGGCACCCTTCGCTTGCAGCATCTCGACATTCGCTAGGGCGCCGGCCTTCGCCGCTTCATTCATCGCGTTTTTGTATTCCGCCGACTGCTTGAAACTCTCCACAGCGGCGGCAGCGGCTCGGCTTCCATCGTCCCTCAGCCGGGTCACCTCACCCTCCAGTCTCTTCACTTGCCCTTGCCTGGCGGCAGACTCCCGCTGCAGGATATCAATTTTCTTCTCCTTGGCAGCCACACGCTCTTGCAGCAAGGCCTTGTCTTGCTCCAGCTGGGAGACTTGATCATTTCGTTCTATGTCCCGCTCGATGGCCACGTCAAGCTTGCCTCGAGCGTCCGCAGCGTCACAGTCCGCCTTCATCAGGCGTCGCTCCACATCCGCCAGCTTGTCCTTGGCCTCCGCCAGCTCCCTCTCAAGCCTCTTAACCTCCTCCCGGAGCTGTCCTTCAATTCGGGGTTGCTTGGAGGCCGCCAAGAACATTTCGTTCAGCCCAACCGCCAGGTGCCCAAAGGCTGAGCTAAAGGGCGACTGCTCGATCGCCGTTGGCCGCGTCATCCCTGCCAGACCGCCGAACCCCAACCGCTCGCACAGGTAATAGAGAAACTCCCGCTCACTGTCGGTCATGAACTCGGTAAAGGCAGCGAACGAGTCCAGATCGCTCACGGGCATCTCTCTCTCGGCCGTCACAGGGGACTTCGACGGGTCTTGTCGGCTCCTCTTCTGCCTGTGGACCTCGAGGGTCTCGTCATCATCCACCTCCCCGGCCGAATCACACTGGCGCCGCCTCCGCAGGATCGACCGTGTATCTCCAGTGGGCGCAGCCTTGGACCCCTTCGGCGGTTGTCTCCCCACCGCAGTAGCGGCAGCCCCCACTGGCGCCACGACTTTTTCTCTCTGTGGCCCACGTCGAGTGGCAACCACTCTTTCCTTCTGCGGCACGGTAGAGGATCCCTTTTTTCCCCCGCCCGCTTGTCCATCCGCCTACACGCTGGGCAGACCGTCGGCCCCTAGGTGAGAGTGGTGCGGCATGGGCAGCGTCACCGGAACCTCGAATGCGCTCACCTCCAGCGTCTCCGGGTTCACAACTGTCTTTTGGGCCGCCTCGCCTGAAGCATACATTGCCTCCAAGAAGTTGTCTATCTCCGCACGGTCCATGGCTTTGTCAAAGGCGTCACGGCTCGCTTTGTTGCCTGGCGGAGTCTCTGAGAACATGCAAACACCCGTTAGCTTTAACCAAGTTACCAAGAGATACAATGTGGCGGAGGTCTCTTACCAATAGCGCGCGTTAGCTGCTGATCGACCAACAGCTCCCAGCCGGTGAGGAGACGGAAGTCCAGCAAATTGCGATTCTTCCAGCAGCCTTTGATGCGCGCAACACGGCACTCTTCCTCAATCGTCAGGTTATAACGCAGTCCCACTACAAAACAAGAAACAAGGCGTCAGTACAACAGCTGAAATACATATACGGTAAACCGCCAACTATGTTCAGCAGAGATCGACGGACAACCTCGGATTGGCTGAAACTCCGACTTAATCCTAAACGTCGGTTCCCCCTCGTTCGACCCCGACTGGTACTCCCACCCTGTCATGTCCACGCAAAACGTCCCCCGCCAGTAGGACATCGAATCCCTCAAATTCTCTATCAGCTTGGGCGCTCCCTGCCGGCGACTCAAATTTACTTGCCCTCTGCAACCTTGGTGATTCACGTACACCAGTTCGTAGAAGTGCAGTACCTCCGCCACAGTTGGCCCCTCGCACCCGGATAGCCGCCACAAAGAGTTCATCGCCAGCATCAACCGCCACATGTTGGGACAGATCTGCCCAAAAGCGACGCCGAACTCGCACACCAGGATCTGGAGGTTGGGTACAAGCGGCAACGTCACTCCTTGGCGGAATATTGCCTCGTGAACGGCGGCGAACCCCGCTGGAAGAATTGAGGCCTTCTCGTCCGCCGTCGGTTGACGAAGTCTCACCACTCCCGGCAACCGATATATCCGTTTCATCCGGTTGACCGCGGCGGCAGTCATCCGCCCTCCCGCCTCGTCGACGGGGGTCCCATCCTGGAGAACCCACGCCGACTCTGTTTCCTCCCCCGTCACGTTTCCCCCGTCAGCGGAACCACTGGCGGCACTGTTACTTGCTAGCCGCTCCTCACTCCTATCCCGCGCAGCAGCTTCCTCACCCGCCCTAGAACTCTCCGGACGCGACGTACGGCCCATGACAACTTCCCAGGGTATGGTTTGCAGCGGCTCGATGTCTAGCGGCTCTGGCAGTGAGGTTCCTGCACGGGCAGACGGACGCAACGAGTCAATAAAAACCCTATCCGCCGCACTGATTGACACGTCAGACCCGGAGTCCTCACTGCTCGAGATCTCTACGACGTTGGCCATCCCAAACCCTAAAACCCAAATCAGTTAGCCCACAGAAGGATCTAACCTATCCCTACATCAGGTATAGCAAAGCACCACGAACAACTACCCAGAAAATACCAAAATATGAACAAACCCCCCCTCAACCCAGATTCAACCATCTAGCAAAACCCTAACTGACAACTCTCTGTCAAACACCGTAACCTACCCCAAATCTCATCTTACACCCCCCGACGAACATCAACAAACCCAGTTCACACACCAATCCCAGAAACAAGCACCAAACCCCACTACAAAAAAGAATTCAATTAGCTTCACTTTTTTGCGTCGGCGTGTAATAGCCGTCGCGAAAGGTGGATATTTTGCTTCGGCAAATTCACCCCGTCGCAAAGACACTAATCCCGTACGACGGCAAAACAACCCCGTCGCAAAAACACCAATCCCGTACGACGGCAAAACATCCCCGTCGCCATAAAACAAAGTGTTTGCTACTGCATAACTACGCCGTCGCATATTGTGATATGAATTGCTACCACCAATGTGCCGTCGGGTGTACTTTGTTGATCTAAACTCCATGTTAGAGGGCAAAAGAGAATTAAACTCTGAAAATTTTCTCTTTGGGTCAGCCTCTCTTCCGCTCTCAACGTACTTCTCTTCCGCATCAGATCTATTCAGAGTAACAAAGTCACAAATACATGCATCTTGTCTCTGGGTAAGATCGGTTATAGCCGTTTCCTTAACTCGCTTTCTTCGAGCAGCTCTCTCAGCATCATCAAAGCACCATGGGTCTCTCATCAAAACACCATCTTCCCACCATCTTTCACCATCTTCTAACCATCTTTTAAAAGTCTGGATTAGGGTTCTTGTAAATTGGGGGTTTTTCGTTCTGTTGAAATTAGGGTATTCAATTTGGGGGTTTGATGGGTAAATTGGAGGAGGCACCCAAGAACATTGAGTATGAAATCGGAGGGATCCAGAACGATAGCTCCATTATGGCCTTAACAGCGTCAAGAGCAACCTTGTTGGCTCTCACCCAATCGAATCTGCTCACCAATCGGTACTTGTTTCCTCTTCTCTTTCTCTATGTGTTGCGGTTTGTTTAAATCGAAGGCATGCTGTTAATCGGTTAATTTTTCCAGGGTTTTGAGCTTGTTCCTGGGTTTCAGACGAAGATGCAAGATGCAGGCCAACACTTACGGACCTACGTTTCCGATGAGGATGGATTGCCAACACTTACGATGGCTTCTGCTTGTGGCCCACTGAGTACACCAACTATTGGATGAGCTCCAGCCGGTGGAGGAACGGCGGTGGTGACGTGGTGGGTAAGCTCGCTGAGGCTGCTAGGGACGGAAGTATTGGATTGAGGCTTTACCTTTTGTCATGGGATTGACATTGGAGTATAATGAATTCTATATGGCCCAAATGACAGAGTTCCTCACAAGGTATTCTTTGGTTCAATTTTGTAGCTTTTATGAATTGGGTTTTAGTCATAAGTTCCTAATCATATTCTTTTTTTTTTTTCTTTGTTTGCGTGTGTAGATTTTTGTTTGGTTTTATTGAACCTGATTAGTTTTCTCGAGTTCTTATTATCTTGAATCGGTGAGTATTTTCTGCTATCGGTTTGAAGTCTCTCCAATTTAATTCCTTTGGTGGTTGAGTCTATTTTATTATAAGCAACTTATAGCTCCTTATATCACCACTTGATTAATGTTTAAAATCTTTTCTCTTGAGAATCAATCTTTTGGATTGTAAAAGTGTGTAGTGCTTTATTTAGTTATCTGCACCGCACCTTGGTATTCCATTAAATGGGCTTTGTTTTTGAATTCCTTGTTCTGTGTTAGTTGGGCATAGTACGTATATATAGTTGGGAGGTTTAATAATGAATATGTTTTCTGAATGGTTCATTATCCAGGCAAATTACTAGTTGGCAAAAGATTGTGTTATATATAGTATGAGCACACCAGAAGAAGAACCACAGTGCCGCATGTGTCGGTGGTATTTTACGAGGCAGGAGATAGAATATTGTTCTCCATCTCGGAGGGATGGGATTAGCAGGAAGAAAGAGACAGAATTGCGCGATTTATGTTGCTCGTATCTTAAAGAGCTTGGCATGAGGCTTGAATTGTAAGTTGAGATCATACTTGTATTGATAGCGTCTCAGATTAGTTATGGAAACTTTATCGTTTCTCTGACTGTATGTTGGATTTGTGTAAGTTGGATTTATCAATTGTGAAATATATATGGCTGAGAGTTTCACCAATTGATAAAGATGTAAGTAGTAGCATATCCCCTTTGATTCTCTTTTGTAGTTATGTATTTGTTTCCTGTTATAAATCCTCTCTCTCTCTCTCTCTCACAGATTCATTTGTTAATTCTATCGAAACATTTCATTACTTGTTTTCATGTTTTGTGTCTTTTTTCTTTCCACACAACTTTTTTATTTAAATATGGTGTTACTAAGTTAATTGTTTTACTACTTAAGATAGAATTGAGTTGGGTGCTCTCAGTTTGTTTTACTACTTAAGTAGCTAGTTCTCCTTGGTATGTACCAATGCATTCATCGAGCCCCTTATGGGTCTTCCTCTGTTTGTTATTTCAATTTTAACAAGAAGTCCATGCAAGCAGAAAGAACTGCCTTAGTGTATTTGTGGCTGCCTTAATATTATTCTATTACATGTTAATTTTTATATGGGATTCACCATTGAGAGCTTTAACCTCAAAAGGTCGAATATCAATGTGGGAGAATTGGTTGGTCAAATATCAGCTGTTTTAGGAATATGTTGGTTTCTAGTTGATATATGGTATTAAAATTTCCTTTTTGCCTTTTGGAATTATAATACTGTGTTGCTTATAGTATATGACTAATTACTTTCTGTATTTTTTTGGGCATCATTGAATAGGTTCCCAAGGGGCATGTTGGATTCAGGGAGACAACACTTGGTCCTCCTTTGATTCACTGTCATATGGACATGTGCCTTACAGTCTTACTCAAGGCAGAGTGTTTTTCAGGGTAATGCTATTTCTCCTTTCTAAAATGTATAAAAGTTCATGAATTATTAGATATTCAGTATTTTTTTTTTTTGGTTTGAATTCTATCCCTGCATGAATATTTATGTACCTCATTCACTGCAATGTTTGGAGCTCTGTGTGGTTAAATTTATTAACCAACTTCTACTATGATATTTCCTGATGATTTTTCTTTGAGCTTAATATTTATGTACCTCATTCACCATGAACCGGTATTGGGTATGCTTATTGCACTATTACTAAGGCTTCCTGACTTATGGAATTACTGGTTGTCTTTTATCAATGTGGAAAAATAGACGTTGGGAGCCTCTGATGTGAAGTATCTCTATGATTTTGTGAAGTAGCATTATGTTCAATATTAGATTGCATTAGACCAAAGGCTCCATGACCATTAAACTATTGATTGCCTGGTCTGAAATTGCCGAAATAGATGTAGGGATTCACTTTCCAGATTAGAGTTCTAGTGTTTTTGCTTCCATAATTCTAAAACATGTTTCTGTAATCATTAATTTCACAAGAAAAAGATATTGATTTGTTTTGGATTTTCAACTTGGAGAGGCCTGAAATTAGAGTTGAGTTTTCAACTTACCAAATCGTAGATGTAGCTGCCATTTGCAATTCTGGAACACAGAAAGTTGTTAAGAACTGGTAACCTCTATGTTAGATTTCAATAGTTAAGTTTTTTTTCATATGGAAATTGTGCTTTCTCCTATGTTATTAAAAATGAAAAATGGAATTACAATGGTTCTCTTGCTCTTTACATGTTCAGTTAGCTGCTTTGGTAGAATGATACTGAGGAAGGTGTCAATTTTCAACAACCTCTGCAAAGTTTTGGTTATTTTTCTTGATTAAAGAGGAAGGTACTAATTTGAGAGGTGATTCTTGTTTTCTGTAGAGATTCACTAGGGTTTTAAATTCAGATTTTGCTATAGATGAAGTGCATAGATTGTAATGGATTTTGATTTAACTGTCGAACAATATCAGGATAAGATAGATTGTAATTTTCTACGTCTATTGTCCTTTTGGTGTATTTGAGGTGTTTCTCTGATTCTTTACATTGTATCCTAATTCAATTTTTCTTTTAATTATCTTGTTGGTTAACTAAATAAATTTTGATCAGGTGATGGGAAATAATGATGTACCTATTGAGGAAGAGAAGTAGGTCTTAGTCAACCTTGTTGTAGTCAAGGAAAATGAGGTATTTTAAATTCATGTAGTGATTGGCATATTTGTCAGTTTTGTTACAGTACGTATAACATGCTTTCCTAAAGTTAGTGAATCACTGTCAGAGTCTAACATGCTTTCCTATGGCAGTAACAATTTGCATGATTCATTTACAACTTTGATCAGTTCTACCAACTTGTTGATACTTTACTCTTGGAAACTTAACAATTGAAACACAAACAAACAATACATGTAACTGTAGTTGCTTTGAACCAGCAATTTTACTAGCAGCAGCCAATACTGCATCTGATTTTTTTCCTTGGTTAGTCTATCTAATGTTTCCTTTCTCAGAAGATAGACAAATGAATTGCATAGGGATTATATACTGCATCTGATTTGTACTCAGTTTATTACAGTGGGAGTCCAGTTTTGCGACAAGGAAGAACATATATCAAGGTCTGCATTGGCTATTTTCCATGTCTAGGAGAAAGAGATTGAGAGGAAGAAGTTGGAGGTGAGAGACAAGGTTCAGGCTCAGCTGGGACGAGTTGAAGAAGCAACTAGGTGCTTAGCTGACATGCACGAAGCAAGTAAACTGTGATTGCCACTAAATCATGATATTGTCCAGGTTTAAAGCATCCATTATGTTTCACAGCATCTTCAAGTTCTTGGGAGGTCCCGGCAAGGCTTATCTTGAAGTATAGGAAAAAAAAACTACCTTGTATTATCTTGTAAACTCATGTATAAGAGCTTCATTTCCTTTGTGACATTCATGAGAAAAATTAACATGCAACATTCCCTTTTCAATATGCTTAATTCCATTTTGTACAGCTATTATCCACCAAAAAAAAAAAAAAAAAAAAAAATCCAGCATGCATATTTTGCATGCCAGATTTTTTTTTTATTCATAAATAAACTTTTGCGATGGCAAAATTGCCGTCGCAAAGCTTTGGTAGTGGTCGATGGCGTCGCCATGGATATTTGCTACGGCATTTTTCAGTAGCAAAATTCTTGCGATGGCAAGGTTTGCCGTCGCTATTAAGCTTGCGACGGCGCAATTGCCGTCGCAAATACCAATGGCGACGCCCTCAACGACATTGGCGCAATTGCCGTCGCCTAGCCGTCGCCATTGGTCTTTTGCGACGGCAATTTCACTTTCCGCGACGGCACAACGCCGTGGCAATTTGAATTCTTTTTTGTAGTGCCCATAAATCGACAAAAACACGAAACCGAAGAGAAGGATAACCAGAACACTAACCTCAGTCGTGAACTCTCTGGCGTGCTGATACTCGCTATGCCCCAACGACGGAAGTTTTCGTCTCTCCGACCACGAGAACTCCACCAACGCGCGGCACTCTCTCTCTGCAAATCTCGGATGGGCAGAGCTTGAAGACGACTACGGTTCGAATGGATTTTCTGATATCCCTTCTCAATGCGTTCCCCCCCTTTTATGTCAACATCAGAGGCTTTTGGGCCGTCCGCTAGAAAACGACATCACACCCCAGCCGTACACGTGTCCCCTGTTCGCACTAACCCTCCGGGTTAACCGAGGCGTCGCCTCGGTTACGAAATCCATCATTACTCGCATTAATGACGAGAAGACGGCCGGACTGAGGAGACGCGTCTCCACACGCTAACCCTCTAGTTATTTGCCACGTGTCAAGGCGTATCACGGAAGCAATCCGAGGTACGCCCTTCTCCACGTGACGGTCTCCGCTGAGCGAAACCCCGCCAGCGGAACTTCTCACTTGTCTTCTCCACGTGACGGTCTCCACTGAGCGAAACCCCGCCAGCGGAGCTTCTCACTTGTCCTCTCCAAGTGACGGTCTCCGCTGAGCGAAACCCCGCCAGCGGAACTTCTCACTTGTCCTCTCCACGTGACTGTCTCCGCTGAGCGAAACCCCGCCAGCGGAACTCCTATCTTCTGCAAGTGACCGTCTCCGCTGGGCGGAACCCCGCCAGCGGAACTTTTCACTAGCTGTTATTCACGAAGTCTCCTAACAGCGGCACTTCTCCCTTGTCATCCTATAAACGGGGCGCCTTCCGCTACACACCTCTAGCGGAAACCCCTTTTTATCTGGCAAGTCGCGTACTTTATTCAGCGCGGTACCGCTCAATAAAGTAACGCCAAGCACGTCCACTGGACGCTGTTTACTGCTATAAACCAGCGGGGGGACACCCGCCAGCGGGGGGACACCCGCCAGCGGCGGATCCCGAGGCCACGCCTCATTCTGACAAATGACCGCCACGCGGCATTACAGTCAGATTGTCCCTACGGGACACGGGGACTAGTCAACAGTCTACGACGACCCTGATCAGGTACGTTGACCCCCGTCACTCGAGTACTAAAGATTGGGTTCGCTACCCAACACCCTCTGCTCCGTGCAGCTCCCCCTCACCAAACAAATTTTGCGACCATCCGGAGGTCCATCTTAGCCGGGGAGTGGGGGACTCCCTGGGGGGCCTAGCAGGGGCCCACCCGAAAGGGTATAAAGCGTTTGCTCAGTAATATCCATGGTTGACAACGCACTGACACTAATTATGCTTTTGCAAAAGTCTAGCGGAAGAAAACGCTTCAAACTGCCGATCAACTCCCCAACCAAGATTGCTCTCCTTGACTGGGGACTTGGGGGACTTGTACCTACATGTACGTTTGCAAAGCATAATTAGCTATAATCAGTTACGCTCATCGTACCGCCAGAGGCACCAACTACCGTCAAAGGGGTGACCCACGGATAGGCAGCCAGGCAGGCCACGGCCTGAGCACAAGAGTTCCCCGGGGTCACCGCTGACGCGCCGCCACGCACTCTGCCAAGACGGCATCAGAAGCTACTGGAACTGGGAAACTGAAGCATATCAGTCCCACATCGAAAACAAAGAGAAGATCAGACCTCTCCTCACCTATAAAAGGTCCTCTCTTCTCTCTTCATTATTACGCATTAACTACTCATTTATTATTATGCTGCCTATATATCAACTGACTTAGGCATCGGAGAAGTGAAGACCGCCCAACGCGGTCTCCCTCTGACGCCCTGTCTTTCATTTGGCAGCCAGCAAGAATCACCAAGTATACAGAGTGGCGGTCCGCCCGCCGGACCCGCGTTAAACGAAGGTTTGGCTACCGCCAGACTTTGAGCATTAACATAACACGAGTCAGCTGTTCAGCGTCAAGCAGGGAGAAAACGAATCACTAAAGGCATTCGTCACAAGGTGGCGAGCGGCAGCATCTCAGTGCCGCGATCTAGACAAATCGATGGCATCGGCGGCCTTCAAGCAAGGACTCCTCAAGGGGCCGTTCCTCTATCACCTCAACTACAATCATCCAAATGCGGCATATGACCATATCATGAGTGAGGCGGTCATTCACGCCCAGGCGGAATTCATTACATATGGAGAAGCCCCACCGCCACCGGCAACGCCAGCAAAGACAACACAGCCCATCTCCAGTCATCATGAGACCGTTAAAAAAGCACCCGCCGCACCGCCAACTGACAAGAAAAGGGAATGGCCACAGGGCCACTACCAGAGCAAGCGGCAGAAGGACCAATACCACAAGGGCAACCGCCCAACCCAGGAGGATAACCGCAACAGACAAACGGAGTCTTCTCAACGGTATGCAGTGTTCACGGTCCTCACAACCTCGTACGAGGAAATATACAATCAGTGCAAGGATCAAATCCCGCCACCTCCCCCAGCAAAATACCCAAAGACGGGCAAACCTAGAAACACCGGCAGATGGTGCAAGTACCATGAAGACAGCGGCCACAATACCAACAGCTGCAACGCACTGAAAACGGCAATTGAGACCTTGTACCGTGAAGGCAAGATGGAACAGTTCAAGGTGCGCCAACCGCCACCCGTGATCGCCAACGTAGAGACGTTGGGCCGCATTAACACAATCGACGGCGGTGCTCCAATCACGGGCATGTCTCACAGAGCCAGGAAGCGTTATGCACGCATTAATCACCCAAAGGAAGTCTGCCATATCCGTTACGAGAGATCCGCCAAAGTCCCAAAGGTGGGTTGGGAACCTATTACATTCTCAGAGGAGGAGGAGCGCAGGGTGCACCTACCCCATGATGACCCCTTCTTGGTCGACGCCATTCTTGGCAGGTTCTCAGTGGGGAGAATATTGGTAGATAGCGGGTCCGCTGTCAACGTCATCTTTAACGGTTGCTACAGCCACCTCAAGCGGAATAACAAGTTGCTCCAGGACCATGAGCCACTGCTCAGCTTCTCCGGTGACGTCACACAACCGCTCGGTTCTGACTACATGCGGTTGACTATTGGCGCTAGTCCATGTATGGCAGAGGTACATACAGAATTCATAATCGTTGATTGTCTCAGCTCATATAATGCCATCCTCGGACGACCGGCGCTCAACAAGCTTAAGTGCATTATCGCCGGATACATGCTTCTCATGAAGTTCCCCACACCTAATGGCACGGGCAGTGTGAGGGGAAGCCAGCAGTTGGCACGCGAGTGTTATTCAACGACTATGGCACGGTCAACACACCGCCATGATGTCCTGACAGTGGGAAACCAGGCACCGCCACCAAATATCTTCGAGGACCCTAGGGATGAGGAGGAGAAGTATGTAAGGAAGGAGCCGGTCAACCCGGACACATCCTTGAAAGTTGTCTGCATCTCAGACGAGCACCCTGAGCGGACAGTCCGCATCGGCACCCAACTAGACCCAGAAGTAGAAGCAGAACTCATTCAATTCCTACGTCATAACGCCTCCGTCTTTGCATGGTCCTACGCGGACATTCCAGGTATCTCCCCTGAAATTATCACTCATAAACTGACCATCAAACCCTCCTTTTATCCCATCAAGCAGAAGCGGAGGGCCTTCGATGAGGAAAAATACCGGGCAATCGGAGAAGAGGTCGCCAAACTCCAGGACATTGGATTCATCCGCCAAGTCATCTATCCCCAGTGGATCTAAAATTTGGTAATGGTCAAAAAGCCCAGCGGCAAGTGGCGGATGTGTGTTGACTGGGAAAATTCCCAACCGCCAAAGGACAGTTCAAGTACATCATTGTTGCTATCGACTACAACAGCAAGTGGATAGAGGCAGAGCCACTGACGGCCATCACTACCGCCAAAGTCATTCACTTCCACTGGAAAAACATTTACTGCCGCTATGGTGTCGCACATACAATCATTACAGACAACGGCACACAGTTCAACAACGAGGAGCTCATTTCATTCACCTCCAATCTGGGCACCAAGATGAGCTTCGCATCTGTCGCCCACCCCCAAACCAACGGCCAGGTCGAAGCGGCAAACAAGATAATCAAGAAGCTGCTAAAAAAGAAACTCGACACTGCCAAGGGTTTGTGGGCGGAAAAGCTTCCAGAAGTGCTATGGGCCATCAGGACGACTCCATCCTCCGCCACTGGTGAAACCCCTTTTTGTATGACGTTCGGAACTGAGGTCGTTCTGCCTGTTAAGGTAACTCAACCCACCGCTCGGGTCGAATGCTACCGCCCAGAGACAAACGGCGATGGCATCAACCTGGACTTGGACCTCCTAGAGGAAAAACGACACAAGGCCCATTTGCAAAACCTGCAAAACAAGCAACGAGTATCGCGTTTCTACAACGCCAGAGTCAAGGCCCGGAACCTCCAACTGGGGGACTGGGTAATGAAGGAAGTCATTCCACCGCCAACAAAGCTCCGCCCAACTTGGGAAGGTCCATACAAAATAGTAGAAGTCGTTAGCCCAGGCACCTTCTACTTAATGGACAAGGATGGCGTCACTACGACCCACCCTTGGAATACCGAACACCTTCGGTATTACTACAAATAGTCATGTCGCTACCCAAGAGCATCTTGACTTAGCTAAATTTTTGTTCAATATTTAGCTAAGGGAAGCTACCCAACGGGTACATCCCCACTTTTGTTAACACTGACCAGTCAGTTATCAATGAAACGAGGAATTATTCAAACCATTGTTACCAAGTCTAGCACTGAGGGCAGCTGGCAACGCCAGTAATCGTCAGCGGACCACATCCGCTACGTTGTGCACTTGGACCAATCTTAATTCCTTTAATATTTCATTGATTGCAAAAGAAAATCCTAAGTCAAAACTCTAGCGGTATAGACATGTCATCACAAAACATCAAAAATTCCATACTTCATATATTCAGGGCTGGGACTCCCCACCCAAAAATATTCCTTACATTCAAAAAAAAAAAAAAAAGTACATATATCTTCAGCCTCAGCGGCTACACAATCATAAGAAGGCAAGTCCGGCATCTCAGGGGTTGGCCCCAGCGTCGCCTACTTCGGACTGCGGCGGCTGTACGCAGCTCACTTGGTCAGTCCCTCGAGCGGTGGGACTTGGCGTCTCTATGGTCCCATCCGTCGGAGTATGGTACCCACTGCCTGAGCTGCCACCTCCTGCTGAGGGACTGGGTACTGGCGGGAGTTTCTTCGTCGGCTCAACATTCTTTCCTTGCGGCGCCTTGGGCAGGGATGCCTTCGCCCAGTCAATGGCGCCCTTCGCTTGCAGCATCTCCACGTTCGCCAGGGCGCCGGCCTTCGCCGATTCATTCATCGCCTTTTTGTACTCCGCCGACTGTTTGAATTGTTCCACAGCGGCGGCGGCGGCTCGGCTTCCCTCGTCCCTCAGCCGGGTCACCTCACCCTCCAGTCTCTTCACCTCCCCTTGCCTGGCGGCAGACTCCCGCTGGAGGATATCAATTTTCTTATCCTTGGCGGCCACCCGCTCTTGCAGCAAGGCCATGTCCTGCTCCAGCTTGGAGACATGATCATTTCGTTCTATGTCCCGCTGGATAGCCACGTCTAGCTTGCCACGAGCGTTCGCAGCATCACAGTCCGCCTTCATCAGGCGTCGCTCCACACCCGCTAACCTGTCCTTGGCATCCACCAGCTCCCTCTCAAGTCTCTTAACCTCCTCCCGGAGCTGTACCTCAATTCGGGGTTGCTTGGAGGCCGCCAAGAACATTTCGTTCAGCCCAACCGCCAGGTGCCCAAAGGCTGAGCTAAAGGGCGACTGCTCGACCGCCGTTGGCCGCGTCATCCCTGCTAGACCGCCGAACCCCAACCGCTCGCACAGATGATAGAGAAACTCCCGCTCACTGTCGGTCATGAACTCGGTGAAAGCGGCGAAGGAGTCTAGATCGCTCACAGGCATCTCTCTCTCGGCCGTCACGGGGGCCTTCAACGGGTCTTGTCGGGCCTTCTTCTGCATGGGGACCTCGAGGGTCTCGTCATCATCCTCCTCCCCGGCCGAGTCACACTGGCGCCGCTTCCGCAGGATCCCTCGTGTATCTCCAGGTGGCGCGACCCTGGACCCCTTGTGCGGTTGTCTCTCCACCGCAGTAGCGGCAGCCCCCGCCGGCGCCACAACTCTCTCTTTCTGTGGCCCACGTCAAGTGGCGACCACTCTTTCCTTCTGCGGCACGGTAGAGGACCCTTTTTTACCCCCGCCCGCATTTCCATCAGCCTGCACGCTGGGCAGACAGTCGGCCCCTAGGTGGGAGTGGTGCGGCATGGGCAGCACCACCGGTACCTCGGATGCGCTCACCTCCAGAGTCTCCGGGTTCACAACTGTCTTTTGGGCCGCCTCCCCTGAGGCATACATCGCCTCCAAGAAATTGTCGATCTCCGCACGATCCATGGCTTTGTCAAAAGCGTCGCGGCTCGCTTTGTTGCCTGGCGGAGTATCTGAGAATATGCAAACACCAGTCAGCTTTAACCAAGTTATCAAGAGATACAATGTGGCAGAGATCTCTTACCAATAGCGCGCGTTAGTTGTTGATCGACCAACAACTCCCAGCCGGTGAAGAGACGGAAGTCCAGCAAATTGCGATTCCTCCAACAGCCTTTGATACGTGCAACATGGCACTCTTCCTCACGCGTCAGGTTATAACGCAGTCCCGCTACAAAACAAGAAGCAAGGCGTCAGTAAAACGGTTGCAATACATATACAATAAACCGCCAACTATGTTCAGCGGAGATCGACGGACAACCTCGGATTGGCTGAAACTCCGACTTAATCCTAAACGTCGGCTCCCCCTCGTTGGACTCCGCTTGATACTCCCACCCCGTCGTTGCCACGCAAAACGTCCCCCGCCAGTAGGACATCGAATCCCTCAAATTCTCTATCAGCTTGGGCGCTCCCTGCCGGCGGCTCAAATTTACTTGCCCCCTGCAACCTTGGCGATTCACGTACACCAGTTCGTAGAAGTGCAGTACCTCCGCCACAGTCGGCCCCTCGCACCCGGATAGCCGCCACAGTGAGTTCATCGCCAGCATCAACCGCCACATGTTGGGACAGATCTGCCCAAAGGCGACGTCGAACTCGCACACCAAGATCTGAAGGTTGGGTACAAGCGGCAATGTCACTCCTTGGCGGAATATTGCCTCGTGAACAGCGGCGAACCCCGCTGGTAGAATTGAGGCCTTCTCATCCGCCGTCGGTTGGCGAAGTTTCACCACTCCCGGCAGCCGGTATATCCGCTTCATCCGGTTGACAGCGGCGGCAGTCATCCGCCCTCCCGCCTCATCAACAGGGGTCCCATCCTGGTGAACCCATGCCGACTCTGTTTCCTCCCCCGTCACATTTCCCCCGTCAGCGGAACCACTGGCGGCGCTGTTACTTGCTAATCGCTCCTCACGCCTGTTCCGCGCAGTAGCATCCTCACCCGCCATAGAACTCTCCGGACGCGACGTACGGCCCATGACTACTTCCCAGGGTATGGTTTGTAGCGGCTCGATGTCTAGCGGCTCTGGCAGTGAGGTTCCTGTACGGGCAGACGGACGCAACGAGTCAATAAAAACCCTATCCGCCGCACTGATTGACACGTCAGACCCGGAGTCCTCACTGCTCGAGATCTCTATGACGTTGGCCATCCCAAACCCTAAAACCCAAATCAGTTAGCCCACAGAAGGATCTAACCTATCCCTAGATCAGGTATAGCAAAGAACACCACGAACAGCTACCCAGAAAATACCAAAATATGAACAAACCCCCTCAACCCAGATTCAACCATCTAGCAAAACCCTAACTGACAACTCTCTGTCAAACACCATAACCTACACCCAAATCTCACCCTACACCCCCGACGAACATCAAGAAAACCAGTTCACACACCAATCCCAGAAACAGCCACCAAACCCATAAATCGACAAAAACACGAATCCGACAAGAAGGATAACCAGAACACTAACCTCAGTCGTGAACTCTGGCGTACTGATGCTCGCTATGCCCCGACGACGGAAGTTTTCGTCTCTCCGACCACGAGAACTCCACCAACGCGCGGCAGTCTCTCTCTTCAATCTGGGATGGGCAGAGCTTGAAGACAACTAAGGTTCGAATGGTTTTCGTGATGTCCCTTCTCGATGCGTTCCCCCCCTTTTATGTCCGCATCAGAGGCTTTTGGGCCGTCCGCTAGAAAACGACATCACACCCCAGCCGTACACGTGTCCCCTGCTCGCACTAACCCTCCGGGTTAACCGAGGCGTCGTCTCGGTTACGAAATCCATCATTACTCGCATTAATGGCGAGAAGACGGCCAGACTGAGGAGACGCGTCTCCACACGCTAACCCTCTAGTTATTGGCCACGTGTCAACCGCCGTCAGACGAGGCGTATCATGGAAGCAATCCCAAGTACACCCTTCTCCAAGTGACGGTCTCCGCTGGGCGAAACCCCGCCAGCGGAACTTCTCGTCCTCTCCAAGTGACGGTCTCCGCTGGGCGAAACCCCGCCAGCGGAACTTCTCACTTGTCCTCTCCAAGTGACTGTCTCCGCTGGGCGAAACCCCGCCAGCGGAACTTCTCACTTGTCCTCTCCAAGTGACTGTCTCCGCTGGGCGAAACCCCGCCAGCGGAACTTCTCACTTGTCCTCTCCAAGTGACTGTCTCCGCTGCGCGAAACCCCGCCAGCGGAACTTCTCACTTGTCCTCTCCAAGTGACGGTCTCCGCTGAGCGAAACCCCGCCAGCGGAACTTCTCACTTGTCATCTCCAGGTGACTGTCTCCGCTGGGCGAAACCCCGCCAGCGGAACTTTTCACTAGCTGTTATTCACGAAGTCTCCCAACAGCGGAACTTCTCCCTTGTCATCATGCAAACGGGGCGCCTTCCGCTACACACCTCTAGCGGAAACCTCTTTTATCTGGCAAGTCGCGTACTTTATTCAGCGCGGTACCGCTCAATAAAGTAACGCCAAGCACGTCTACTGGACGCTGTTTACTGCTATAAACCAGCGGGGGGACACCCGCCAGCGGCGGATCCCGAGGCCACGCCTCATTCTGACAAACGACCGCCACGCGGCATTACAGTCAGATTGTCCCTAAGGGACACGGGGACTAGTCAACAGTCTACGACGGCCCTGATCAGGTACGTTGACCCCCGTCACTCGGGTACTAAAGATTGGGCTCGCTACCCAACACCCTCTGCTCCGTGCAGCTCCCCCTCACCAAACAAATTTTGCGACCATCCGGAGGTCCATCTTAGCCGGGGAGTGGGGGACTCCCTGTGGGGCCTAGCAGGGGCCAACCCGAAAGGGTATAAAGCGTTTGCTCAGTAATATCCATGGCTGACAACGCACTGACACTAATTATGCTTTTGCAAAGTCTAGCGGAAGAAAACGCTTCAAACCGCCGATCAACTCCCCAACCAAGATTGCCCTCCTTGACTGGGGACTTAGGGGACTTGTACCTACATGTACGTTTGCAAAGCATAATTAGCTATAATCAGCTACGCTCATCGTACCAACTACCGTCAAAGGAGTAACCCACGGATAGGCAGCCAGGCGGGCTACGGCCTGAGCACAAGAATACCCCGGGATCACCGCTGACGCGCCGCCACGCGCTATGCCAAGACGGCATCAGAAGCTACTGAAACTGGGAACTGAAGCACTTCAGTCCCACATCGAAAACAAGGAGAAGATCGGACCTCTCCTCACCTATAAAAGGTCCTCTCTTCTCTCTTCATTATTATGCATTAACTACTCATTTATTATTGTGCTGCCTATATGTATCAACTGACTTAGGCATCGGAGAAGTGAAGACCGCCCAACGCGGTCTCCCTCTGACGCCCTGTCTTTCATTTGGCAGCCAGCGAGGATCATCAAGTATACAGAGTAGCGGTCCGCCCGCCGGACCCACGTTAAACGGAGGTTTGGCTACCGCCAGACTTTGAGCATTAACAGGGGATTACATGAGATGTAATGGGATGATCTTCTAAGTGGGAGGAGAGTTCCTTTTATAGGTGAAGGAAGCCATCTCCTTTACATTTTCTTAGATGTGGAATGTAGAAATCACTATTCTAGTCTATAAAGCATGTTTGTGAAGGCAACTTTGCAAGGCCGGAAAGGTGGCTTCCCGGCGACGTATTTGCCGCTTCCGGATACCGTGGCGTAGCTTGAACATAGGGCTACAAGATGCATGTCTCGGTTGGGCCTCACCATGGCTTGTGGGTGTCTCAAAGAGGGTGTTACTTATGCTTGGTGATGTAGCAAAGTAGCTTGCTAGTAGAGGTATCTACAGGAATGTCAAATAAATTTAGAAAGTTTAAAACGAACTAAAATATTAAAAAAGAAAATAATATATTGTTTTGGAAACTAATAAAGAGATAAGAAGAAACTTTGCAGGGAATTCGAAATGACACATATTTTGATGGAAACTGAAGTGAAGAATTCAGACAATTAATTCATTCATTTTTTTCCACGGAGAAATTTATAATTTCCACATTTAGAATGCCAAACGCGGTAATTCATGTTTAGAAATTATGAATTTCTCATTTTCACTTAAATTTCCTTTTTTTTTTTTTTTTTTTTTTTTTTCATGTTTAGGGATTCTTTAGAAAACAATGTGCTTTGGACATGTAAAAGAGAACGTAGGTTTTAGAAGGAGAGAACCCAGCCACTGCCAAATTTGTCCGACCATGCCCATAATATCTCTGCTTCCCTCTTATTTTTCTACTTCTCTATCACCATAACGAAGCATGCGTCAAACAAATTTGGTTGTGGCTGAGTCCTACCTTGGTTGGTACCGTTTGAGCCCAAAAGTATTTTTGGCAATATCCTTTAAGAGGATTTAGCATAGTGGGCCAATACCTACGACCTAGAAATAAGATTACTTGGGTTTGGGTAATAGCTTCACCCATTCCGGTGTCCATAAGGAAAACGAGCCCTTATAGGATTCGAGTAGCAGAGACCAATTATGAATCTTCAATCAATAATCCTTTTATGGTAAGGATCCGTCAAAACTCTAGTTATAAATACCAAGTTTCAAGGGACAATAACACACAGCTCTTCAATCAACTAATCTCTCAGATTATCAAAGTCCATCCGGAGCAACCTACCTTTAACCTAGTTGAAACCAGCGAATCAAGGGTAACGCCCTCTCAACCCAGCAAAGCTAAAATCATGTTTTAGCAAACCTGTGCTTTCTCCTACTTTCCGGTGATTGCTCTGCTTAGTCTACAATACTAAGTATCGACTCGGTGACGCAAGAGATCATACGAAGTCCTTATCCGTATGGCTAGAAGTCATTTTCCTAAGGGTAGAGAAAAGAACCTGGTGACGAGGTTAGTGCTCTCCTCGTGCACAGCGTTTGAGAAAAAGTCAGGTCAAGGGACGCCCCGACGACTACACCGCTAGGTGTTGGCACGCTCGCGCACTCAAAAGAGATAGTTTGCTATCCAGACTAGTTTTGGAGCCAAACATTTTGGCACGCCCAGTGAGACGTGTATTAGAGTTTCTTTGCGTTCGCCACCATTAGGAAATCAAGTGGAAACCCTTACCAAAAGGATTACGTCAACTGCCCAAACATAGGGCCTCCAATTACAGGCCGCACTCTCATGTAAACTGTCGTGGTCTTTCTGAAGAAACAGTAATTTGAAGATTTTCTCTCAACCCGCCATTATCCGAGATGTCGACTGAACAAGGAGGAAATCACCAGCCCACCACTGAGGGAGAGAATTCTGCTACCATCCAGAATGAGGTCGTTGATGCTTCTGCCACCACCTATGCTGTGGATGGCGTGACAATTGATGAATTCGTTCCTCTGTCCATCCCAGATGGTGCAAGTGTCGAGGACCAGCTTGCTGTCATCAGGGCCAACAGCGAGAGATATGGGGAAAAGCTGGCCTGGGACATCGCAAAAAAAAAAAAAAAAGCCTTCGCGAGATAAACCAGCGAGTTGACCAGAATGCTCAAGAAGCTAAAAAGCAGATAGAGCAGTTTGCGAAGGAAGCCAGGAGGCAGGCCAGCGAGATCGCTCACTAGAATAATGAACAACAGCAGCATATTTTGAATGCCATCCTGAATCAGAACAAGCATACCGCATCTGAGATCGCGGCTATTCACAATGATGGGTCCAACCTCGCGACCCAGGTCGCTCTGCAGAGAGTTGACTTAGATCAAGCCAAGGAAGTTCTGAAGAAGACAATCGGGGAACCCAGTGCGGTCCTTGGTGCTCTCAACTAGCCTGTCGGGTCCGAAAATTATGTGCCTCCAAATGCTAGAGATAAAGTCAGCAGTAGCGATACGTCGATACCCCCTGCAAGTGCTGTTACCTCATCTGCTAAGGGTAAAGATAAGGCCTTAGTGCTTGGCAAAGACAAGACCGTACCACAGGTTGCACAGAAAAGTAAGACCCTGAAGATCGGTGAAGGCACTCTTGCTGATCCTGTCGTGTTTGCCCAATACGATAGTGATAGAGCGGAGAATGTTTATCAAGAACTTCCATGGAACTATTATGGAACTAACCAGGCTAGAAATTCAGTCAAGATTTTGGTCTTGGCAAAAGATGTCTCTGGGCAAACTCGGACTCTTCAACATTCGCATACACCTCATGTCATTTGCCTAGGAGAAGGGACAATGGCTACTAGTCAGCCTGCACCTATCTTGCAGACTAATCGCCAAACTGTGGCGACACCTCCCCGTCATGGACGAGTGTATGTAAGACGTGAGGAGATGGAAGAGATGATTAGGTTGGACAATCCAAGGGCTAACCCGGACGAGGTCTACGAGGAACTTTCAGGAGAAGATACTGAGAATGCGGTGACTCACTTAGCCAGGTTCAAGGTGCAGTGCGGCCAATATCAGAATGATGACAGGTGCAAGATCTTTGGCACTTCTCTATCAGGGACTGCTTCCATCTAGTTCTCCAAATTGAAGCAGGGGTCAGTTCCTAACTGGCATGCGATGGAAAAGCTATTCCGGAAGACCTTCGGGGCTATAGAACCCGAGGTTGACCTAGCCTCTCTTACCCAGATGGCTCAGCAGCCTACTAAATCTGCTGTTGCTTATCTTCAGCGATTCCAGATTCAGAAAGCCAAGTTGAACATGGCACTGCCGGAAAAAAAATTGGTTAAACTGGCGATTAAGGGCTTGGAGCCAGGCCAACAAAAGAAGCAGCATGGCAGCATGTTCAAATCCATGGGAGAGCTGATCACGGAGGTAGGCAACTTCGAGCACCTCCTCAGGGAAACTCATGCCAGGAAAAACGCATCTAAGGCAACATACGTTCCCAGGAAACACCGGACAGTGGCTGCTGTAAATTATTAGCCAACCACATATGATCCTTATTATCAGGGCGAAGAGGTGTTTCCGGAGGAGGATGAAGAGGAGGAAAATGATGTTTCCGCCTTCGAGCTAACTGGAAGAAAGAGTTTTGCGCTTAAGCAGTTGAAGTTAACTAAAGAACCAGTTAAGCTCAAGTCTGTGGCTTTCACTAAACTTGAATTCGCGACTTATACGTATGATGCGAACAAGGTGCATGAGATATTAGATGAGATGATAGCCGCGAAAATTGGAAAACCAACTTTGGGCCTTTTCCCAGACTAGATCAGCTGAAAGGGAAGAAGTACTATAAATTCAACAACTTGTGGAACCACAACACGACTGAGTGTGTTAAGCTGAAGAACCAAATCTAGGTTTGGCTAAATAATGGGATTCTGCAAGTTGAATCCCCAATTCGTGCGACAGCCCTAGTGGATCAGAACCCTTTCCCTGACACAGGGGTGAACATGGTTGATGTGGCCTGGAACAGAAAGGGCCAACGGAAGCCAACTCTTGACTTAACTACTGAGGGCAAGAGAGGAGAAGAGGAAGAGGCACCAGCGAAGAAGAATCTTAAGCTCGTTAGCGAAGCCTTGCCTGTGGTTCTATGTTCGCGATGTAAAGAAGAATGTGGCATCTAAGTGTCGCACGAAGAGGTCGAATAGACATTCTGCTTTGGCTCATTCCCACCAATTAAGTGGGTTTCGCCTTCGAGAAACTTCCAGCCTTCCAGTCCCAGAAGAAGAGATAAAGTTACTCTTCCCTCTCCAAAGGACTCCAACTTATTCAAGAAGTTAAGAGCTGCAGCAGAAGAAAAGGCGCAGGGTGAGAAAGACGGAGGCAAGCTAACAGACATCCTGACTAAACGTACTGTACATCCAGCCTGCTTCAACCTCTAGCATCAAAGAGGGGAAGTGGTACACCAGAGAGAAGGGTAAATCTGTGGAGATCAATCCTTCTAAGAAGAGAAAGCTGCAACGGAGGTTCGAGGAAGCCAAGCAAACATTAGAGGCTCTCGACCAGGGCCTAATTAAGCTGTCGCAATTGGTGAAATCTCCAGAACAGTACCAGAAGCAGATGAAGGCACTAGCCGCTAAGCAGGTGAAATCTCCATGGTGAGCTCAGCATCTGGTGCACCCAAGCCTAGTGTCTTCTGCAGGGTCACGAAAGAAAGAACCCCTCCACCTACAAAGAAAGAAAGCTCACCAACCAGAGGATTCAGAGTCAGATGCAGGTTATTTTGCGAAGAACCCGAAACAAGACCTTCAGTTTTCTAGAGACTGGGGGGCAAGACCATAACACGGAGAGCTTACAGTGGAGACCTAAGAAGATCCAGAGTATAGTGGTCACAGCTTCAAAAGATGCTCCAGCAGTGAAGCAGAAGTAGGACCCACTACAGCAGACTCCCGCTCTCAAGGAACAAAAACAAGATCAGGTGGTGGTTTCCATAGAAGAATCGTTGGTTGCATACGTCGCTAAATGTTAATGTCTAAAAGTTCAGCGGTAGCTAAACCTTTGTTAACGCTGGTCCGATGGGCGGACCGCTACTTATGATGTTCTCAAAGCTTCCGCTACCTGTCAAGTAAAATATAAAGGGCGTCAGAGGGAGACCGCGCTGGGCGGTCTTCCACTCTCCGATGCCTAAGTTAGTCAATGTATTTATGTTGACAAAGTAACAGTAGGTAAGTATTGAATGCGTAATTAATGAGGAGAGAAGAGAGAACCTTTTATAAGTGAGGAAATAGCTGAGCTTCTCCATGTTTTCGATATGGAACTGATGTGCTTCAGTCCCCAGCTTCTGGAGCTTCTGCCGCTGTCTTGGCGCGGCGCGTGGCGGCGCGTCAGCGGTGATCTGGGGGTGAGCCGAGGCTTAGGCGGTAGCCCGTCTGGCTGTGTTTCCGTAGGACACACCTTTAGTGGGAGTCGGTACCGCTGGCGGTAGCATGAGCGCGGCTCATTATAGCTAATTATGCTTGCAAATGCCTATGTAAGTACAAGTCCCCCAAGTCCCCAGTCAAAGAGGGCAATCTTGGTTGGGGAGTTGCCTAGCGGTCCGAAGCGTTGCTTCCTCCAGTCTTGCAAAAGCATAATTAGCGTTAGTGCGTTGCCAACCATGGATTTACTGAACAAACGCTTTATACCCTTCCGGGTGGGCCCCTGCTAGGCCCCCCCAGGGAGTCCCCCACTCCCCGGCTAAGATAGACCTTCGTTTGGCCGGTGTATTGTTTGTTGAGGGGAGTTGCGCTGAGCAGAGGGTGTTGGGTAACGAACCTAATCTTTGATACCCAAGTGGCGGGGGTCAAACGTGCCTAATCAGGGCCATCGAAGACTGTTGATGTGTCCCCCCCTTTATCCCGGAGGACCTAGGTTTGACTGCAACGCCGCGTGGCGGTCGTTGTCAAAGTGAGGCGTTGCCTCTGGAATTGTGGTTGGCGGAAACCCCTCCGCTGACGGTAAGTGGCCCACAGTGTTGTGGGGACCTGGCGGTGACGGCCTTGTTTGCAAGGTTTGCAAGCGGGAGATTTCGCTAGCTGTAACATCCCGTATCTTGATTCACCGGTTTACTAATCATTAGGACGGTAAACGACATTTACTATCACTTTTATTGTCGTTTCAGTACTTTTAGGTGGCCCTAAAAGTTGACTTTTTATTCGGGTCAAAATTTGAGAAAATGTTCTTCATGAAAGTTGTAGAGGACGTTAAACCGAGCGCGTGCATATGTAGTACGTAAAAATCGGAGCTCGTATGCAAAAGTTATAAGCGAAATAATAAAGTTACTGTTCATTGGTAGTTAGTATATATTTGAAATTTTTTTACTATGGCCGGTAACTCTTTTCTCTCTCCCCCTTTCCCCCCGTTTTCTTCTTCCTCTCCCCGAGCTGTCGCTCTCTCTTTCTCTCCTCTGCAACTCCGGTTGCTTTCTCTTTCCGGCCACCAAAAAGCGTGAAACCGGTGGCTACGGACTCGTCTCGACTTCCTCTTGGCGCTGGCGGTGGTGGCTCATGGCGGCTTGGCCAGAAAACGATGCATCAAGCCTTAGAAGTTTACTGTAGCAGTTTGAGTCAACGCCGATTTCTTCCTATTCCGGCCACCTCCGACGACGAACCATAATCATTTGGAAGCGGCTTGCGATGTAGATGATGCTCCCCAAATATTTTGCAACGATTTGCAGTGTAGAGGAAGAATCGACGATTGGAAGATTACGGTCACTATTCACAGTTTGAGTTCAAGCTTCTCCTTAATTGTTGAGGTACTTCCGCTCATTTTCTAACTTAGTTACAGTTGAAAGAATTATTGGGTCCGTTGAGTAGGTGCTGCTGCCAAAGTTTGGTGGCCATCGGAGCTGGTGGCGGTGGCGGCGGCGCCGCCACTGTGGGCGGCGGTAGCGGCGGCTAGGGTAGCTTTTTAATTTCAATTTCTGGCTAGTTGAATTCTATAATTATCATAGAGATTGTATGTGAAGTTTGGTAATTTTTGGAGGAGTTTGGAATTATTTGTGAATTTCCGAAGTTTGAAGTTTTGTGATTGAATTGTGGGAAATCCGGCCGTCGGATTTCCTTCGTTTTCGTTGTGGGATATATAAATTGAGGAATTGGTGTTGTGGAAGAGATTTGGGTTGAATTTGAGAAGTAATGGAGATAGGGATTTTCGGGTTTCGTTTAGGTTCGTAATTATTTTATCGGATTGTCGTTTACGGAAATATAATTGTGTACAGGGCAATGCCGCGAGCTACGGTTAAATGAAGGAACTCGTTTGCGTGGTCGCCCAATAGTACTGTGAGTGGACTTTTGTTTTTAAGTAAATGATGCATGCATTTATTTTGAAATTATTGGTTTATTTAATTATCATTTTATTTATTGAGCATGATATTTTGTCTTGGATTATAATTTGACATTGATTTTTCATGAGTTTCGGATATGAACTTATTATGTTTGGATTTGGATTTATGAGTTGTTTTTGAGAATATGAATTGATTTTCAGAAATTGATTATAATTATTATTTGAAATTCTGATATTGTGATTTTCAATGAATTCTTTTCCGAGGTGATTTCCGGAATTTCATATTTATTTTTCAGTCACCGATTTGAGATCTCCGAAAGATTTTCGAAATGAGATTTCGATGGAATTATTTCTTGTTTGTTTATCGACTTTCGGTTTTGGCATTGGGAATGCCTCGATGATGATTTCGGAATTGGTTTTGTTTCGAATCATGATGATACTCTTGGCGTGTGGGACACGTCGTTGGAAATTCTTTTACGAGAGATGGGGGAAGCCTTATGTATTTTGGATTTACTGGATTTTCGGTTATGTTTCCCTGTGCCATACTGAGGGGTGATTTTATCATGCTAGCATTGATTTTCCGCCTTTGTGGCGCGGTGATGGGATCACCGTAGCCCTTCCGCCTTTGTGGCGCAGGTTACTGTCTCTGTGACAGTAATTCTGTAGCCCAGTATCCTATCGCTACACTTAGTGGCGTAAGGGTATATTACGGGAGTTATGGGAGTTCTTTAGCCTGGGAGGCTATCACCCAATCAAGCCTGAGTGGCTTATTCGTATGGCTATCATCTTCCCCTACTTGTACTATTTTTGACTAGCGGGGACTAGTCTGAGTTTCCTTAACCAGCGGGGCTGGACTTATATTTTCGAGTATTGAAATTTCAATCTTTTACTCTGTTGTTGTGACTAGCGGGGCTAGTCGGTTTTCTGGAGTTCAACGTTTTTCAGATTATTTTCTTAAGTGTTTTATAAAGGTTGCATGCATCCGGATTTTATATATATCGAAAAATGTGGGAAAGTATGAAATACATTTGGTTTTAATTTGTTTATTTTTGTCCACTCACGCTAACGTGTTTTTCAATACTTTTCCCCTGGGCCCTTCGGTTTCAAATGCCCAGTTTGCAGGCGAAATTAGTTGAGGTCGGGCGTACATGGAGTCGAGGCATAGCCAACAGCATTGCTTCCGCGTACTCATTCTATTTCTGTTTTCTTTGTTACTTAGTGGATTAGTATTGCTCTGATAACCTATGGGATTAATATTGTTTTTGGGTTGAGACTGATATTTGTGAAATTGGAGTTGTGATTTGGGGAGCAGATGGCTCCAGAAGATTAAGGATGGATGATTTAGAAGTGTAAATGTTTTCCTACAGGTTTTGGGTAGCCTACTTTTAGGGGAAGTTCCGCCAAATTTTTGGTAGAATCTCTTCTAAAGTGGGCCCCGCAGGGCCACTTCGGATTTCAGGGTGAAATCTGGGGCGGGTCCTGTTAGTTGGTATCAGAGCATTAGGTTGTTAGGTTCTGTAGACTCGTTTCTATTCTGTTACCTTATATGCTTGGTGTTGCCCAGTACCTCTCGAGTGATGGCCCGACTGCAGCGGTTCCCCATCGTGTACTCTTCGGTGCTGTGGTATCCATCAAGTGTGTAAGGTACAAAGCTAGTTGGTTTTCTTCTGGTGCTATGCCTCTTGTACGCCGACCTCTTAGGGATTCCGCTGCGTATTGGTCTCCTTACATATGCACCTTTCCCTGGTATTGGTAGAGTAAGGCTACTCTACAGATTCGAGTTGTGCTATGAAATGTGATTCGAGGAAATGTTATGGTTATCCCTTCCTCGATGCCGACAAGTTGTTGGGGCATGGTTAAGGTGCGAGACCGGAGTTTTATTTTGTACTTTATTGGTAGAGATGAACGACCATTGTTTTGGGCTGTCTCTGAGTATTATAACTGTTTTAGAATCTGGTTTTGGAGAATTGAAATTAGTAATAATGATGGTTCTAACCTTGAATTGAGTTTTGGAGAATGTGTTACTTGATACGATCGACTCTGTGAGCAGCATGAGGAATATTACTGGAATTCGATGGAGATTCTTTGTGAATCTCATTGTTGGAAATCATTTATAGAGAATCCACATTGGAATGTATCTCAACTGGACACCTTATGTCGGCATCATTACGCATCACTCTCCGGTAGACAACAGAGAAAATTGAAGAGATGTCCTGGGTTGTTATGTCTAGAGGCTGTGTTTTCAAGTGGCTATGGTCACTGATGTTGGTAAGTGGGAAGAGATAACAGTAAATGAGAATTTTAAATAGAATGAAATTTTTTAAAAAAATTGTCGATTTGGGTCGTTGACCTAACCAGGGTGTATGAGCATAGTTTTGCTCGGAATAAAAGAAATTGACTTTAGATACCACAACTTATAGTTTTGTCTACCTGAGTCTTGGATGGTATCGAGTAGGGAGATGAACATGAGTGGGTTTTTATAGTTATGTGTTTGAAGTTCTAGAGATTGGTAGAATGCTTAAGGTTTTATAATAGAGTTACTGTTTTGGTCGGTAAATAATTGGGAGAGTTGGAATCAACTCTTCGTACGTGATATTATGCAAATGGGTGTCCTTGGTTATCCGCTTTTGAGTGAAACAGTTACACATAAGTTTGGGGAATAGCGGTAATGACCTTGTTGGGTGTCCATAGAAATTCGAACGGAATTACTATGTGATATGGAATTTGATTCGAGTTTTGAATTATGGAGCCTTGAAGGTTGAATTGTGATAGGCTCTTGGTGGAAGTTTTGCCTGACGGATGGGTTGTGATATGATATTAGCGGTTGGTGGAATAACTTTAAGGAAATAAGTTTTCAGTTAGTTCCGGAAATATTTTAAGTCAAGGTTTGACCAGGACTCTTGTTATTTTGGGTGGAAGGTATTGTAGCATACTTTAAGTGATGTACTTTAGTGTTGATTACTTTGAGGAAATTGGATCATTATTGTGGTGGGACCACATTCGGATCCGGATATCGCTTGGTGTGCTACAAGATGTTGGACGGGTGTCCTATGATATATATAAAGGATTGTTCAGGAAAGATCTTGTGAATTGTGTTAGCTACCTTGGGGGATTGATTATTGCTTGAATCGAATATACGTAATGGATTCCTTGGGAGGAATTGAGCGAACTTTGCCACCGTGGTGACCTTTAATTGGAAATGTATAGGAAGTTGTTGGTATGAATGAAATCCGGTCACCACTTATCTAAAGGTAAGACGACTTGAACAGGAAGTAGGAGTTGAGTTGGAATAAATTGATTGGGCTTATGTTCTATCAAGGGTTCAATAGATATTTAAGTACTAATTGTTGAACTACTATGATTGAGTTATGTTATTGGATTAATTCTTGGTGAGAAGATTTGGAAAATTTTTGGTACAATTTTGGTTAGCACGGGAAAGTCATAGGGATTCTTGTTGTAGCTGAAATTTTATAAGTTAAGCGTCGATCGAGAAGCGGATTTGTGGCTATCTTATCCTCTTTTCGGTAAGGACCGTCGTCCTTTATCAGCATTGGCCTTAAGTTAAATAAGGAGAGTTGACTATATTCTAGTCCTTGCAAGTTCAACGTTGTTTGACATGACTGATTTTTGGTGATTCTTGTAACATCAGATAATGAACTTCTTTCATATCTCATTTTCTTGTCTTGAGAATTAGATTTTCGTTTCTGTGGTACGCAAAGTGTTATTTGTTTAATTAATTGACTTTGAGCTTTTCCATTTGGCCTATTATTCGACTTTCTCTCCAGGTTGTTTTGAGTAAAAGAGTTTTTACAAATTTTTGCTTAGTAGTGGATAAGACTTTTTGGTAATGCTTGAGGGTATATTTATACTTTAGAACTGTTGAGTCAACAAGGGATGCTGTGAATTTTGTGAGGATTGTTGCCTCTGACCAGATTCCAGCTTGAGGATTTTTCTTTTCAAATGTTGAATTTCTTTCCTGCTGGTCAGATTTTGGATCAGATTTGGAACAATTTCTAGTGTTGTTTGATGCATCATAGTCCATTAGAGGTATGTGTCCATTAGAGGATTTGACACATACAGAATTTAGAACTTTTCTATAATGTCATACCTGTAGTAGAATTGTTATGAGGTGATGTCGGACAGATGGTTGGAAATGTTCTACTTGGGACTGGTGGAGCAGTTATGAGAGAGAGTTTTTCTAATTATCTAAGGAAGTTATTTTATTTGAGTTTGATCAGAATTCCAATCAAGTATTTAATAATTACGGATAGTGGTGTTTTCGGTTGTGAGAATTACATTGGTATATGGATTAAGAATATCAATTGGGGCAACAGAGATCAACGAGAACGACATGGATTCAACCAGATTTTAGATCTATGACTATTAAAGAAGTGTAGCTTCGGCTAAAAACAACTTGAGTGGGATGCATCTTCTTCCGGATATGATTCGTTGAGCTGGAGTAGAGTTAGTAGTTATAATTCTTGCTTGCACTGGATTTTTGAGGATGTGGTACATGACATGGTAGTTAAGCGAGTACTAACTTGTAAGAATTATTAGCAGTTTTGATCGGAGGCATTTGTAAATAGTAAATTTCTTGTGACACATTTGATTTAGAAAAGTTTTTCCACATTATCGTATTTATAAAAGTTTTTGAGTGAGGTGTTATGTGTGTGGCCAGTAAGGTAGCTATCAAATGAGTTTTCTTAGTCGGCTCGGAACGTCATCTCAAGGCTGGACTAATGATTTTAGTCAGATATCAGAGTAGCGCAGTGGAAGTGTAGTGGCCCCATAATCTACTTGATTAAGAACTTATAGGTTCGTTTGAGGTCGACCTTTGTATGTTTGACAACTATGGGACCTTTACGTGAACGACATTCGATTAGGAACTTAAGCACAAACAAGGAAGTGCTGTCTTGTAGTAGCTAAGGAAGTGATGTCTTTTGGAATTGTTGATTAGCAGTGACCATCTTGTGGCATGGTTATCACAACGTTGTTGGTAAATGGGTTGGATTTTCACTAAGCGACTTTTGTGAGAAGGTTATGAATGCTATAATTTTAACAGGGTGATTTGTGACGTTAATACCATGTGTTATCTGAGCTAACCATTGAAATGAATTTTCTTTTACACCGGAATTCATGTACTTGCGAGTTTATGGTGCTACATGGTTTAACAAGACAAGTGAATCGATTTTGGACGTTGATAATTTTGGATTATAGGCATGTCTTCATTGCTTTTGTAGTGGGGATCATAAGAGTTTCTGTGGTTGTTGATTTGAGGTTGCGAAAAGGAAAGCTTAATCTAAGTTAGAGTGGGTAAGTTTTGAGATTGTGGTATTTTGAATCAATTGGTGTGTTCTTTCTTTCTAACCAGCATGAAATTTCGAGGGCGAAATTTTTATATGGAGGGGAGAATGTAACATCCCGTATCTTGATTCACCGGTTTACTAATCATTAGGACGGTAAACGACATTTACTATCACTTTTATTGTCGTTTCAGTACTTTTAGGTGGCCCTAAAAGTTGACTTTTTATTCGGGTCAAAATTTGAGAAAATGTTCTTCATGAAAGTTGTAGAGGACGTTAAACCGAGCGCGTGCATATGTAGTACGTAAAAATCGGAGCTCGTATGCAAAAGTTATAAGCGAAATAATAAAGTTACTGTTCATTGGTAGTTAGTATATATTTGAAATTTTTTTACTATGGCCGGTAACTCTTTTCTCTCTCCCCCTTTCCCCCCGTTTTCTTCTTCCTCTCCCCGAGCTGTCGCTCTCTCTTTCTCTCCTCTGCAACTCCGGTTGCTTTCTCTTTCCGGCCACCAAAAAGCGTGAAACCGGTGGCTACGGACTCGTCTCGACTTCCTCTTGGCGCTGGCGGTGGTGGCTCATGGCGGCTTGGCCAGAAAACGATGCATCAAGCCTTAGAAGTTTACTGTAGCAGTTTGAGTCAACGCCGATTTCTTCCTATTCCGGCCACCTCCGACGACGAACCATAATCATTTGGAAGCGGCTTGCGATGTAGATGATGCTCCCCAAATATTTTGCAACGATTTGCAGTGTAGAGGAAGAATCGACGATTGGAAGATTACGGTCACTATTCACAGTTTGAGTTCAAGCTTCTCCTTAATTGTTGAGGTACTTCCGCTCATTTTCTAACTTAGTTACAGTTGAAAGAATTATTGGGTCCGTTGAGTAGGTGCTGCTGCCAAAGTTTGGTGGCCATCGGAGCTGGTGGCGGTGGCGGCGGCGCCGCCACTGTGGGCGGCGGTAGCGGCGGCTAGGGTAGCTTTTTAATTTCAATTTCTGGCTAGTTGAATTCTATAATTATCATAGAGATTGTATGTGAAGTTTGGTAATTTTTGGAGGAGTTTGGAATTATTTGTGAATTTCCGAAGTTTGAAGTTTTGTGATTGAATTGTGGGAAATCCGGCCGTCGGATTTCCTTCGTTTTCGTTGTGGGATATATAAATTGAGGAATTGGTGTTGTGGAAGAGATTTGGGTTGAATTTGAGAAGTAATGGAGATAGGGATTTTCGGGTTTCGTTTAGGTTCGTAATTATTTTATCGGATTGTCGTTTACGGAAATATAATTGTGTACAGGGCAATGCCGCGAGCTACGGTTAAATGAAGGAACTCGTTTGCGTGGTCGCCCAATAGTACTGTGAGTGGACTTTTGTTTTTAAGTAAATGATGCATGCATTTATTTTGAAATTATTGGTTTATTTAATTATCATTTTATTTATTGAGCATGATATTTTGTCTTGGATTATAATTTGACATTGATTTTTCATGAGTTTCGGATATGAACTTATTATGTTTGGATTTGGATTTATGAGTTGTTTTTGAGAATATGAATTGATTTTCAGAAATTGATTATAATTATTATTTGAAATTCTGATATTGTGATTTTCAATGAATTCTTTTCCGAGGTGATTTCCGGAATTTCATATTTATTTTTCAGTCACCGATTTGAGATCTCCGAAAGATTTTCGAAATGAGATTTCGATGGAATTATTTCTTGTTTGTTTATCGACTTTCGGTTTTGGCATTGGGAATGCCTCGATGATGATTTCGGAATTGGTTTTGTTTCGAATCATGATGATACTCTTGGCGTGTGGGACACGTCGTTGGAAATTCTTTTACGAGAGATGGGGGAAGCCTTATGTATTTTGGATTTACTGGATTTTCGGTTATGTTTCCCTGTGCCATACTGAGGGGTGATTTTATCATGCTAGCATTGATTTTCCGCCTTTGTGGCGCGGTGATGGGATCACCGTAGCCCTTCCGCCTTTGTGGCGCAGGTTACTGTCTCTGTGACAGTAATTCTGTAGCCCAGTATCCTATCGCTACACTTAGTGGCGTAAGGGTATATTACGGGAGTTATGGGAGTTCTTTAGCCTGGGAGGCTATCACCCAATCAAGCCTGAGTGGCTTATTCGTATGGCTATCATCTTCCCCTACTTGTACTATTTTTGACTAGCGGGGACTAGTCTGCGTTTCCTTAACCAGCGGGGCTGGACTTATATTTTCGAGTATTGAAATTTCAATCTTTTACTCTGTTGTTGTGACTAGCGGGGCTAGTCGGTTTTCTGGAGTTCAACGTTTTTCAGATTATTTTCTTAAGTGTTTTATAAAGGTTGCATGCATCCGGATTTTATATATATCGAAAAATGTGGGAAAGTATGAAATACATTTGGTTTTAATTTGTTTATTTTTGTCCACTCACGCTAACGTGTTTTTCAATACTTTTCCCCTGGGCCCTTCGGTTTCAAATGCCCAGTTTGCAGGCGAAATTAGTTGAGGTCGGGCGTACATGGAGTCGAGGCATAGCCAACAGCATTGCTTCCGCGTACTCATTCTATTTCTGTTTTCTTTGTTACTTAGTGGATTAGTATTGCTCTGATAACCTATGGGATTAATATTGTTTTTGGGTTGAGACTGATATTTGTGAAATTGGAGTTGTGATTTGGGGAGCAGATGGCTCCAGAAGATTAAGGATGGATGATTTAGAAGTGTAAATGTTTTCCTACAGGTTTTGGGTAGCCTACTTTTAGGGGAAGTTCCGCCAAATTTTTGGTAGAATCTCTTCTAAAGTGGGCCCCGCAGGGCCACTTCGGATTTCAGGGTGAAATCTGGGGCGGGTCCTGTCACTAGCGGTGTTTCGCTTAGCGGAGACTACCTCGCTTGCAAGATGGAAAGGGAGAAGTTCCACTAGCGGTGTTGCGCTTAGCGGAGACTATCTCACTTGCAAGATTGTGGCGATTCCGTGTGGTTATCAATCTTTGAAGCACGAAGATCTCCTGCAGTGACGATAAGTGCCCTCGATCGCACGAAGCTTTCATCTTTGAGGTTGGTATCCTGAATCTCACTCCTGTTTTATTGGTTTTTTCGTGTGTTTGCTTGTCAGTTTCTGTACATACATGTACATTTACAAGCATAATTAGCTATAATAAGCTATGCTCATGGTACCGCTAGAGGTACTGATTCCCGCCAAAGGAATAGCCCACGTATACACAGCCAGGAGAGCTACAGCCTGAGCCTCGGATCACCCCCAGATAACTGCCGACGCGCCGTGCCAAGATAGCATCAGAAGCTCCTGAAGCTGGGAACTGAAGCACATCAATCCCACATCGAAAACAAGGAGAAGATCAGCCTCCTCCTCACCTATAAAAGGTTCTCTCCTCTCTCCTCATTAATTACGCATATTAATACTCATTTATTATTATGCTGTCTATATGCATCGACTGACTTAGGCATCAGAGAAGTGAAGATCGCCCAACGCGGTCTCCCTCTGACGCCCTGTCTTTCATTTGACAGCTAGCGAAGATCACCGAGTCTACAGAGTAGCGGTCCACCCACCGGACCAGCGTTAAACGAAGGTTCGGCTACCGCCGGACTTTGAGCATTAACATTGGCGCCGTCTGTGGGAAGCCTTGAACTAAAGGTCATCCCACCACAATTACCATGACTAACGGTAGCGGGGGAAACGCTGAAGAGCAGGCGGACCAGTCCGCCATTCCCCAACCCTCCAACCCAGCGGTAGGCGTTAACCGCGCACTATTCAACACCCCAGCCAACCCCGGCGGTAAGGCAAATCCAAGCAGCAGCCGACCACCGGGCCAGGATCTCGCCGCTCTATACGAGCTGGCACCGGCGGACCTTCACAAGGCAAACAGAGAGCGTGAAGAGGAGCGCAGAGAGAAATCTGAGGCCCAAAGGCAGGTGGCCACACTGATGTCACGGTTTGATGAACTAAAAAGGGCGCTGGGGGCAAATGCCAACCTAGCGTGGAGTGAGCAGTCACGGAGCACCGGGCGTAGTAGGCCCAACACTGGCACATTGGTATCGGGACCAATAGTACAGATGTAGGTACCGCTGGACCCACCTGAACTATTGGGGATGGGACCACCGCCCATCCCCCAACTAATGTTGGAGCAGGAGGCGGAATCACTGCCGCACACCACCCACTCGGAGGCTAGGGCGAGGACTGAAGGCAACCCGCCTGCGCCAAGGCGCAGACAGGTCCAGCGAAATATCCAGGCAGGCTCCGCCGGCAATGCAACAGCCCAAATACTGGAAAGGATGCAACAATTGGAGCAGAGATTAATTCGGGCGGAGTCGGGCGCCCCAGCGCCAACTCAAAATCCATTTTTCGCGTCCAGACCAGGGCCCTTCACCGCTGTGATTCTGCAGGCTATCAGACCAGCGTACGCAAAAACCCTAAAGATGTCACACTACAGCGGCATGTATGGCCCCTTCGTTCATATGGACACTTTCAAGAAGGTCACCAACAACAAGGGATTTGACGACGCCACCCTGTGCTACTTGTTCAGCGAAACGTTGGATGGTGAGGCAATGAACTGGTTCTTCGAGTGTCCGCAGGGATCCATTGACTCATTCCATGCACTATCACACGCCTTCCTCTCTTGGTTCGTCTTATTGTCCGCCGGACATCACAACACAAGTCAGCTGTTCAGTGTCAAGCAAGGGGCAGAAGAGTCACTGAAGGCATTCGTCACAAGATGGCGAGCGGCAGCATCTCAGTGCCGCGACCTAGACAAAACAATGGCATCGGCGGCCTTCAAGCAGGGACTCCTCAAGGGGCCATTCCTCTATCACCTCAACAACAATCATCCAAATGCGGCATATGACCACGTCATGAGTGAGGCGGTCATTCACGCCCAGGCGGAATTCATCACATATGGAGAAACCCCACCGCCACCAGCAACACCAACAAAGTCAACACAACCATCCTCCAGTCATCAGGAGACCGCTAACAAGACCCCCGCTGCACCGCCAACTGACAAGAAGAGGGAGTGGCAGCAGGGCCACCACTAGAGCAAGCGGCAGAAAGACCAACACTACAACAAGGGCAACCGCCCATCCCATGGGGATAATCGCAACAAACAAACGGAATCTTCTCAGCGGTATGCAGTGTTTACAGTCCTCACAGCCTCGTATGAGGAAATATACAATCAGTGCAAGGATCAGATCCCACCGCCACCCTCAGCAAGGTACCCAAAACCGGGAAAACCAAGAAACACCGGCAAGTGGTGTAAATACCACGAGGACAGCGGTCACAATACCAACAGCTGCAACGCTCTAAAAATGGCCATTGAGACTTTGTACCGTGACGGCAAGATGGAGCAGTTCAAGGTGCGCCAACCGCTACCTGTGATCGCCAACATTGAGACCTTGGGCCGCATCAACACCATCGACGGCGGTGCTCCAATCACTAGCATGTCTCACAGGGCAAGGAAGCGCTATGCACGCGCTAATCACCCAAAAGAAGTCTGCAACATCCGCTACGAGAGATCCGCCAAACTCCCAAAGTCAGGGTGGGAACCTATTACCTTCTCAGAGGAGGAGGAATGCGGAGTGCATCTACCCCATGATAACCCATTCTTGGTCGACGCCATTCTTGGCAGATTTTCGGTGGGGAGAATCCTGGTGGATAGCGGCTCCTCTGTCAACGTCATCTTCAGCGGTTGCTACAAACACCTCAAGCGGAACAGGAAATTACTCCAGGATCATGAGCCGCTACTCAACTTCTCCGGTGACGTCACGCAACCGCTGGGTTCTGACTACATACGGTTGACTATTGGCACTAGTCCATGTATGGCGGAGATACATACGGAGTTCATAGTCGTCGATTATTTCAGCTCGTATAACGCCATCATTGGACGGCCGGCACTCAAATGCATCATCGCCGGATACATGCTTCTCATGAAGTTCCCCACACCCAATGGCACGGGCTGTGTGAGGGGAAGTCAGCAGTTGGCACGAGAATGCTATTCAACGACTATAGCGCGATCAATGCGCCGCCATGAAATCCTGACAGTGGGAAACCAGGCACTGCCACCAAATATCTTCGAGGACCCTAGGGATGAGGAGAAGAAGTATGTAAAGAAGGAGCCAGTCAACCCAGAAACGTCGTTGAAGGTTGTCTGCATCTCGGACGAGCATCCTGAGCGGACGGTCCGCATAGACGCCCAATTGGACCCAGAGGTAGCGGCGGAACTCACTCAGTTCCTACGTGACAACGCTGCCGTCTTTGCATGGTCATACGCAGACATGCCAGGTATCTCCCCTGAAATCATTACACACAAGTTGACCATCAAACCATCCTTCTATCCCATCAAGCAGAAGCAGAGGGCCTTTGATGAAGAAAAGTACCGGGCAATAGGAGAGGAAATTGCCAAGCTCCCAGGCATTGGGTTCATCTGCCAAGTCATCTATCCCCAGTGGATTTCCAACTTGGTTATGGTCAAGAAGCCCAGCGAAAAGTGACGGATGTGTGTCGACTTCAAAAATCTTAACAAGGCATGCCCAAAGGATAGTTTCCCACTACCCCGCATTGATCAACTGGTTGATGCAACCGCCGGGCATGAGCTCCTTAGCATGATGGACGCTTTCTTCGGCTATAATCAGATCAAGATGCACCCCGCCGACCAGGAGTGCACCACTTTCACCACCGACAAGGACCCTGAGTATAAGGTGCACGTCCAGTGCCTCCAGGGAAAGTTAACCGCCCTTTCTCGATTCATCTCCAGACTCACTGATATGTGTGCCCCATTTTTCAAACTCCTCAAAACGACTCACAAGAAAGTCATCAACTGGAACCCAGAGTGTCAGGCGGCGTTCTAGGGCCTGAAGGAATACTTAGCGGCAGTCCCACTCCTCTCTGTCCCTGTACAAGGAGAAACACTGTTCATATACCTAGCGGTATCAGTGTTAGCGGTAAGCTGCGCCATTGTCCTGCGGGAGGGCCAGGATGAGCTCCCAGTGTTCTACGCCGGCAGAGGCATGAACGGAGCAGAAACAAGATATCCTCCATTGGAGCAACTAGCTCTCGCACTCATCGTTGCCGCCAGGCGCCTCCGCCAATACTTTCAGGCCCACACAATCCATGTGTTAACCAATCAACCGCTGAGGCAGGTAATGCAGAACCCTGAACATTTGGGGCGCCTCAGCAAGTGGGCCATTGAGCTCAGCGAGTTCGACATTGATTACAAACCCAGAACCGCCATGAAGGGCCAGGCGGTGGCGGACTTCATTGCTGAACTCACTGAGCGTCTGCCAGAACCTGGCGCAGATGCAGAGCCCGGAACGGAAATGGTAGCCGGTGAAGAATCAGCTCCCCTACAGTCAGACTGGAACCTGCATGTGGACGGCTCCGCTAGCGCCAAGGCCAGCGGCGCCGGAGTCATCTTAACTGGACCTGGGGGACTGAACGCGGAATACGCGTTGAAATTCAACTTCAAGGCTTCAAACAACATGGCGGAATATGAAGCACTCATCGTCGGCCTACTCCTCGCCATCGACTCAGGTGCTGACAACGTCAACATCTTCAACGACTCTCAATTAGTCGTTAACCAGATCAACGACAGCTTCCAAGCCAAGGACCAACAGTTAGCGGCATATTTGGGGTACGTCAAGACACTGCTCAAAAAATTCAAATTTCACACCATCACACAAATCCCCAGGGAAAAGAACGCCAAGGCTGATTCACTGGCGAGACTGGCAACCGCCCAGCCACATCAGAGTCCAGCGGACACAAGGGTGGAATGTCTTGACAAGCCAAGTATCACAAAAACCCTGGCGGAGATCTTCAACATTGAGGTCAATCCCAGCTGGATGGACGAGATTATCGAATATAAGCGCAACGGGACATTGCCAGAGGACAAAGTCAAGGCGCGACAGCTCAAGCGGAGAGTAACCCGCTACAACATCCAGAATGGCAAGCTTTACCGCCAGGGATTCACCCATCCCAACCTCCGTTGTCTAACCCCAGAGGAGGGAAAGGTCGTGCTAGCAGCAATACACGGCGGAGAATGTGGAAACCACTCAAGCGCCAGATCCTTGGCCAATCGCACAATGCGACAGGGCTACTTTTGGCCTACACTCGGTGACGATGCGCGGCAGGCATCGAGATCATGCCACAGATGCCAACAATATGCTGATCTCCCACATGCACCAACAGAGCCACTATCGGTCATCATCGGTCCATGGATTCACTCAACGTGGGGACTCGACTTGATGGGAAAATTCCAAACCGCCAAAGGCCAGTTCAAGTACATCATTGTTGATATCGACTACAACAGCAAGTGGATAGAGGCAGAGCCACTGACGGCAATAACTACCACCAAGGTAATTCACTTCCTCTGGAAGAACATCTACTGCCGCTATGGTGTCCCACATACAATCATTACAGACAACGACACACAGTTCAACAACAAGGAACTCATATCTTTCACCGCCAACCTTGGCACCAAAATGAGTTTTGCATCTGTCGCTCACCCCCAAACCAACGGCCAAGTCAAAGCAGCAAACAAGATAATCAAGAAGCTGCTGAAAAAGAAGCTCGACACCGCCAAGGGTTTGTGGGCGGAGAAGCTTCCAGAAGTTCTATGGGCCATCAGGACAACTCCAACTTCCGCCACTGGCGAAACCCTTTTTTGTATGATGTTCGGAACAAAGGGTGTCATACCTATTGAGGTAACTCAACCTACCGCTAGGGTCGAAGGCTACTGCCCAGAGACCAACAGCGGCGGCGTCAACCTAGACAAGGACCTCCTAGAGGAAAAACGACACAAGGCCCATTTGCACAACCTGCAAAACAAGCAGCGGGTATCGCGTTTCTACAACGCCAGGGTCAAAACCCGGAACCTCCAATTGGGGGACTGGGTAATGAAGGAAGTCATTCCACCGCCAATAAAATTCCGCCCAACTTAGGAAGGTCCATACAAAATTGTGGAAGTCGTTAGTCCAGGCACCTTCTCCTTAATGGACAAGGATGGCGTCACAACGACCCACCCTTGGAATACCGAACACCTTCGGTATTACTACAAATAGTCATGCCGCTACCCAGGAGCATCTTGACTTAGATAAATTTTTGTTCAATATTTAGCTAAGGGAAGCTACCCAACGGGTACTACCCCACTTTTGTAAACGCTGATCAGTCAGCTATCAATGAAACGAGGAATTATTCAAACCATTTTTACCAAGTCTAGCACTGAGGGCAACTGGCAACGCCACCAATCGTCAGCGGACCACGTCCGCTACATTGTGCACTTGGACCAATCTTAATTCCTTTAATGTTTCATTGATTGGCAAAAGAAAACTCTAAGTCAAAACCCTAGCGGTACAAGCATATCATGACAAACACCAAATTTCAAAACTTCATTCCATATAAAGGGCTGGGACTCTCCACCCAAAAGTGTTCATTACAAAAAAAAAAAAAAAAAAAAAAAAAAAATTTACGCCTCAGCGGCTACAAAAAAAAAAAAAAAAAAGTTCAACATCCGTCAGGGGTTGGCCTCAGCATCTTCACCTTCGGCATACGGCGGCGGGTGTGCGCGGCTTGTTTGGTCAGACCCTCGGGTAGTGGGACTTGGAGTCTCTATTGTACCATCCGCCCGAGTATGAGCCACCAAGAAACCAGCACGGGACACCTCCGACTGGGTAGGAGGAGTCCGCTGGGAACCATCCGCCGGGCGTGCGCCACTCTCTCCGCTTCCCGAGCGAGCGCCTTCAGCTTGGGCGGGGACCACACCCTTCGCCGGCGGGGCATTATGCGCTGGCGGGACGTTGGGCTGGGACGCCTTCACCTAGTCGATAGCGCCCTTCTGTTTCAGCATCTCCACATTGGCTAGGGCCCCAGCCTTCGCCGCCTCAGTCATTGCATTTTTGTAATCCGCCGACTGTTTGAATGCCTCAACAGCGGCTCCCTTCAGCTCTCAGGCGGGCGACCTCACCCTCTAGTTTCTTCACCTCGGCTAGTCTGGCGGCGGACTCCCGTTGCAAGATATCAATCTTCTTATCCTTGGCGGCTACCCGTTCCTGCAGCAGGGACAGGTCTTGCTCCAGCTTGGAGACATGATCATTCCGCTCCAAGTCCCGCTTGACGGCCACCGCCAGCATGCCGCGAGCATCTGCGGCATCACAATCCGCCTTTGTCAGGCGCCGTTCCACCTCCGCCAGCCTGTCCCTCGCCTCCGCTAGCTTTCTCTGAAGACCCTGGACCTCCTCCCTGAGCTCCCGCTCAACCCGGGGCTGCTTCGACGCCGCCAGGAACATTTCGTGCAGCCCAACCGACAAGTGACCGAAGGATGAGCTAAAAGGCGACTGGTCAATGGCCGTTGGGGGCGAAATCCCCGCTAGGCCGCCAAACCCCAACCGCTCGCAGAGGTGGTAAAGAAATTCCCGCTCACCGTCGGTCATGAACTATGCTTACGCGGCGAACGAATCCAGGTCGCTCGCGGGCGCCTCTCTCTCCTCGACCACGGGAGCCTTGGGCGGAGCTTGTCGAGCCTTCTTCTGCTGGCGGGCCCCGATGGTCTCCACATCGTCCCCCTCTTCCTCATCAGCGGAGTCATTTGGCCACCGCCTTCGCAGAAGCACCCTTGTATTTCCAGCAGCAGGCCTCAACCCCTTCGGTGGCTGCTCCAACCCGGCGCGGTGACAGTCTCCGCCGGTTGCGCGATGGTAGCAAACCCCTTTTTCCCGCCGTCCACATTGGCCCCCCCTGAACGACGGGCAGGCCGTCACCACCAAGATGGGAGTGGTGTGGCATAGGTAGCACCACTGGAACCTCGGACGGGCTCAGCGTCAGCGTTTCCGGGTTCACGACCGTCTGTTGAGCCACCAGCCCGGAGGCATACATGGTCTCCAGGAAGTTATCAATCTCAGCACGGTCCATAGCCTTGTCAAAAGCGTCGCGGCTCGCTTTGTTACCTGGCGGAGTTTCTAAAAAAAAAAAAAAAAAACAAGCCAGTCAGCCTGGGACAGTCTGGTCAAAGGTACAGTGTGGCGGAGATTTCTTACCAACGGCGCGGGTCAGTCGTTGATCGACCAGCTGTTTGGACCCAAAATGAACATTTTGGCCTGACAAGGCATGTGTTGGAGAAATTGAGCCAATGTCAGTGGCTCAAGCTATATATTGTCGACAAGTTCGAAATATATATTTAGAGGCTAAATAAAGCCTATTATGGAAGAATGGAAGCATGTAAACATGAAAAGTCAACTTTAGCACATTTTCCTACTTCGGCTAGGAGAAACCGAGCTAAACAAGGAAGGAGGGGCGGCCGCCTGACCAAATGAACTTGAAATGAGCTGAAACTCTGCAGATCCATTCTAGACAGCCCAAGGATCATTTCTTATGAAGAGTGCAAGAGCTTTTTTTGAGTGGAAGGCCTTCAAACAATCAGCCCAATTTTCTACAGAAGCAAAACTGGAAAACTGGACCTGTAAGAGGTCCAGCAGCATTTTCGGCCCAACCACATGGAATAAAAATCTGAAACTTTGTCAGGATGATCTACACTCATAGTGAAACATTTCATATGAAGAAGTCGAAGGCATATAATGACGTCTTGTTGGAGAAATAATTGAAGGAATAAAGGGGCAGAAACTGACCTAAAACCAGCTCAATATTCACATGTTCATGTTTCCTACCCACATGAAGAAAGCTAGATGCTTTTCTCTTTTTCCTTGGATATATTTTTCTTCTACAATCTCTTTAATAGATCATCACCACTTCCATGTTGCTGCACCTTCATGCTTTGCTTTCATTCCATCTTTTCTCTATCTTTTCCATATTTTACAAGTGAACTTAGATCTACTTTCATTATTTTTCTTCCACTCATCATTTCACTCTTCTTTTTCTTCCCTATATAAACACATTCTCCTCTCATTCTAAAACACCCATTCACATACAACAACAACATCTCTAAGATGATCTAAGTTCTCTCTAGAGCAAACCTCTCTAAGAGCAACTCCTCTCCTTCTCTTTCTCTTAGCGGTGATCACACTCCTAGTCCTAGTCTTCTCAGAAGCCGACTTTCAGTGCCACCAAACCCTCTGTCAACATGCTTCGGTCCTAGTCTCCTCGGGAGCCGACGGTAGTGCCGCGACCACAACGGTTACAGAACCAGCCAAGCAAGGGTAACGCCCTAGCAACCCAGCCAAGCTAAAGTCACGCTTTAGCAAGTTCTCCTCACTTCCCGGTGGTTCTCGCTCTGCTCGATCTACAACATTGAGTATCGATTTGGTGATTTTCAAGAAGCTCAGCAAAGTCCTCGCCACGAGGCACAAAGAATCCCACGACGAGGTTGGTGCTCTCCTCGTCTACAATCGCTCGACAGAAGTCAGGTCAAGGGACACCCCCGACGACCGCACCCGAACGGTGCTGGCACGCCCGCGCAAGAAAAGAGACTGTTGACTAGCTGCAGCAAAATTGGAGCCAAACACCAGCAACTCCCAACTGGTAAGAAGGCGAAAGTCCAGCAAGTTGCGATTCCGCCAACAGCCTTTGATACGTGCCACGCGACACTCTTCTTCACGAGTCAGGTTATAGCGCAAGCCCGCTGCACAAACAAAAACAATAATCGTTAGTAGCGTACAAGGCTATGCATAAGAAAAACCGCCAGCTATGTTCAGCGGAGACCGGCAAACAACCTCGGATAGACTGAAACTCCGACTTAATCCTAAACGTCGACTCCCCCTCGTTGGACCCAGCTTGGTATTCCCACCCTGCCATAGCAACGCAGAAGGTCCCCCGCCAGTAGGACATGGAATCCCTCAGGTTCTCGATCAGCTTGGGCGCCCCCTGGCGGCGGCTCAAATTCACTTGCCTTCTGCAACCTTGGCGTCTCACATACACCAGCTCGTAGAAATGCAACACTTCCGCCACAGTTGGCCCCTCACAACCGGACAGCCACCATAGTGAGTTCATCACCAACATTAACCGCCACATGTTGGGACAAATTTTCCCAAAAGCAAGGCCAAACTCGCACACCAAGATTTGACGATTTGGCACCAGCGGGAGTGTCACTCCTTGGAGGAATATCGCCTTGTGCACGGCGGCAAACCCCTCTGGAAGAATTGATGCCTTCTCGTCCACCGTCTGCGGACGCAGCTTCACCGCACCTGGCAACCGGAACATCCGCTTCACCCGGTTGACGGCGGCAATATTCATCCGCCCTCCTGCCTCATCAATAGGGGTGCCGTCCTGGAGGACCCACGCTGACTCAGCATCCTCCCCGGCCACCTCTCCCCCGTCAGCGGAACCACTGGCAGTGCTGTTACTTGCTAACTGCTCATCACGCCTATTTTTGGCAGCGGCAGCCTCCCTTGCCCTGAAACTCTCTAGACGCGAGGCACAACCCATAGCTACTTCCCAGGGTATGGTTTGTAGCGACTCAACCTCTAGCGGTTCTGGCAGTGAGGTTCCTGCATGGGCAGTCGGACGCAACGAGTCAATAAATATTCTATCCGCCACGCTGAACGACACATCAGACCCGGAATCCTCACTGCTCGAAATCTCTACTACGTTAGCCATCCCAAACCCTAAAACCCAAATCGGTTAGCTCAAGGAAGATCTAGCTTATGCCTATATCAGTTATAGCCAAGAACATCAAGAACAGTTACCCAAAAAATGACAAAAGCAGAACAAACACACTCAACCCAGATTCGACCATCTAGCAAATCCCTAAACACCAACTCTCTACCAAACACCATAACCCACCCCCAAATCTCACTTTACACCCTCAGAGCACACCAGAGAAGAACAGATAACACCCCAAAACACAGAAACAACAAAACCCAGAAACCAACAGATTCAATGAAACAGGGAAGAGAATCAAGATACCAACCTCAGGCGAAAACTCCGGTGTGATGGTGAGCAATAGTCTTAGATGAGGGAAATCTTCGTCTTTCCGGGTACGATAACTCCACGAAATCCCAGCAGCCTCTTTCTTGAGTCTCGGACGAACAAAGCTTGAAGACGACGAGTAGAGTTTGAAGCTTTAGCAAAGTGTCAAATCTCGCTAGGTTCCCCCCCTTTTATGTCAACGTTAAAGAATTCTAAACCGTCTACTGAAAAACGACATCGCGCACCAGCCGTACACATGTCTCACGTCTCAACTTACTCTCCAGATTAACCGAGGCGTCGCCTCGGTTACAAAATCCATAATTACTCGCATTAATGGCGAAGAGACGGCCAGGCTGAGGAAGCACGCCTCCAGACGCTAACCCTCTGGGCATTGGCCACGGGTCGACCACCATCAGACAAAGCGTCTAATGGAAGTAACCACTTGGGAAGAAATCACCAACCGTCGGAAGTCTCCACTGAGCGAAACCCCGCCAGCGGAACTTTTCCCTTGTCACCTTCCAAGTGACGAAGTCTCTGCTGAGCGAAACCCCGCCAGCGGAACTTCTCCCTTGTCACCTTCCAAGTGACGAAGTCTCCGCTGAGCGAAACCCCGCCAGCGGAACTTCTCCCTTGTCACCTTCCAAGTGACGAAGTCTCCGCTGAGCGAAACCCCGCCAGCGGAACTTCCCCTTCCAAGTGACGAAGTCTCCGCTGAGCGAAACCCCGCCAGCGGAACTTCTCCCTTGTCATCTTACAAGCGGGGCATCTTCCGCTACTCAACACATCGCTAGCGGAATCCCCACTTTATCTTGCAAGCTGCATACTTTGTTCAGCGCAATACCGCTTAAAAAAAAAAATACTGCCAAGCACGTCTACTGGACGCTGCTTCCTGCTACAACCAGAGGGGGGATATCTGCCAGCGGCGGATCTTGAGGCTACGCCTCACTCTGACAATGACCGCCACGCGGCGTTACGGTCAGACCGTCCCTACGGGACACGGGGACTTGTCAACAGTCTACGACGGCCCTGATCAAGCACGTTGACTCCCATCACCTGGGTACTAAAGATTGGGCTCGCTACCCAACACCCTCTGCTCCGTGCAGCTCCCCCTCAACAAACAATTTGCCGACCATCCGGATGTCTATCTTAGCCAGGGAGTGGGGGACTCCCTGGGGGGCCTAGCAGGGGCCCACCCGAAAGGGTATAAAGCGTTTGCTCAGTAAATCCATGGTTGACAACGCACTGACGCTAATTATGCTGTTGCAAGTCTAGCGGAAGATAACGCTTCAAACCGCCGAACAACTCCCCAACCAAGATTGCCCTCCTTGATTGGGGACTTGGGGGACTTGTACATACATGTACATTTACAAGCATAATTAGCTATAATGAGCTACGCTCATGGTACCTCCAGAGGTACTGATTCCCGCCAAAGGAATAGCCCACGGATACACAGCCAGGCGAGCTACAGCCTGAGCCTCGGATCACCCCCAGATAACCGCCGACGCACCACCACGCGCCGTGCCAAGATAGCATCAGAAGCTCCTGAAGCTGGGAACTGAAGCACATCAGTCCCACATCGAAAACAAGGAGAAGATCAGCCTCCTCCTCACTTATAAAAGGTTCTCTCCTCTCTCCTCATTAATTACGCATATTAATACTCATTTATTGTTATGCTGTCTATATGCATCGACTGACTAAGGCATCGGAGAAGTGAAGACCGCCCAACGTGGTCTCCCTCTGACGCCCTGTCTTTTATTTGACAGCTAGCGAAGATCACCGAGTCTACAGAGTAGCGGTCTGCCCACCGGACCAGCGTTAAACGAAGGTTCGGCTACCGCCGGACTTTGAGCATTAACAGTTTCTGTGTTTTTTGATTTGGGGTGTTCTGTTCTTCCTCGGCGTGCTCTGAGGGTGTAAAGCGAGTTTTGGTGGTGGGGTTGGGTGTTTGACAGAGAGTTGGGATTTTGGGGTTTGCTAGATGGTCGAATCTGGGTCTGAATGTGGATTTGGTTTGTTCTAGTTTTGGCATTTTCTGGGTTTTCTGGGCATGGGTGTTCTTGGTGTTCTTGGGTGCAGACATAAATAAGTGTGAGTTTAGATCCTGTTGGAACTAACTGGTTTTGGGTTTTAGGGTTTTGGGATGGCTAGCGTCGTAGATATCTCGAGCGGTGAGGATTTCGGGTCTGACGAGTCGCTCAACGTGGCGGATAGGGTGTTTATTGACTCGTTGTGTCCGTCTGTACCTGCAGGAACCTCACCGTCCGAACCATTAGACATTGTGCCGCTACAGACCATACCTTGGGAAGTTGCCATGGGTCGAGCAGGTCGTCCTAAGAGTTCTAGGGCAAGAGAGGATGCCGCTACTCGTAAAAGGTGGGAGGAGAGGCTGGCGAGTAATAGTGCCGCTAGCGGCTCTGCTAACGGGGTGAGGGAGGCTGGCGGGGAAGAGGTTGAGTCAGCCTAGGTTCTTGGTGATGGCACAGCGGTTGACTAGGCGGGAGGGCCAATGACGGCGGCCGCCGTTGATCGCGTGAAGTGGGTGTTCCGCCTGCCAGGAGTAGTGAAGTTGCGACCGCAGCTGAAGGATGAGAAAGCGTCGTTCCTGTCAGCGGGGCACGCCGCCGTGCATGAGGCGATCTTCCGGCAGGGAGTGACATTCCCGCTGGTGCCAAATCTCCAGATTTTGGTTTGCGAATTTGGCGTCACCTTTGGGCAAATTTGCCCCAACATGTGGCCATTACTGATGGCACTCAACTCTCTGTGGCGTTTGTCCGGTTGTGAGGGTCCAACCGTGGCGAAGGTGCTGCACTTCTACGAGTTGGTGTACGAGAAGCGCCAAGAATGCAGCGGGCAAGTGAACCTGAGTCGCTGCTAGGGGGCGCCCAAGCTAATCGAGAACCTGAAGGATTCCATGTCACCCTGGCGGGGTACCTTCTGCGTTGCCACCGCCGGATGGGAGTATCAGGCGGGGTTGAATGAGGGGGAGCCGACATTTAGGATTAAGTCAGAATTTCAACCTATCCGAGGTTGTCGCTGGCCCCCCGCTACTCATGGTTGACCTTTGTTGTATAAATAATTTCCTGTTGTACTTATCGTTCCGTTTGTTTTTGTGTAGCGGGCCTGCAGTATAACCTGACGCGAGAGGAAGAGTGTCGCGTGGCCATAATTCGAGGCTGTTGGTAGAACCGCAACCTACTAGATCTTCGCCTACTCACCGGGTGGGAGTTGTTGGTTGATCAACAGCTGACTAGAGCCCTTGGTAAGTACCCTCCGCTGACGTGCCATTATCCCAGGTTTTCGTCGGGCTAACTCATTTTTTTTTTTTTTGTATAGATTCTCCGCCGGGAAACAGAGCGAGCCTTGAGGCGTTTGAGAAAGTCATAGACCGTGCTGAGATCAACAACTTCTTTCAGAGCATGTACGCCCATGGGCTGGCAGCCCAGAAGATCACTGTTAATCCGGAGACGCTGGCGTTAAGTCAGTCTGAGACCCCGGTGGTGCTACTGATGCCGCATCACTCTCACCTCGGTGCTGATGGCTCACCCGTCGTATAAGCGGGGGCAGGTGTGGAAAGCCGGGCTGCCGGCGGGAGTAAGGCCGCTGCTGCAACTGTGCAGCAAAAAGAGAGAGTGCTCGTCAACTGTAGTGGGCCTCAGAAAGAGAAGGTGGTGCCGCCGACTGGAGTAGTCACTCTTGCGGGGACAGAGCCGCAGAGGGGACTGAGGCCTTCCGCCGAATCCAGGGGGTGCTTCAGAGGAGGCGTCGCCAAAATGACGCTGATGAGGAGGAGGAAGAAGATGACGTGCAGACCATCGGGGCCCGCCAGCAGAAGAGGGCAAAACAGGCTCCGTCCAAGGTGGCCACTGTTACCGACAGGGAGGTGCTAGGGAGCGACCTGGACTAGTTTGCCGCGTACACGGAGTTCTTGACCGATAACGAGCGAGAATTCCTATTTCATCTCTGCGAGCGGCTCGGCTTCGGCGGCCTAGAGGGGATTGTGCGGTCGACCACTGTTGACCAATCGGCCTACAGCTCGGCCTTTGGGCATCTCTCTGTTGGGCTGCATGAGATGTTTCTGGCGGCGTCGAAACAGCCTCGGGTTGAGCGGCAGCTTAGGGAGGAGGTCAAGGGTCTCCAGAGGGAGCTGGGGGAGGCCAAGGATAGGTTGGCGGATGTGAAGCGGGGCCTGACCAAGGCAGACTGTGATGCTGCGGATGCCCGCGGCAAGCTAGCTGTCACCGTTGAGCGGGTCCTGGAGCGGAACGACCACGTCTCCAAGCTGGAGCAGGATATAGCCTTGCTGAAGGATCGCGTGGCGGCAAAGGATAAGAAAGTTGAGATCCTTCAGCTGGATTCTGCCGCCAAAGCCTCTGAGGTGAAGAGGCTGGAGGATGAGGTTGCGCGGCTGGAGGCTAAGGGGAACCGTGTGAGGGCCGCGGCTGTGGCAGAGTTTAAGCAGTCGGCGGAATACAAGAATGCGTTGATTGAGGCGGTGAAAGCTGGTGCCACCGCCAACGTGGAGCTGCTGAACCAAAAGGGCGCCATCGACTGGGTCAAGGCGTCCCAGCCAGCCGGGCCAGAACGCACCGCCCGCGAAGGGTGTTCCTGCTCAAGTTGGGGGTGCCCACTCAGGCAGCGGAGAGAGTGGTGCTCGTCCGGCGGATGATTCTCAGCTGACCCCTCCTCCGACTCAGTCTGACATCTCCCGCGTTAACTTTCTGGCCGCCCACACCCGAGCGGATGGTACCATCATTACGCTGAGCCCCACCGCTCGTGGGTCTGACCAGATGAGCCGCCAGTCAGAGCAGCGACCGCCACCGGAGGACGAGCCTGCCGCTGTTCATCCTCACCCGTGAACTTAGCTCTGTAGGCTGACGTAGTGCCGTTGAGGCCTCTTGTCATCTTTTTTTTTTTTTTTTTGGCGCCGCTAAGGCATTTTTTGTATTTTGACTATATTTGGGCGGGGAGTCCCGACACGTAATATACAGATGACTTTTCTTTGTTTATGATACGATTGTGTTTACCGGTTGTATTGTTTGAATACTATTAAACCATTAGCGTTTTGACTGTTGTTTTGTGACTCAATGAAACATTAAAGAGATTAAAATTGTTTCAAGTGCACGATGTAGCGGACGTGGTCTGCCGAATGTTGTTGGCGTTGCCAGTTGATTCTTGTGCTTGGATTTGGAGACAATGGTTTGAATAATTCCTCGTTTCATTGATAGCTGATGTATCAGTGTTTACAAAAAGCGGGGTTGTACCCGTTGGGTAGCTTCCCTTAGCTAAATATTGATTCAAAAATTTAGCTAAGTCAAGATGCGCTAGGGTAGCGGCATAACTATTTGTAGTAATACCGAAGGTGCTCGGTATTCCAAGGGTGGGTCGTTGTGACTCCATCCTTGTCCATAAGGTAGAAGGTGTCGGGGCTGGCGACCTCTACAATTTTGTATGGACCTTCCCAGGTTGGGCGGAGTGCCTTTGGCGGTGGAATGACTTGTTTCATTACCCAGTCCCCCAGTTGGAGGTTCCGGGCCTTGACCCTGGCATTGTAGAAACGTGATACCCGTTGTTTGTTTTGCAAATTGTGCAGATGGGCCTTGTGTTGTTTCTCTTCTAGGAGGTCCCTGTCGAGATTGACTCCCTCGCCGTTGGTCTCGGGGCAGTAGCCTTCGACTCTAGCGGTAGGCTGAGTTACCTCAATAGGTAGGACGGCTTCAGTTCTGAACATCATGCAAAATGGTGTTTCACCAGTGGCGGAAGTTGGGGTAGTCCTGATGGCCCATAGAACTTCCGGCAGCTTCTCCGCCCATAAACCCTTGGCGTCGTCGAGCTTCTTTTTTAGCAGCTTCTTGATTATCTTGTTTGCTGCTTTGACCTGGTCGTTGGCTTGGGGGTGAGCGACAGATGCGAAACTCATCTTGGTGCCCAGGTTGGCGGTGAAAGATATGAGTTCCTTGTTGTTGAACTGTGTGCCGTTGTCTGTGATGATTGTGTGGGGGACGCCATAGCGGCAATAGATGTTCTTCCAGAGGAAGTGAGTTACCTTGGCGGTAGTTATTGCCGTCAGTGGCTTGGCCTCTATCCACTTGCTGTTGTAGTCGATGGCCACAATGATGTACTTGAACTGGCCTTTGGCGGTTTGGAATTTACCCATCAAGTCCAGGCCCCACGTGGAGTGAATCCATGGACCAATGATGATCGACAGTGGTTCCGCCGGGGCATGTGGGAGATCAACATATTGTTGACATTTGTGGCAAGATCTCGATATCCTCCTGGCATCGTCACCGAGCGTAGGCCAAAAGTAGCCTTGTCGCATTGTGCGATTTGCTAAGGATCTGGCGCCCGAGTGGTTTCCACATTCTCCGCCGTGTATCATTTCCAGAACGGCCTTTCCCTCCTCTGGGGTTAGACACCGGAGATTGGGGTGGGTAAACCCCTGGCGGTAAAGCTTGCCATTCTGGATGTTGTAACGGGTTGCTCTCCGCTTGAGCTGTCGTGCTTCGACTTTGTCCTCTGGCAGTGTGCCATTGCGCTTGTATTCGATGATCTCGTCCATCCAACTGGGATTGACCTCAATTTTGAAGATCTCCGCTAGGGTTTTTGTGATGCTAGGCGTGTCAAGACATTCCACCCTTGTGTCCGCTGGACTTTGGTGTGGCTGAGCGGTTGCTAGTCTCGCCAGTGAATCAACCTTGGTGTTCTTTTCCCTGGGGATCTGAGTGATGGTGTGAAATTTGAATTTTTTTAGGAGCATTTTGACGTACCCCAAGTATGCCTCTAACTGTTGGTCCTTGGCCTGGAAACTGTCATTGACCTGGTTAACAACAAGTTGGGAGTCGCTGAAGATGTTGACACTGTCAGCTCTTGAGTCGATGGCGAGAAGTAAGCCGGCGATGAGCGCTTCATACTCCGCCATATTGTTTGAGGCTTTAAAATTGAACTTTAACGCGTATTCCACGTTCAGTCCCCCTGGCCCTGTCAGGATGACTCCGGCGCCGCTGGCCTTGGCACAAGCGGAGCCGTCCACGTGCAAGTTCCAACCTGATTGTAAGGGGGCTGGTTCTTCAGCGGTTACCATTTTTGTACTGGGGTCTGCCTCAGAGCTGGGTTCAACCTGACGCTCGGCGAGCTCAGCAATAAAGTCTGCCACTGCCTGGCCTTTCATGGCGGTCCTTGGCTTGTAGTCAATGTGAAACTCGCTGAGCTCGATGGCCCACTTGCTGAGGCGTCCCGAGTGTTCAGGGTTTTGCATTACCTGCCTCAGCGGTTGATTGGTTAGGACATGGATTGTATGCGCCTGAAAATACTGGCGGAGGCGTCTAGCTGCGACGATGAGTGCGAGAGCGAGCTGCTCTAGGGGGGATATCTTGTTTCAGCCCCGTTCATGCCTCTGCTGGCGTAGAATAGGGGGAGCTCGTATGGCCGTCCCGCCGGACAATAGCACAGCTTACCGCTGACTGTGATACCGCTAGGTATATATACAATGTCTCTCCCTGCACAGGAATATAGAGAAGCGGTACCGCTGTCAAGTACTCTTTCAGGCTCTGGAACGCCGCTTCACAATCTGGGTTCCAGTCGATGACCTTCTTGTGGGTTGTCTTCAGGACTTTGAAAAATGGGAGACATCTGTCGGTGAGTCTGGAGATAAACCGAGAGAGAGCGGTTAGTTTGCCCTGGAGGCTCTGAACGTGCTTCTTCCACTCTGGGGCCTTCATGTTGAGGATGGCTTGCACCTTGTCAGGATTGGTCTCTATACCCCACTCACTGACTATGTAACCCAGAAATTTGCTGGCGGTGACGCCGAAAAAGCACTTTTCTGGGTTGAGGCGCATACCGTAGGCCAAGAGAATGGCGAATATGATTCTGAGGTTTGCCACGTGTCCGCTGGCCTTTATGCTCTTTACCAACATATCGTCCACGTAGACCTCGATGATCTTGCCCAGGTGCTCCGCGAACATAGCATTCATCAGCCGCTAGTAAGTTGCACCGGCGTTCTTCAAACCGAAAGGCATGACATTGTAGCAGTATAGGCCTTTGTCAGTGGTGAAGGAGGTGCACTCCTGGTCACCAAGGTGCATCTTGATCTGATTGTAGCTAGAGAAAGCACCCATCATATTGAGCAGCTTGTGTCCAGCGGTTGCATCGACTAGTTGGTCGATGCGAGGTAGGGGGAAGCTGTCCTTGGGGCACGCCTTGTTAAGGCCCTTGAAGTCGACACACATCCGCCACTTTCCGCTGGGCTTCTTGACCATGACCAAGTTGGAAATCCACTAGGGGTAATTGACCTGGCGGATGAATCCGATGCCCCGGAGCTTGGCAACCTCCTCCCCTATTGCACGGTATCTCTCCTCATTGAAGGCCCTTTGCCGCTGCTTGATAGGGTAGGCGGATGGCTTGATACTTAACTTGTGTGTGATGATCTCTGGGGAGATGCCTGGCATGTCATCGTAGGACCATGCAAAGACAGCGGCGTTGTCTCGTAGAAACTGGGTGAGTTCAGCCGCTACCTCTGGAGGTTCCGCTGAACCAGCTCCCGCCTGGGAGTGGGTGGATTACCTTCCATTCTAGCCCTGACTGCTGAGCGGCTGGTGAATGGTTGAGACTTCGCCTCCTGCTCCAACATTAGCTGGGGCGGTGGAGGTGGTCCCATTCCTCGTAGCTCTGGTGGGTTCAGCGGTACCTGCATCTGTATGATTGGTCCGGGTACCATTCCGCCGGTGTTGGGTTGACTGCGTCTGGTGCTCCGCGATTGCTCGCTTTGCACCGGGTTAGCGTATGCCTCCAACGCCCTCTTCAACTAGTCAAATTTCGACATCAGCGTGGCCACCTGCTTTTGGGCCTCGGCCTTTTCTCTGCGCTCCTGCTCGCGCTCTCTATTTGCTTTGTGAAGATCCGCCAGTGCCAGCTCATACATAGCGGCGAGGTCCTGTAGCGGTGGGCGGCTGCCGCTCGGTTGGGCCTCCGCTGTAGTTTGGGTTGGTGGGATCTGGGGAGTGATCTGGGGTTCCACGCCGGGGTTGGCCGGTGTGCTGAATAGTGCTCGGTTAACATTAACCGCTGGGTTAACGTTAGTCGCTGGGTTAGTGGGGTGGGGGTTTGTGGGGTGATCGGCCTGCTCCTCCGCGTTTCCCCCGCTACCGTTAGTCATGGTGGATGTGGTGGGATGGCCTTTTGTTCAAGGTTCCCACAGACGACGCCAATGTTAATGTCTAAAAGTTCAGCGGTAGCTAAACCTTTGTTAACGCTGGTCCGATGGGCGGACCGCTACTTATGATGTTCTCAAAGCTTCCGCTACCTGTCAAGTAAAATACAAAGGGTGTCAGAGGGAGACCGCGCTGGGCGGTCTTCCACTCTCTGATGCCTAAGTTAGTCAATGTATTTATGTTGACAAAGTAACAGTAGGTAAGTATTGAATGCGTAATTAATGAGGAGAGAAGAGAGAACCTTTTATAGGTGAGGAAAGAGCTGAGCTTCTCTATGTTTTCGATGTGGGACTGATGTGCTTCAGTCCCCAGCTTCTGGAGCTTCTGCCGCTGTCTCACGCGGCGCGTCAGTGGTGATCTGGGGGTGAGCAGAGGGAGACCGCGCTGGGCGGTCTTCCACTCTCTGATGCCTAAGTTAGTCAATGTATTTATGTTGACAAAGTAACAGTTAGTAAGTATTGAATGCGTAATTAATGAGGAGAGAAGAGAGAACCTTTTATAGGTGAGGAAAGAGCTGAGCTTCTCCATGTTTTCGATGTGGGACTGATGTGCTTCAGTCCCCAGCTTCTGGAGCTTCTGCCGCTGTCTTGGCGCGGCGCGTCAGCGGTGATCTGGGGGTGAGCCGGGGCTCAGGCGGTAGCCCGCCTGGCTGTGTTTCCATAGGTCACACCTTTGGTGGGAGTCGGTACCGCTGGCGGTAGCATGAGCGTGGCTCATTATAGCTAATTATGCTTGCAAATGCCTATGTAAGTACACTAAACAATTCAGCGCGGATCTAGAGATGGAAATCCCTACTGATGAACCCAAGCTGGACCTTGACGACAATATGGACGAAACAGAGGTGGTAGACACCACTTGCAGCATGGTCTATGTACTACCCGCCAAGTACGCTATATCGGTCGCGGCTCAAGAGTGCCAGATAGTAGAAACGGAGGAATCCAAGAAGACATCAAGATTCACCCAATATTCTTGCCTACGTCCTCGGAAAGTTTCACCTTCACTAATGAGAGAATTACAGGAGTACAAGATTACACCGCTTAAGTTTATGCCCAACCCAAGCCCTTGTATCCAAAAGGATACCCCTTGTACACCCTTTCTCAACCTAGAAGATCATTCTACCCTAAGAGCTATTCACACTCTTGAACACAACTCACTTTGCTTGTATACACGAAGATCTTTAGAGTTGCTCTTAACCTCTTCTTGCTTGCCTCCACACAAGCTTCATCTATTTATACCATTGACAGAAGTATCTAGACTCACTTCATCAATACTCATTCATGAATCAACCACCCATCTCCCACATTAACTCCCTAGGAAGACTAAAAAGGTCAAAACATGAATTTAACTATGCATTTCTTCCCAATGCGTCAACTTGACCATGCATTTATACCCAATACATGCACTTGACCATGCACCAATTTTTCATGCATAAGTTGTCACACTGAATGCACAAACAATTAATATCATGCATTCATACCATGGAAAATATCTCCACCAAGGAGGGATAGGCACCAAGCCCAACACAGGTCACCTCAGCAGCCGCGACACCAGTAGAGGAAGTAGTGTTCCTGGAAACTAAAGACGTCAACAGTAGAGGCTTCTTCATGAGTTTTACCAGACCAACACCGGCTATGGTGCAGCATATGAGGCCTTTATACATCACAGTGGAAGTTAATGGCGTTAAGGTCAGCAAGATCATGGTTAATACAGGGGAAATTATGAATGTTATCACTACAAGAACTATGCATCTGTTGGGAATCAAGAAGGAGAAGATCCAGTTCACTTCCCTCACTCTCAAGAACTGATCATGTGGAATAGGGTTATGGATAAAGCAGAGGTAATCAAGGCAGATCCGAGACCTTTCCCTGTATCCGCGAATTACGTGGATGTCAGGTACTACTTGGAGCCAATTACTCAATTGCAAGTCAGTGGCATAGATACCAAAGGTCGCCCTATAGGGGTGACAGCCTCTGAACTGGCACAGTGGGGGCTTATGCTCGAGAAGGAAGACCTAGAAAGGCCTGGCCATGCTGTGCCCCAATCTCCGGCTAATTAATGGAATATTGCCTTCCAGAGGAAGGAGTAGAGGCCCTTCACTCCTTGTATGACAAATTATATTCATACTTGGTAGAGAAAGAGACCTATGATCAAATTGCTACTTTGGAATGCGTCAAGGAAGAATTATCTGACCATGAAGAGGAGGAGGAAGTAATTCAACTAGCTCCAAAGGTCAGGGACCCTATCGAGAAGGTCAATTTATGAACTATAGCTGAGCCAATGGAAGTGGCTATTAGCGCAAACTTTGAGCCTAGAGAGAAACAGAGGCTCGTTGACTTATTGCAAGAACATAAGGATTGCTTTGCTGAAAAATACGAAGATATGCCAGGCCTGTCACCTGACTTCGTTTGCCACCAGCTGCCAACGTTACCTGACAAGAGACCTGTGAAGCAGGAACCTCGACAAATGAACTCAGAGATCCAGGTTTTGGTCAAAGGGGAAGTTGAGAAGATGCACATGTCCGGAATTATCAGAGTGGCCAAGTATAACCAGTGGCTATCCAACATAGTGCTTGTTCGCAAGAAGAATGGCAAGGTGAGGGTCTGCGTGGAATACAGAAACCTTAATATTGCTACTCCTAAGGACGTCTACCCCATGCCGGTTGCGAACATGTTGGTAGATGCGGTAGCAGGCCACGAACTTTTGTCCTTTATGAATGGGACAGCAAGCTATCACCAGATTCCGGTTGCAGAAGAGGACATGCACAAGACCGCTTTTCGCTTTCTTGGTTTCACAGGAGTTTTTGAGTATGTGGTTATGCCCTTTGGTCTAAAGAATGTGGGGGCCACATACCAGCGAGCGATGAACCTGATCTTCCATGACATTCTAGGGAAGATTCTAGAGGTTTATATCAATGATGTGGTAGTTAAATCCAAAAAGCGGGGAGTCCACATCACAAACCTAAAAAAGGTCTTTGAACGCATGTGCCTACACAAATTGAAGATGAACCCAGCAAAATGCGTGTTTGGCGTTCAAGCTGGCGACTTTCTGGGTTTTATCGTTCTTCAAAGGGGCATTGAAGTACATGAGGATAAAGCGAATGCAGTCATCAATGCATCTCCCCTGCAAACGAAGAAGAAGTTTCAAAGGTTGTTGGGCAAGATCAATTTCTTATGATGGTTTATCTCTAATTCCGCTGGGAAGATTCAGCCTTTCTCTCCATTGTTGAAGCTTCAAGGGAAAAATGAATTTGTTTGGGAGCCAAAGCATCAAGAAGCCTTCAACAGAATTAAGGCCTACCTCCTGAGCCCACCGGTTCTCATTCTTCCCTAGCTCAGTTTCCTACTTAAGCTTTATATCTCCGCGGCCGAGGCTTTCATTGGCAGCCTGTTAGCACAAGATGATGAAGAGGGGGTCGAACATGCTATTTTTTATCTCAGCAGAACATTGACGGATTGCGAGACGCGGTACACCTTAATGGAGACGCTGTGCCTGATGTTATACTTCTCAGCATGTAAGTTGCGACACTACATGTTATCTTTTACTACGTGCATTATAGCTCAGACAGACTTGGTCAAATATATGCTTTCACAGCCTATCCTCAGAGGCCGGATTGGCAAGTGGGTGCTAGCTTTGTCAGAATTTTTCCTACAGTATGTCCCCCAGAAAGCGGTTAAGGGCCAAGCCATCGCAGACTTCCTGGTACACCATCCCATGTTGGAGGTACCAGAAGTTCGTGATTTGGAGGTCGTGACAGAAACAATAGACTGACCCGACTTGGCCTATTTACCTAAGTATGATGTGTTGTATCATACAACGGTCTCGCTACAGCCCTGGGTTTTATACTTTGATGGCTCCAGAACAAAAACAATGGCCGGTGCTAGCGTCGTGTTGGAAAATCCAGCTGGAGATCTTTTTTCATACTCCTTCCAGTTAGAGTTCTGGTGCACCAATAACCAAGCTGAAGACAAGGCCCTCATTATAGCCCTAGAGGTGTTATTAGAATTGGGAGTCTGGGATGTACAAGTCCTGGGAGATTTATTGCTCGTCATCAACCAACTTCGCGAAAAGTTCAGGTGCACAACTTTCTTACTAGCTCCATACTAGGATCGAGCGCTCGAATTGCTTGCCCAAGTTGATGACGTGGACCTGGTGCATACTCCTCGGTAACGCAATTTTGCCGCAAATGACTTAGCCCAACTAGCTACCGGGATAACCTTTAAATATGGTGTTCATGAGCGAATCTTGAAGGTTGAAAGACGGACCTTGCCTTCATGGCTTGCCAGGGCTAACCCACTTGACGAACCCATGGTGGCTGTCTTGGATCCTATAGATGTAGACTGGCATCTTCCTCTGATAGAGTACCTCAAACACCCAGGCCAACGCACCGATAAGAAGATCTGTTTCCTCGCACTCAATTATTTTCTCAGGAATGATGAATTATGCAGACGAGGAGAAGACGGTGTAGACTTCCGGTGTGTCTATGGCCAAGAAGCGAAGTACCTAATGCGCGAGGCGCATGCGGGCATATGCGGTTCTCACCAAGCAAGCCCAAAGATGCATTGGCTTATTCGAAGATATGGTTATGAATGGCCAAGTATTCTAAAAGATTGCATCGCATTCACAAAAGGCTGCTAGGACTGCCAGGCGCACGGACCGGTCCAACACGTTCCCAATATCCCCATGCAGCCTATTATTAAGCCCTCTCTCCAACACAAGTTCATTATCGTTGCCACTGACTTCTTTACCAAGTGGGTCGAGGCAGCGCCTTTGAAAGAGGCTTCAGGCGCTACAATCTGACAATTTATCTTTCATCACATTGTTTGCATGTTTGGCATCCCAGAGGTTTCGGTATCTGACAGAAAGGTAGCTTTCATGGGCGGCGAGGTTGAGAAGCTCGTGAATGACTTGGGCATATAGTTCATTCATTCCACTCCCTACTATGCCCAGTCTAATGGCCAAGCTGAAGCCAGCAATAAGATCGTCATCACTCTCCTGAAGAAGATGCTGGTAGAGAATCCCTGCCAGTGGCACGAGACACTCTACGAGACTCTCTGGGCTTATCGAACATCTAAGCACACTCCCACAGCCACGACGCCTTACATTCTCATGTTTGGCCATGATGCAATTTTGCCCCTAGAAATCAATGTTCACTCTTCGCGAGTGCAAGAACAGCATCATCTTATTGGCGAAGACTACGTCCAGGCCATGTGGCAAGAACATAAGGACCTTAGCGAAAAGCGCTTGGCGGCACTGGACAGTTAACTCATGGTAAAGCAGTGAGTAGCTCGCGCCTATGACAAGCGTACACGGGGCCCCAGCTACAAGGAAGGCGAGCTTGTGTGGAAGGTAGTTCCCCTGCTAGGAGAAAAGTTGGAAGGACGTGGCAAATGAACACCGCGATGGGAAGGACAGTTTGTTATCCACAAAGTTCTAGAAAAGGGCGCTTTCCACCTCAAAGAGTTGGACGGCGACATTCACAGGAATCCTATCAATGGCAGATACTTAAAGAAGTGTACTACCCCAGAGTTTGAGAGTTTGAAGACCCACCAAATACTGCTTCGCCTGGGATAGGGGGACAAACATAGTCTCCTCTGCTTGCGTCCTCATCTTCGCAAGGGCTTATTCCTGAGGCCCCACTCTAATGTACTCGCCTCACTTAGGAAGACTAAGGGGGCAACACTCTATATATTGGGCTTTGTTTTTGCGGCCCTCAAGTTTTTTTTTTCAAATTTCAATTTTTTAACATTTTTTGACAAATTAGTGTTAAAAATAATGTAACAAAGCCTATACCAGAGGCCAATATGCATTAGAAGACTGGAAATAAAATATTATTGTATTCATAAAGTGGCTTTGCGGCCAAAAGCGGTACAATACATTGGCGAAATTACAAGGTCAAAAATGGCTAAAAAAAGATAAACATTTGAGTCTTCTTAATCTTCTTCAAGAGGAGGCAACGAACGAATTGAATAAAGGCTTCAGCCTCTACACCCTCTTGAACCTTGGCAGCCACTATCGTCTGTACTCGAAGTGTTGGAAAGGACATGCTCAAGTTCATCCCAACCCTTTTTTTTCAGTTGTCCATCCTTCTGGGCAAAGGCTTTGTTACAGATAGACTTCAGAAGAGTGCGACCGCCAAGTTGCCCCGTTCATCTCAGGGGCAAAACGAAAGTTTGATCGTTGAGCCTAAGAGGTGGGGCGCCGAAGAAGAGCGGTTGACCTCAAGGGGTCTTCCACATTCCTCTGGCATGCTCCGCACGAGGAATCCTCAGGAAGATTTTCCTCCAAGGGTAGATTCCCCATGCAGGAGCGCCTCATGTTCTTCAAGGAGTACCAAAGCCTGGTATGTTCCATCCAGGCTTTCAGAAGCAAAAGACATGAGGTTGCCTAGGATTAAGCCATAAGGCCTACCTCAGGCTCAAGATCTCTCCATAAGGCCTAAGATCTAGAGGCTAAGGGTGATATCGTGGGGAGAAAATTTCTAAAGAAGGAAGATGAGTAAAGCCTGTAAGGCCATTTCTAGGTAAGCCATGTTATGATCTTCTCATCACCAAAGCATAGGTATTTATAGGGCCAACCCGTGTGGCCTTAGCCCTTAGATGGACAGTTGAGGAATCATGCTCAATGCCATCAATAAGATTAAATGCCATAATCTCGAAAATGAAGGCGAATTAAAGACGCGTGGGAAACAAAACGGTCTTCAAGGAGGTAACCGCTCAATTTCAAGATTATCTGTTTAGAACCGCTTTAATTCAGAATTAATGCAAATTCAAAGTTAGTGATGACTATAAAGACAAAGGTGCTTTTGGGCCAGTAAATGGACCGAAAGAAAGAAAGAAATAATATATTACTGGGCTAATGGTGTTCAGAAATACAAAAGCAAAATGGGCCTGATGCTAGAGGCCTAAAGTCTTTTGGCCGCGTAGGTTAGACGGAGAAGGTGATCATCCAAGCGAAAACCAGCCAAACAAGCAGCATTCTTGGCATGTTGGGCTTGTGCATGAGCTTGGGCCAAATCCTGAGTTAGCACCTCAGAAGTGACCAAAGGTTGCTCCAATTGGGCTTCTTCTTCAGCGATCACAGCCTTTACAGTGGCTAATTGGGCTTGAAGGTTTTGGATTTAGGACTCGAGGTGTTTCCCTTCAAGTTCCATATCCTTGAGACGATAAGCCCGCTCATCCAGAGAGCCTCGCAGATCCTCCATCTGGTGGATAAGGGTTTGATGTTGTAACTTGACGTTCCTGACCTACGCCTCAGCAGTCACTTTGCTTTCGCAGAGGCCAGGGAGATCTCCTAGTACTTCTCTAGTGTGCTAAATTAAGTGGCAAACAGGGCAACTTCACGGCGAAGTACTCTAACAGCTTCCCAAGCCCGCGCGAGCACGCCAGGCCCCTGCAAGTTAGGACCCAGAAGCTCGCGAAGGACTTCCTTAGCCTCTTCCACAACACCAGGAGGAGCCACTTCAAGAACGCGAGCTAACCTCTCCAACCTCGAGGGTTCGCCAAGTGGAGCCTGCGACTAAGCGGGGGGATCAACGACCAGAGCTGTAGGTGGCTCTACGATGGCAATCATCTCTTCTACTACTGGTTGAGGGCCCAATTCAACCTCCACTTCATTCACTTGGGGGGCATGGGGGCATGATCATTGTTTGCTTCGTCCACTAGGTTCGGATCGACGTGACCTTCACCAGCAGTTTCCTCAGCGGTTATGGCAACTTCCTCAGTATGAACAGGACTCTGACCCTGAAAGGGGGTGTCAAACGTCGAAACAAGGGTGATTAAGGAAGAATAAGAGTGGCAAATTCGCAAAGGGAAATACCTCATTGGCTCGTTGCTTGCTGACAACGACTGGGGCCTCTTAGACCATCACTGGGTTCGCCGGCACGACCGTCACCATTTGCTCTTGGTCAACCACAACAGTATTGGGCTGAGCATATGGTGTCACTTGCTCCAGGACTTCACCTCCTACCAGGTTCTCTCTAAGAGCACCAGGAGAATACGCTGCCTCTTCAACCTCAGAGGAACTATGATCCACCACTTAGACTGCCACTGGAGAAGGCGGGGGGTACTCCACAAAACAAGGCTGAGAAAAGGAGACCATTGGACTTGGAGGCGTTTGGGCCTGCAAAGAGGACCCTCCCCCCACAGTATTAGATGGACCTACGCCACCTTGGCAAAAGGATCCAGTAGTTCTTTGGCGAACCTACGAAACAAGGCATGTTTAAGACTCAACCATGAAACAAATAAGAAACTCCGCAGCACGGTTGGGTTTAAAAGTTTCCAGTCTCGAGGCTAGTGGTTCGTCATCTTCCCAGCTTTTGCTAGTGAGATCAAGACGGCTCCGTTTACGGGCCTGAGCAATAGTAACCTAATGAAAAATTAGGAATTAGGGTTTGAAGCTAGAGGATTTCAAATTTAAATGAGTCCAGAACCATGTGGGACTTTACCTCTGCAGGATCTTCGTCGTCGGAAAAATCTTCAACCTCAGGTTCCTCCGCCACAGCTTTTTGCTTCACGGCCTGACTAGTAGTTGCGGTAGAAGGACCACCTTGTTGACCACCGGTAGTTGACGGCACACCCCTACTCCTGGTATTGACCTGCTGAAAAGAAATATCAATCAGAATTAGGAAGTCAAAAGATGGTGAAATTGATTAATGCCAAAGGGAACCTACCTTCGGTTTCGGTTCGCGAATCCTTATTCCAGCCTGCGCTGGTTACGGAGCTTACGCCTCGCGAATGGGGAAGCGAGCGACTGCTTGAGAGTCTCTCTCGCAAAGATAGCTCAGGCGACAGAAGATCATGGCGAAAAGTTCATCGTCTGGCAGGTCCCAGCAATTAACAAAAACTTTGGCCCACCATGGAGCGTAATCCTTGTCGACTCAATCAACGGGATACAGGACAGTAGCCCAAGAGGGAAGGTCTATCAGGACGAGCGTGCTTTGAGCTTGGGGAGGTCCGGTTGGGAGGCCTATTCTTTGCCAGGAAGTGTAGTAATTCATTGAATTGAAAAGAGGGAAAGGTATCAATTGGGCTAACCTGAGTTGGCGAGCGAAGTAGTTGGGAGCGTAGAGCTCATGGCTCAACTCATCAACCACGAGCCTGATGTCTGAATAGGAGATGGCACGGCGAAAGGCCAAGTGGGCATGTTCGCTGTGATTCGAACCACTGGGCATGAACCCATGTTGAAAAGGAGGTGGGAATCTCCTATTGAGAATCAGGTCCGAGTCTGGTATCTCGTCCAGAAGATAAAAGTAGGAGAAGCACTCAGAATATGGTGGGGAGGCATATCTTGTGTCCTGGCAGAGCCATCGCCCTAAGAGTGAGTTGATTTGTAGCCAGAAATCCAGAATCCAAAGAGGGCCAGATATGCTTGTCTCAAAAGGATGCATTGTGGCCTGGTAGAGAGCTCAATATAGCGAACCCAATACAGGCTGCCCAAGGCCGACGCGGCAGCCATTGTAAAGGACAGCGGCCAAAGAAGCCCAGGTACTAGTGGGCTTGCTGGAAGAGGTACAGAAGTACTTACAGAGCCAATATTCCAAAAAGGAGATGCCACCGGTCGTATTGCGTTGTCTGCGACAGTGGTTTCGCCAACTCGGATAAGACTTGCTGTGGGAAGCGCGGCCGGCTTGTTACATTCACGAAGGGAACTCAACAGCGTCAAATTGACCATGCACATAGGGTTTGTAGTCAATGGGCAGCCTTGTGATGGTGAGAATGTCTAGCAACATTATGCTCATTTGCCTAAATCTAAAATCAAAGGTGTTGCTGGAAGTATGCCAGAGGCAGAGGGCGGCGGCTAGAGGTGAGCGATTGGCGCCGCCGGGGAGACGAAAGCATAGATCGATAGTAGCGGTGATCCCAACTGCATTCCAACGAGCCAGATCCCTTCCTCTGACCTCACGATACAAGTTCGTCGTCATTCACCGATGGCCAGAACCCTACTTTAGCTTTCTGTTGTCTATAGCCCCAACTACTGAAATCGTCGGGGGTCCTTCGGAGGACTAGAATAGGGTGGGGAATAGGAAGGCTGTATCAGGCCATGGCATCCTCTGGGAGGATATCTCGGGGAGCGGAACCCAATCCGGCCTGGTTATTGGGCAAGCCAGATAGGAGAGGGTTCTGGATTGAGGTGTGAGACATACACCAGGCACCCATACCGGTTCCCTAGACATGAGCGGCTTGCTCATTGATTTCCTCTTCTTGATCGATAATGATTTTCTTCTGAGGGGCCATTTCTAGGTTTCTGGAGGAGAAAAGGAGTTTCGGAAATGAGGGTTTTCTGGGTTTAGAGAGAGACTGAAAGGGTTTCTGATGTGATGGATTCAAACATTTGTGGTAGGATTTAAATAAAAGATTTTGTGAGGGAAACGATACGAAGAAAAAACGTTTTGCAGTTGTGCGGTCGCGAACCTGTATTAATGGCCTCATTTCTATCATAAGGCGTGCCGCTTAAAGTCCTCTTCGATCAGTTGCATCTTCGTGGGCCTGACCTCGAGGCCTGGGAGGCAATGTTTGAGCCCAAAAGTATTTTTGGCAATATCTTTTAAGAAAAATTTAGCATAGTGGGCCGAAACCTGCGGCCCAGAAATAAGCCTACTTGGGTTTGGGTTATAACTTCACCCATTCTGGGGTCAATAAGGAAAACGAAACCTTATAGGATTCGAGTAGCAGAGACCGATTAGGAATCTTCAATCAATAATCCTTCAATGGCAAGGAACTGTCGAAACCCTAGTTATAAATACCAGGTTTCAAGGGACAATAACACACAACTCTTTAATCAACTAATCTCTCAGATTATCAAAGTCTCTCCGGAGCAACCTACCTTCAACCTAGTTGAAACTAGCGAAGCAAGAGTAACGCCCTCGCAACCCAGCGAAGCTAAAATCACGCTTTAGCAAACCCGTGCTTTCTCCTACTTCTCGGTGATTGCTCTGCTTAGTCTATAATACTAAGTATCGACTCGGTGATGCAGGAGATCACACCACAAATCCTTATCCATAAGGCAAGAAGTCCTTTTCCGAAAGGCAGAGAAAAGAAGCTGGTGACGAGGTTGGTGCTCTCCTCGTCAACAACGTTTGAGAAGAAGTCGGGTCAAGGGATGCCCGGACGACTACACCGCAAGGTGTTGGCACGCTCGCACACTTAAAAGAGACAGTTTGCTACCCAGACTGATTTTGGAGCCAAACAAGTACTTGCCGCAGCCCTTTGGCTTGTCGTCGCCAGGCCTAACCGTCACCAGAAAAACAAATGAGTACGCCATTTGTTGTTGAGAACGGAGAGCTCTGATTTGCTGATGTTATGTGATTGACAATTATAAAATTCTGAATTAAGGCTTAGGGTGTCACAGCTCCTATTTACATGTGTGAGTGTCAGTATGACTAATTCTGTTCTTGCTTAATTCTGAAAATGACTTAATAGAGCTTTAAATATCTGTCAATACTTTTTTTTTCAAGGCCGATATCTCTCTTTCTTTTTTTCTTTCTTTTTTCCATGGCTGATATTTCTCTATTTTTTTTTTCAGGGCCAATAGCTTCAATATTGGTATATTTTAAATAAAAGTTAACAACAAACCGATAAACAATGTACCTCTTCTCGCACAATCTGAATGAAATGCTGCAGTCATTGAACTTGTGTCCATCTTAACAGGTTCACCTTCTCGTTTCAGAGGTTCTTGTACCTTTTGAGCTTGCTTTTCGGCTAAAACTTTAATCCTGAATAAGGAATTCTGGATCACAACACTATGTTGGTTCAGAGGCAACATCCTCAGTCTGATTCTTATAACTCGACAACTTCTTTCATTCGAGAATCCTCTGGTGTTGTATTCCACTAGTGGTTGCCTTAATTGTGAAACAAGCAACTCCCCAAGTCGGGGGTCCTGCTTGGGGCACTACACTAGTAGGCATCGGTATAGTCAAAACATCATTAAGCCGATCAACAAATGCTTGTACATCATTTTTAGGTGATTTGAAAAGTATTGAAAATAAAACTGACCTGCGTAAATTCCTCTTCCTTGCCCCAGACAACGGACACATGATACAACCAAAAATTGGCTCACCTTGCTTGCTAATTTGTGCTTCCAATACCCATCTGTTTTCTTTACCTTCTTGACACTCCGTGAATATGGAATAAACTTGTGAAGAACATTGTGAAATATCCCAACAATGCATACAACAGTAGAATCCTTATGCTCAGCATCTTCACATTGCGAAATCTCCTTCAGAAGCTTCATATTAATGTCCTACCTTTGCAAGTGATAATTATGTACAAAATTAAGGTTTGCAACAATCAGGGGGAGATTCTCGTCAGGGGGAGCATCCAGAAGCATGCTACCTAGGACATATGCGCGTTGTGCTCTTTTTGTCCTTCGACTAGGGTTATTTTTGTCCCACTGGGTTTTTGTTACCTGGCAAGGTTTTTAACGAGGCAACAATAAGTGCGTCCAATATCATCATTCATTGGTGGACATCCAAGGGGGAGTGTTGTAAATATTATTATCTATATGGCTGTCCACGTAAATACTCATTAGTTGTGTACTTTGATGTAAACCCTACCTCTATATAAAGGAGGCTAATGAGACTGAATGAGAACACTTTTACTTCCTCCCAACTATTCTCTCTTTATCTTCTCTCTACTTTATAACTGTTTTGGTATTGTGGGAATATATTATACTCTATTTTAAACCTGGTAATACCTTATCGTGCTTACCCAGTTGGCAAATAGATTGACTTGACGGTGAAGATCCAAAACTCTAGGAACCGTTACCATGTTTAAGAGGCTTCTTATCTTGGGTGCTTCAGTTATAGAAAGCCACTCATTACTCTTCCAAAGATCTATACTTTCAGCTATTTCCTCAATCGGAAGCCAAATTACTCAGTTCAAGAAGCTTCCACTCGACAAGAAGGTAATTTTTTTTCATCTAGGTAATGGTAAAGTTTTGATCTTTGTGCTTAATTTGCAGAGGTTAGCGGCCATGGAATGTTCTATGAATATGAATTCAATTTAGTTCTTTCATTTGGATCATGATAATGCTTCTATCTGAAATCCTTTGAAGGAACAACTACTCTAATATGCCTACAAGCAGTTTGAAAATCTTCCTCTCAAATTGAGCTATGATTTCTGAAACTACTCTAAGCATTGCTTGGTTGAATTGTTTTTCTCACATTCGGTCAATGACATTTAACTGCTCTCATGTTCTTCGCGAAGGTAATTTTGTAAGAGATAGGTTAGCAAATTTGGGTTTGGCCTTTACATCTCTGTACTTTTGGAGTTTAATTTGGCCTTTGTCCTCCCTTCTCTATTTTGTATTTTGCTTTATTATTAATGAAAAAATAAATAAGGGGTCCTTTCTCTTTCCTTTCTTCCCTACTCCTATTCCTTTCCTAACCAAAGTAGTTGACATCTTTTTTCAACGTTCAAGAGAAACAAAACCCATAAATAAATAATAATCTTATAATCTGTCGCATTAAACCACGTTACAGTGAGGAGGCCTCCGAGTTTTGCAGACCGACCTTGATAGGCGAAACCTAGGTTTCGTGGAGGGGAGGCGGCGCTCTTCCCTCAGGCAAGGCGACGACCGTGGGAGTGACGAGGTACGGTGGCGGCGCGGGGCTGGTTCTCAACGACGATCGTGGGGTGCAGCGGGAGTTTTTCGATCGAAGGCTTCTCTGATCATTTTTAGGGATCGATCCACCACTTACCAACGGCGGATTGTTGCTTCCATCTGGGCAGCGTCCTTGTGTTGGGGATTAGAATCTAAGGGAGGCGACGTCTGTTTGTGGCAAGCGTTCGGGTGATTTGAGGCGGTGATTTCGAAGTTGAGGGGAGTAGGTTGTGTCGAAAAAGTGAGGTGGCATCTGATTGCTAAGGCAGGTCGGGGTCGGGGTCTTCTCCCTTGAATGATGATGGTGGAGGAGCGAAGCTGGCCGCCGGAGTGATGGGTGGACGGCTGTTTCTCAATGACCGATGCTAGGCTGATCTGAGGGTTGGAGGGGAGTAGGTGGGTTTGGGTGTTGGACCTTGGGCCTCAGCCTACCTGGGTTGCAGCAGTGCAACCTAGCTAGGCTAGCTCACCTGCTTTTCCTCCTTTTGGTATGGGCTTGGAATGGGTTGTTGAGGACTGGCTTTGCCCTATACTATCTTCGATTCAAGCGAGCTTTGTGTTGGTTGCTGCGATGTACACCATGAAGGTCTTAGGCGTCAAAAGTTTCCAAGACACTGATTTGATTTAAGGTTGTGTAGGTGTAGGTTTTTTTTTTTTTTCTTTTTCGAATAAGTGAGCTTTGCGCACCTGTTTTTCTTTTTCTCCTTGCAGTTCCTTTAAGTTTTGTAGTTTTTTTTTGTTAGGAGCTCTTTGACTGCTCTAACAGTCCGTATTGTGCTTGAAATTGTATTATGAGTGGTTTCTTGAAACCCTCAAGCTTGACTTAATGATGTCGTTATTTAATGGAACCTGATTCCGTTCTCCTCAAAAAAAAAAAAAAAAAAAAAAAAAAAAAAACCAGAAATAAATAATGGTCCATCAAAAACGAAAGAAGAAGAAAAATAGAGAATCCAGCTCATCACACCGGCATGTAGAGATTCAGCACAAATCACAAATGTGAGACACCAACTTCAAAGGACAACGTTTTGGTTTTCAGCTTCAAATTTGTAAAAATAAAAATTTCTTTTAAATCTTAGTTCCTTACATATGTAACAATCTCAAGTCTCAACCAAGGTTGTCAAATTCAAATTTCAAAGTGTGCAATATAGTAAATTAGTAAACATTATGAACAGCACATCTAAACTCAATTTCTGCTTCAATTCCTGTGCTTACGGTTTCAAAACAAGAAAGACAAAATTCATTCTATCAAAGCAACAAGAATAAATTAAATGCCAGCATCACAAAAAGGAGCCTAGCTCTTATCTCTCTACTGTCATTCAACACCAACACGAAAAGAGATCAAACAGAGTCCAGAATACAAAGGAGCTTGAAATCATTATATATCTCAAAGATCGACATAAATTGTAAATGGAGACCTTTTCCCAACAGTGTGCGGTGCGTGACCTTGATATGCCTCATCAGCTAGGGGATGAAGAGCAAGAAAGACGCATGCTTCAAAGTACTACTAGGTGAAAAGCCTAGATTGCAAAAAGGAATGTGTGAGTAGCTAGAGTCAGATTCCTTTGAACCTCCTTGTCCTTTATATATGAAAAGCCCATACCCACAGCGATTAGACCCACAAAGAGAATGTCCGGGTTGGCTAATTTGATCGAGGTGTTAGAGAAGAGAGTTTAAGCAAGGTGTGAGAGAGACCTCGGCCAGGCAGCCAGTCGGCAAAGAGCCACCTTGTATGTTTTGGATCATTGGCCAGACGGGACTTCCTTTAGTTTCTTTGGGTTATTTGATTTCTAGCCAAGCAAGGATTGGGTTAATGAGAGAGAGAGAGAGAGAGAATTCCTAATATTGCTAGGGATGCATCTCCTAGGCTCCTAGCTGAATACTGTTTAATCAATGCAAAATCTTTCACCATATATACTGCTGATCAGAGCCATTATCAATTAAGATTGAGTCTGTAGGCACGTATTCACACCGACAAGCTCTTTACCTACGTTGAATTAATAATGGCATTAGCGGCGAAAGGCGAGGGTCCAGCTATCGGCATCGATCTCGGAACAACTTACTCTTGCGTTGCCGTTTGGCAACACGATCGCGTTGAGATCATAGCCAATGATCAGGGCAACAGAACGACACCATCGTATGTTGCTTTTACCAATATTGGCCGTTTGATCGGTGATGCTGCCAAGAACCAAGCCACCATCAACCCTACCAATACTGTTTTTGGTACAATTTACTCATTATCTCAATATATATAACCAATCAACATGGCTGGTTTCGTATTAATTTAAATGATGCTTCCTTTTATATATACCTTGTTTAGATTTTTTTTTTTTTTTTTTTTTTTTAGAATACATTATTTAGTTATTCTATGATACCTACGAAGTAGATGAACCTTTATGTTTCTTGGCTAACAATTAATTAGATGACCGCTATAAATGAAATTTCAAACGTGTAATGTTTACCGGGAGTACCAAAGTTCAAACCAATCTACGTACCTTTCATAATCTGAAGCTAGCTAGCTAGATTCTAACCACTCCATACTTCGTAGTTCAACTTTTATTTATATCTTTTATGGTTTTGTAACACTAACAGTGATGCTTTTGTTTACAACTTCTTAACTGTGCCGATTCATAATTAATGAAGTATGTTTTGTTTGCAATCCTTCAGATGCAAAGCGATTGATTGGCAGGAAATTTAGTGATGCATGTGTTAAGAGTGATATGAAATTATGGCCTTTCAAGATTCGTGGGGTGGGTGACAAGCCTATGATTGTGATCAACTACAAGAATGAAAAGAAACAATTTGCCGCTGAGGAGATATCTTCAATGGTTCTCAATAACATGCGCGAAATTGCAGAGGCCTATCTTGGACTTACAATAATGAATGTTGTTATAACTGTACCAGCATACTTCAATGACTCTCAGCGACAGGCTACAAAAGATGCTGGGGTGATTGCAGGCATGAATGTGATGCGTATTCTTAATGAGCCAACAGCCGCAGCTATTGCATATGGTCTTGACAAAAAGGCTACGGCTATTGGTGGTAAAATTGTTCTCATTTTCGATCTTGGTGGTGGTACTTTTGATGTTTCCCTTCTTAAAATTGAAGATGAGATTTTTGAGGTAAAAGCTACTGCTGGAGATACACATCTTGGTGGTGAAGATTTTGACAATAGAATGGTGCACCATTTTGTGCAAGAGTTCGAGAAGAAACACTGGAAGGACATTAGCAATGACCCCAAAGCACTGAGAAGATTGAGAACATCTTGTGAGAGAGCGAAAAGGACTCTTTCTTCAACTGCTGAAACCACCATTGAGATTGATTCTTTATTCGAGGGTATCGACTTCCACTCTAAAATAACAAGAGCAAAATTTGAAGAGCTCAACATGGATCTCTTTAGAAAATGTATGGAGACTGTGGAAAATTGTGTGAGGGATGCTAAAATTGATAGGGAAATTGTTGATGATATTGTTCTTGTTGGTGGATCTACTAGAATTCCCAAGGTACAACAGCTATTGCAAGATCTCTTTAATGGTAAGGAGCTTTGCAAGAGCATCAATCCTGATGAAGCAGTTGCATATGGTGCTGCCGTACAAGCTGCAGTTTTGCGTGGTGGAGTTGAGAAAGTGCAGGACTTACTCTTGTTAGATGTAACTCCACTTTCCCTTGGTCGTATGCTTGAGACAGGAGAGTTTGATGTTTTTATCCCAAGAAACACTACCATTCCCACCAAAAAAATTAAAATGGCCACAACTATCGTACAAAACCAAATCGGTTTGATAGTTGATGTGTATGAGGGCGAAGAAACAAGAGCCGAGAAAAACAAATCGTTGGGGCAATTTGTGCTCGAAGGAATCCCTCCTGGTCCAAAAGGAAAACCTCAAATCACAATTTGCTTCGAGATCGATGCCAATGGAGTTTTGATTGTCTCCGCTGATGAAAAACGACTGCATCTTAAGAAAAAGATTACGTTCTCCAATTATAGAGGCGGCTTATCTAAAGTGGAAATTGAGAAGATGATGAAGGAAGCAGAGAAGTACAAGTTAGAGGACCAGGAATATAACGAGAAAGTGAAGGCTAAGTCTGCATTGGCAGACTGCATATAACATGAGGGAGTGAAGTTTCTCGTTTCTTCTGCTATCAGCAAGACGCCAGAAACCCAGCTCAGACTAAGCTCAGACTAATCAAAACTGAAGTTCCGAGCTGACATATTTGGTCCCTCATTGTTGAAGTTGTGATTTCACTTCGATTTACTTTACTTGTTTCCTCGTCAATAGTGATAGTTTGAGTTTTCTAGAGCAGTAATGGTTGCTTGAATTTATTTTCCATAACGATAAACTAACAAATTCCAATTGAACAATTTAGCCTAGAACCTCACAAGTCTGAAACTCTAGTCAAACCCAATTGGATGAATTATTAGTCAGATACATCACACTACACTAGCTCTAAATCAAAATTAAATCATAGCAATGAAGAAGATAAAGACACTAATGAAATTTGCTGAATGTGTATAAGATGAGAGAGCTTGAAACCCTCTGCAATCCTATCATTGCCAAGACGTATCAATATGCTACAGTTGTGGCTAAGAAAAGCTTTCTTTAATTCTTTTCATTTTCCTTCATTTGAAACCACTTGTTTAGCCATACAGTCCAAGCAGGACAAACTTTTTGAGGCTAACGGCATTGAGATATGATATATAACCATAAAAAGCAAGAAAGAAACAGATAAACAAAGCAAATTTTTGGGCATAATCCTCGCTCATACATAGCAGAGTACCAAACAGAGACTTGAGTATCCTACATAGCAAACACGGGGGTTGGGCATAATCCTCACTCATATTACATATCAAAGTACCAGACACAAACCAAAATATACTCAAAAATAGCAAACATGGATCTCAGATTCCTACACCCCTTTTATTAATATACCCAACGATCTGACTTTACCTCATTCTGAACATTACTTCTTCCACAGATGTTTCTGGTGGGCGATGAGAGCCTTCACCACATCTCTGGCGAAGTATCGGGAGATCATGATCTTAGATTTGGGATCATACACGGGCGACTTGCCTTGATAGCTTGACAGAATCTTGGACTTCATGATTAGTTGATTGGTTTTTGGTTGTTCAGCGAATTTTATAGATCTGTTTCTGTGTGAGCTTAGAGGCGATGAGGGCTTAGGGTTGAGGACGGGAACCATATTTATAACCGGACGCATTTCCTTTTCGTATTGGGCCTATCCATATTACTCCTATTTCCTTTTCATATTGGGCCTGTCCATATTACTCCTCTTTTGTTTTTTTTTTCTTTTTTTGTGAGAAATATATTACTCCTCTTTTCTAAATAGACAATCAATACAAAATATCAAATAGAAAAATAAGGCAAGAAGCCATTATTAACAAAATAAACGCACTTAACAAATTACATTTTCTAATTATTACACTTCTAACTTCCCGAAAATTACCACAATTAAACCAGGATTACACATAAAAAAAATTAAAATAATAAAAAGCCACGACATTTCTTTTGAAGGAAAGGAAATGTAAAGAGAATGCACCCCCTCTAGGCTCTAGCCTCCACCTGCAAGCACAACAAATGCATTAATTTTAAAAATACATACTTTAAAACCCCAAAATATGAATTCAATTACTGGATCGTAGTATGTCATGCATTTGATTCTCATCAAATATTATGTAAATGAAAAAAGATTACAGAAAAAGGATCATGTCCATCAAATGAAGAAAATTAGAAAATATGCAAGACTAAGCTACCCCATACAACCCAATAGCTGATCTATTCATAAGAATCAAACTCGAGGGAATATCCATGAAATGTTTAGGCATGGAGGCCTAAAGTGAAGCAAACAATCACACACTGAACTAAAATGCAGCTGCCTCTTCTCAATTTACTATTCAATCCCATCATTTCTTCCCTATTTGTTATGGCACCTACAATATAGTACAGAAATCCTATGAAACATAGGAGGAACAGCCTAGAGTTTAGGGTACGCAAAAGGTCATACTTGTTTCTTAACAGATAAAAATTAAATAGAGGGTGTCATACATTATTGTACTTTATCAACATAAATAATCTTAACATACTAGTGCAATACCTGGTATCGTGGGAAATCTAAGAAGCTTCGTTGCTTAACATTCCAAAAGCACTCTCACTGGTGATATCAGCTCTCATGAGAAATCCTCAACAATTTAAAACTACTCACTTTCCTTGCATACTTTAGGAACTTGATACCATCCTATATTAATCTTTGGAGCCTATCAAATAATTTGATCTCAGTAGAGTAGTAACTTTAACCCGCTACAAACCTACAATCCACAAATTACAAAGGAGACTATAAAAACAGAAGACAGTACAAATGCACTACACATTGTATTCATATAAGTATGCCATCAGAGACCTGATCAAAGTTAAATAGGCTAATTACTAATACCCCACAGGTTTGGCATGAACAACTTTAAAAATTAAACCCACTACAACTCTAGAGTCCACAAAGTCCATAGGAATGCTGCAGAGTTACGATAGGAAAGAAGCGACTGGTAAACCTAGTCATTTCCTTGCATTTTGGGAGCTGTTCTGCATATTTCACCTTGTGTTTCCAATTTACTACATGACTCGCAGTCAACAGTCAGTTAACTTATTCCCAAAACTCACTCTTTTTTGACGTACACTCTAAGACACTTGAAATGAGACATCAGATGCACGCATGCTGCATCAAATACACTAATCAAGCATAAAGTACACCTACTTGATCCAAACGGTAAAGTCAAAGCACTCATCTGTTAGCAACTAGGCAACAAAAATAATCTTAATCTATTACCTAAATATGTAGTGAAGGATTCATCTAATCTCGTTGGTTGCATGGGGGGAGAAAGAGTACTATGACTTGATCCATATAATTTTTTGTGCAGAAGCTAAGCTCGCTAAATTTACAAGGATACAGTGGAACATACCATAGCAATCTATGATGCATCACGACTAAGAACTTGCACATGTTGAACCAGAAAAAATATACACAAGTTTTTTTATATATAACAGAATTTTATAAAAACAGAAAAGAACAGAACTAGCCTAGAAACAGTTAGGCTGCTAACACCCAGAGAATGAGTACCACAAGAGAAATAACTAGGCCATTACATCGCAACTGCACCCCGATTCAACAAAATTAAAGAAGATAAGAGCACACATGGGAACAGCATTAGTCTTGTTGAAGGAAGTACAGCATCAGTAATAACAGTTTCTTTCTCAAAATAGGGAGAAAAAAAAAAGGTAGAGAATCTATCAAAACTTTAACAAAATTACTGTTGCCTTCACTCCACAACAAGACAAATGGAAGACTTTAGTGTTTTATGAAGGGGGTGATATAGCAGTATGGTTCATGAAAGGGTGCACTGTTATTTAGATATACAGTGCATAATGCTCATCAACCCGATTCTGGATTCTGATAGGAAACACAAGTTTCATTCCTTCAATTTGTTTGACATAGTATGTAAGATATATTCCATTGGTAGATTGTAACTCAGTACCTTAACAAGCTCAGTCTCCATGGCCTTTCTTTCCTCTTCAAGCATGGCACTACTGACTTTGACCTTTCCATAAACAAATTTTGTAGTGGCCAAGCTTTTGATAACAGGTCTTGGGTTGAAAAGCTACCAAACTCAATTGGCCTTCAATGTATCTACATAAAGGAAGCATCCCCCATTTTATTACTAATTTGACGATACTTACAGAACTAACCTGAGTCTATAATCAATTACTAACCAAATCCCCATTTTGGACTTATGATGACGACCCACTTAACTGTTCCAAGCCTCTGATTCAACAATTTGTTCTTATAAAAAATCAAGGTCGCCTTTCCAGCTTATAAATCGTAAATATATTGACCGCTACTAAAATAAATTGACTGGATTAGTAAGATCAGTCTCTGGGCTGAAAAGATGAGGGTACTTCGAACATCATTTAAAGTATCCTTTGCGAACCAAAACTGCTTTGAGGTACCGCTACAAAGCATGAAACTCAAGCATTGGGTTCATACAACTTAACAGGGTGTCAAGAATTTTGGAACAATAAAAGTAACTAAGTAAAGCTAAACTGCTTTGAGGTACCGCTACAAAGCATGAAACTCAAGCATTGGGTTCATACAACTTAACAGGGTGTCAAGAATTTTGGAACAATAAAAGTAACTAAGTAAAGCTAAACATATCTGCACACCTGCCAAACACCAAAATGGACGTGAAAGTCAACTAGAAAAACTTTGTTGGCACTCACTTCTTTCAATACTTTTCAACAGTATTTAGCCAAAGTCCATTCATAACACCATGGAAAGAAATGTCTTTACGAGCTCAAGCTCATCAAGTTGCAAGCAATTTTTATAAGATCTCCGATATAATGTTTATAGTGGAGAAATTTTGCCATGCATTCTACAGCTTGAATTCTCCACATGTTCTTGATTGACAAGTTGCCACAATGTTTCAGAAATATGTCCAAACGAAAATTGTTTATTAAAAATGGTGGAAATTAGTTACGTAACAGAGAATTACTCAATGCCACCATTTCAAGGTAGCATAAATGTAATTAAATTGAAACAACCAAGCTAAATTAATAAACAAAAATTTCAGTAATTTCCTACAAAATGAACTATCATACATGGATGTTATACCAACAAAGGATAATCATAAAAACTGCAGACTTAACAGACAAGACAAAAGAAGGCACAAAGAATCACACAACAAAATGACACCAGAAAAATACCTTATAAACTTGATGGTACCATATTCTTTGCTTGGAATAGCATCTTGGCCAGATCTTCAGAAAGCAACCATGATCCTAGCAAAATGCAAATCAATAACATAGGTTAGAACACAGACCATGATGCCAGCCTCATAAAAGCATAAACCAAACTTTTAAGCATTTGTTAAGAGGACAAAAATGCAATAAAAGATCATTTTCAAAGTTGTTGCAGAAGCAAATTAGATGGAAAGAAAACAAAAAATCAGAAAATGAAGACCATTTTCATAGACCCGCAACTTAAATAATAAGTCAGAACATGCCTACGTGCAAAACGTCGATTATATGCTAAAAAGAGATCAAGCCCTATCTTAAAACAGAACAGAAAGCACAACTCCACAGTATTGCAAAACTGGAAAGTGAGAGAATAATTGTTTTCTTATCAAATAAGAGTGCCATACCACCATCTATAGAAGTACCAGAGGCTTTGGCGGAGATGTATGAACCAGTAGATGCTGGTGCAGCCAGAACACAACTTAAGCAGAAATCTTGTATTTTAATTTCAGTTGGTCAGAAACCATTACATGAGTCCACAAGTCCCACAGGAGTGAAATCACACCAGGTGCCAAAACCCAGATGCGACCCACAGTGAAAATCTCATGTTCAAGCACTTTGAGGGAGACATGCATGGCAGCATTGTAAGGCAATGTCACAAGCTTCCCTGTACGATTGCAATACACGGTGCAGTCACTATTCCAATCAGGATGCATTGTTGAAATAAAACTGATCTATGTAAAAATCTTCCTTGCAGCGGAAAAACGAAAACATGAAGCAACCAAAACCTGGCTTACCCTCCTTGCTAACTTGTGCTACCAAGTCTAATCTTTTTTTCTTTTCCCCCTTCTTGGCACATCATGAATCGGGAATAAACTTCTGAAGAACATGGTTAAATATTCCACCAGTGCATACAGCAGTAGAATCCTTTTGATTAAGGGGCCTGCAACTAATAGTTTCAGCACATTTCCGAAGTACGACATGAGCAGATGAAGCATACATCGCTAAACTCCTTGTCAGAAGCTTCAGAATTATCCAATACAGCAAGGTCTTGTTTCCACTGTCAGAAATCAAACTGGATTCTTTCAATCGATCAACAATGAATGATATTATATGATGATAAACTTACATTGAGCGTATCATCACCAAGAAGGTCTCGCACTGGAAAAGCTAGATGTTCCGTCATATGTAGAAGCTTTGTGCATGTAGATAACAACTCCTAAACAGGACAAAGTATAACTGCACATATTCTTGTGCATTCCATTGTACCAGCTTCGTTAGTGTTGGACTTTGGATCACAAAAAGACATGGCAAGTGCACGAGCAAGTTATCTTCTTCACTTGAAATTACTAAGTGCCTTTCATAATCAGAACCAACTGAATTCCAGCTCTCCCAATTCATAACGAAGAGCAGGTGATCAGCCTACACAATCTCGTAGTATCTCCATATCATTTAGCAAGCTCATCATGACAGAAGACCCAAACTGCAACCAAATCACATATATTAGTTATTATACACAACCCAAAAGGAAAATTGCCAAGAAATAGAACCATTTTGACACCCAATAAAACTAAAGGCTCAATAACAGAGCAGTATACATAAGAGTCATCACAGAAGGAAATATAAACAAACTATGTTTAGGAATAGTCTCAGACTCAAAGGCAACTGATATCATCATCCACAGAAGCACATGCATTCCAATGTGAAACTGATTATGGACCATCAAGCCCAGGTTCAATGTTCATTTTCTCAAGCATAGACAAATCAATTTTATTATCAGTGTAACATTAAGGAATATACAACACTCCGATAACCCACCTCATGTGAAACCATATAAACTTAACAGAAATGTTTAAAGATTCAAAATTTAAACAATGCCAACATGTATTGAACCAGAATCCAGCCCAGCATGTACTATAATGAACTTCAAATTTATAAATCTCAGGTTCCATGATGTAGATAGCCCCTTTTTCTTCATTCTACTTTCAGGACTCCAGCCTCTTCCTACAGATAAAGCCTACACCAATACAGTCTAACAAAGAGTGGTGCTTCCTCAGTGCAACCTCAAGAAACCAAATAAACCATCTAATACCAACATCAGCATTACAAACCTAAACAACTATGACAAATAAATACCAGCAAGAAAGCAATGAAAAAGTATATTTGCAACCAAGCTCACCCATGAGAGATGGATCACATGCAGAAGGTAAAATCTTCATTCTTGGGGACAGATTTAAACTATGTTATCATGATTCATGACAAGGGGAGAAGAAAAAAATCTGCAAACTAAACACCCTATTATACAATCAATTGTCCAAAGTCAAGAGATAATAAATTGGAAAGCCTAGATCACAAAAAGGAAAAAGATAAGACATATAACCTGTAAGTAGAGGTCAGATTACTTTTAATCTCCTTGTCCTTTGTTGATGAAAAGCCCACACCCATGCCAAGACATATAACCTGTAAGTAGAGGTCAGATTCTTTTGCATGTCCTTGTACTTTATCGATGAAAAGCCCACACCCACGCCAATTAGAGACCCACAAAGAGACCGTTAGGGTTTGTTGGAGTTGTTTAAATTGATCGAGGTGTTAGAGATGAGGGTTTCGGCAAGGGTGTGAGACATAAGAGGCAGAGAGATCAAAGAGCAATAGAAGCTGGTCACAAGTCACCAAACTGAAAAACCGCGTGTGAGATCTAGATAATGCCATGGTTTTTGTTTACTTTGTCCAAGAGAGGTCCTTTTTTTTTGTGGAGAATGTCCAAGAAAAAGGTCATGGTCTACCACCGCTAGAGTGGCTATTGACTAAAAATTTAAAAAAATTTAAAAAAATAAAAATAAAAATATCTCCTGATGCAGTTTGTCACTGATCATCAGCATCATGGGATGAATATAACACTGACAGTTGGAACAGGGAGACCCTAAAGTAGAAAAGAACTTAAAGGCTAACAGTGGCTAACAGGGAGACCCTAAAGTAGAAAAGAACTTACAGGCTAACAGTGGCGATCTGTGGTCTTTGGCCCTTTTTCTAGTAGTGCATCCACCATCATCGACTCTCTCTCTTTGTCAAATCAGGTCTGATCAAGGGTTGTTCTCTGTCCTGTGTATCATCTTTCTGACTGTCTGTGAAAGACCTGAGAAAAAGAAAATTAAGCTAATCAGCATCATTTTAATAAAAATTTAAAAGATGACCCATAAAAATATTGAAAGACCAAAGAAACTAGAGAACGGCTCTCCATCTTGAAAAAATAGCAAAAGAATAACCATCCTAAATTCTGAAGAAACTGAAATAATCTATTTGAGTTCCACTCATGCAATACCTTTACAACATGAATTCAAAGTATTATTTTGCATTCTATTCCAATCTGTAACTATCGTTCCAGTCATTACTTACCGCTTTTTCACAAAAGTCTTCATTAACCAACAATAGCGCAAATAAATATCTTTTTAAAATCCCTTATGGATATGTAAACAAAACAAATAATTCGACCCAACTTTGCAAAATCAGAAAGAAGCTTGAAAGTCTTTCACTAATAATTTTCAAAACACTTAATATACAATCCAAACTGAGAGATCTTTATTTACTAATAATATTCAAATTTAGACACAAGCATATACAAAAAACATATGTTAATGATATCTCAACAAAGATAAGCACAAAAGACTTGTGTTTGTACAAAATATCTGTTAGATATCTCAATAAACATGAGCAAAAAGCAAAAAACATGAGTTTCTCCAAAAGATCTACAAGGAATTTAGCTGAGTGTAGAAAAGGTCTATTAATGATATCTCAACAAACATGAGTAGAAAATAGATCCTGATCATCAGAATAATTATTTTTCACCGGATCTATATAACTTAGAAACTACTAAAATATACTAAACCAAGGGACTCTAAACCAACAAAAAATATCTGCTCTTTCACATCACTCTATAACCATGAGTTTGTACAAAAGATACACTAATGATACCTCAACAGACATGAGCACAACAGACATAAGTTTGTACAAAAGATGTACAAAGGATTTTGACATGAGTTTCCACAACAGATCTATTAATGATATCTCAACAAACATAACCAGAAAATAGATATCATACTTAAGTTTCCACTTAAATACTTATAAAATATACTTTCTGATTACTGACGGGGCTCTACAAAGCATATTTACTTCTTCACATCATTTCATTATCATAAAATAAACTGATCAAAATAATATAAAAGAAAAATTAAGGTGGTGTTCGGTAACGTTTTCATGCCCATATTTTCATTCTCTAGAATGAAAATATGATGACCATGCGTTCGGTAGCCTATTTCTCAAAACGTCGAGAATAAAATCGAAAATATTATCAACCTGTTAATGATATCTCAACAGAGATAAGCACAAAAGACTTGAGTTTTTACAAAATATCTGTTAGATATCTCAATAAACATGAGCAAAAGAAAAAAACATGAGTATGTAAGAAGATCTACAAAGAACTTAGCATGAGTTTGTAGAAAAGGTCTATTAATGATATCTCAACAAACATGAGTAGAAAATAGATCCTGATCATCAGAATAATTATTTTTCACCGGATCAATATAACTTGGAAACTAATAAAATATACTAAACCAAGGGACTCTAAACAAACAAAATATATCTGCTCTTTCACATCACTCTATAACCATGAGTTTGTACAAAAGATACACTAATGATACCTCAACAGACATGAGCACAAAAGACATAAGTTTGTACAAAAGATGTACAAAGGATTTTGACATAGAGTTTGCACAAAAGATCTATTAATGATATCTCAACTAACATAACCAGAAAATAGATATCATTAAACAATAATGATTTCTCACCAACTCTGTGTAACTTAAATACTTATAAAATATACTTTCTGATTACTGACGGGGCTCTACAAAGCATATTTACTTCTTCACATCATTTCATAATCATAAAATAAACTGATCAAAATAATATAAAAGAAAAACTAAGGTGGTGTTCGGTAACGTTTTCATGCCCATATTTTCATTCTCTAGAATGAAAATATGATGACCATGCGTTCGGTAGCCTATTTCTCAAAACGTCGAGAATAAAATCGAAAATATTATCAACCTGTTAATGATATCTCAACAGAGATAAGCACAAAAGACTTGAGTTTTTAGAAAATATCTGTTAGATATCTCAATAAACATGAGCAAAAGAAAAAAACATGAGTATGTAAGAAGATCTACAAAGAATTTAGCATGAGTTTGTAGAAAAGGTCTATTAATGATATCTCAACAAACATGAGTAGAAAATAGATCCTGATCATCAGAATAATTATTTTTCACCGGATCAATATAACTTGGAAACTAATAAAATATACTAAACCAAGGGACTCTAAACCAACAAAAAATATCTGCTCTTTCACATCACTCTATAACCATGAGTTTGTACAAAAGATACACTAATGATACCTCAACAGACATGAGCACAACAGACATAAGTTTGTACAAAAGATGTACAAAGGATTTTGACATGAGTTTGCACAAAAGATCTATTAATGATATCTCAACAAACATAACCAGAAAATAGATATCATTAAACAATAATGATTTCTCACCAACTCTGTGAAACTTAAATACTTATAAAATATACTTTCTGATTACTGACGGGGCTCTACAAAGCATATTTACTTCTTCACATCATTTCATAATCATAAAATAAACTGATCAAAATAATATAAAAGAAAAATTAAGGTGGTGTTCGGTAACGTTTTCATGCCCATATTTTCATTCTCTAGAATGAAAATATGATGACCATGCGTTCGGTAGCCTATTTCTCAAAACGTGGAGAATAAAATCGAAAATATTATCAACCTGTTAATGATATCTCAACAGAGATAAGCACAAAAGACTTGAGTTTTTACAAAATATCTGTTAGATATCTCAATAAACATGAGCAAAAGAAAAAAACATGAGTATGTAAGAAGATCTACAAAGAATTTAGCATGAGTTTGTAGAAAAGGTCTATTAATGATATCTCAACAAACATGAGTAGAAAATAGATCCTGATCATCAGAATAATTATTTTTCACCGGATCTATATAACTTAGAAACTAATAAAATATACTAAACCAAGGGACTCTAAACCAACAAAAAATATCTGCTCTTTCACATCACTCTATAACCATGAGTTTGTACAAAAGATACACTAATGATACCTCAACAGACATGAGCACAACAGACATAAGTTTGTACAAAAGATGTACAAAGGATTTTGACATGAGTTTCCACAACAGATCTATTAATGATATCTCAACAAACATAACCAGAAAATAGATATCATACTTAAGTTTCCACTTAAATACTTATAAAATATACTTTCTGATTACTGACGGGGCTCTACAAAGCATATTTACTTCTTCACATCATTTCATTATCATAAAATAAACTGATCAAAATAATATAAAAGAAAAATTAAGGTGGTGTTCGGTAACGTTTTCATGCCCATATTTTCATTCTCTAGAATGAAAATATGATGACCATGCGTTCGGTAGCCTATTTCTCAAAACGTGGAGAATAAAATCGAAAATATTATCAACCTGTTAATGATATCTCAACAGAGATAAGCACAAAAGACTTGAGTTTTTACAAAATATCTGTTAGATATCTCAATAAACATGAGCAAAAGAAAAAAACATGAGTATGTAAGAAGATCTACAAAGAATTTAGCATGAGTTTGTAGAAAAGGTCTATTAATGATATCTCAACAAACATGAGTAGAAAATAGATCCTGATCATCAGAATAATTATTTTTCACCGGATCTATATAACTTAGAAACTAATAAAATATACTAAACCAAGGGACTCTAAACCAACAAAAAATATCTGCTCTTTCACATCACTCTATAACCATGAGTTTGTACAAAAGATACACTAATGATACCTCAACAGACATGAGCACAAAAGACATAAGTTTGTACAAAAGATGTACAAAGGATTTTGACATGAGTTTCCACAAAAGATCTATTAATGATATCTCAACAAACATAACCAGAAAATAGATATCATATTTAAGTTTCCACTTAAATACTTATAAAATATACTTTCTGATTACTGACGGGGCTCTACAAAGCATATTTACTTCTTCACATCATTTCATAATCATAAAATAAACTGATCAAAATAATATAAAAGAAAAATTAAGGTGGTGTTCGGTAACGTTTTCATGCCTATATTTTCATTCTTTAGAATGAAAATATGATGACCATCCGTTCGGTGACCTATTTCTCAAAACGTGTAGACTAAAATCGAAAATATTTTCAACTTTTACTTGTGGAAATTGAAAACAACAATTTAACGTTTTCACTTTTCTTCTCTCAATTTAGAAAATAGAGAGCATTTTTTCGCACTAAACTATTAAACACATTTTCAAATTTGAAAAATACAAAGGATTTGGACATGTATCTGCACAAAAAACTACAAAGGATTTAGACATGAGTTCGCAGAAAAGATCTATGAATGATATCTCAACCATAAGCACAAAATGGATCGAGATTGTTACAATGATATCTCAACCATAAGCACAAAATGGATCGAGATAGTTCCAATAATAATCGCCTGTTCGGTAACGTTTTTAAAAATGATTTTCAAACTGATTTTTGATAATAAAAACTAGAAAACGAGATTGTATTCTTCAAATTTGAAAATGTACTGATCCAAAAGAGCACGAACTATTGTTAGATTAGATAAATACAAATAGATTGGAAAATTACGTCTGCTACTCGAAAATAAGGGTTGCGTAGAGCTCTGCTTCTTATCAATCTCACGGAATAATGCAATCTCTCGCAAACTACGTTCAAGCGCCCCTCCTTTATTGATTCATCTATAGCAGCTGCAACGCACGGCCCAATTTGCAAAGTCATCACAGATATAATTGAATCTTTGTAAACACAATTTCACGAATCTGTACAAACCTCTACTTCTGTTTTGATACAAAGAGCTCCGCGTCTTCCATACAAATTCCACCCAAACTGGACAATCCTTACCCGCCTCTCTCTCCGTCAAATCAATTTATTCTCCGTCCTCCGTCTGATCCCTTCAATTCAACTCTCTGTACCAAATACCTGAGAAATTTAAATTCAAACTAATCAGCATCTTATCTTATCATAATAGTATCAAGATGAACCGTATTAAAAGACGAACCAGAAAACAAAGGCCGAGCTTGGCACGCACGATTAGATTGGATAACGAAATATGAGTGCAATAGATTGGATTGGCCTGATCTGATCTGACTGTTCGGCAGAAGATTCATAAGGCTTCCGGAATCCATAGTTGATCTCTCCAAACTCTCTATCATCTTGATGTAGAACGGATGGCCGATAAGATAAACCCACCGCGTCACATCAGATCTGGTAATTGATTCCGGTCCGCCGCTAAGTACGCTTCTCCAGACTACAATTCACAATTCAGACGTGTACACTGTGGCCTCCGCTTATCCCAAAAGAGAGAGAAACAGAAGAGTACGGCTTAGGCTTAGAGGGAGCCTCAGTACACTTTTTAGGTTTTTAGGTTAAGCCCCTTCTTTATTGGTTGGTGGTGTTTTTCACGCGCCTGACAGACTGAAAAAGTAAAATGGTTGTACCGTGAATGAATGGTCAGTCATCTGTCATTATTATCTAGTAATTCGTGAGCAACTTTTAATATAAAAATAATATATTTTTAATGGCAGATTAATATGGATAGTGAAATTTGAACTCCCCTTTTTATAAACTACACACCATTTTTCTCTTTCTCTTTTGTACATTAAATTTCCCAAACTACCCTTACTGTCTTCTTGTATTTTCATCTTCACTAAATGAGTTTCACAAAACAAATATGTCTTCCACTCTTCCTAGAACTCTAGAAGTCGAGAAAAGCAAACAAGGCCACCAAATTTCTCTCCATCTCCGACCCCGATCATCACTTGTTCAATCCCAAATCAAAACTCTGTCCAGCCAACCAATCATATAGGGCAATCCCCGTCTGACACGAAGCAATAGGCAATCCCCATCTGGGACCTTCAAAAAACGAAGTGACTGTGATCGACACGAGATGAACATGATGCAGTAAGGGGAAGAAGTCAGATGGGGCAATCAAGGCGAGGAAGACTGGCGGCGCTCCGGCGACTGAAGGCTGGTTCACCGCAGTTGTCGCTGTGTGCGGGCGGGAATGGGCACGGTGGTACTCTTGGAGATTCAGGCGAGGCTTGCAAAGAGGTGGTGCAGATTGGGTTCGAAACCAGGAACGGGTTCGATCGGAGGTGATTGGGTTCGAATCAAACCTTGCAGATCGGGTTCAATCGGACGTGTTGCTGATCGGGTTTCGTCGGTGGGTGTACAGTCCGTCTCCCTTTGCTATATTTCCATGGATAAATTGAAGAGGCATCTTCCTTTCTCCGGTCAAGAAGGATTGGATCTCCAGTCAAGAAGGATTGGATGAACTCAAGAAAATTGCTGTTGACGGATAAGGCATGCCACTCCAAAATAACAAGAGCAAAATTTGAAGAGCTCAACATGGATCTCTTTAGAAAATGTATGGAGACTGGAGAATTGTGTGAGGAATGCTAAAATTGATAGGAAAATTGTTGATGATATTGTTCTTGTTGGTGGATCTACTAGAATTCCCAAGGTACAACAACTATTGCAAGATTTCAAGACTTACTCTTGTTGGATGTAACTCCACATTCCCTTGGTTGTATGCGTTACACAGGAGAATATAGAGTTTATGTCCCAAGAAACACTACCATTCCACCAAAAAAACTAAAATGGCCACAACTGTATTAAAAAACCAAATCGGTTTGATAGTTCATGTGTATGAGGGCGAAGAAACAAGAGCCGAAAAAAAACAAATTGTTGGGTCTATTTGAGCTTAATGGAATCCCTCCTGGTCCAAAAGGAAAACCTCAAATCATTATTTGCTTCGAGATCGATGCCAATGGAATTTTGATTGTCTCCGCTGAGGAAAAACGACTCCATCTTAAGAATAAGATCACAATTTCCAATAACAGTGGGGGGTTATCTAGAGTGGAAATTGAGAGGATGATCAAGGAAGCAGAGAAGTACAAGTTAGAGGACCAGGACAATAACGAGAAAGTGAAGGCTAAGCCTGCATTGGTAGACTGCATATAACACATGAGGGAGTAGAGTTTCTCGTTTCTCGTTTCTCGTTTCTTCTTCTATCAGCACGTACGACGCCAGAAACCCAGCTCAGACTAATCAAAGCTGAAGCTCCGAGCTGACATGTTTGGTCCCTCATTGTTGAAGTTGTGATTTCACTTTTGATTTACTTTACTTGTTTCTTCGTCAATAGTGATAGTTTGAGTATTCTATAATGATAAACTAACAAATCTCAGTTAAACCATTTAACCTAGAACCTTACAAGTCTGAATTTTTGGTCAAACCCAGTTGGATGAATTATTAGTCAGATATACAACACTACCACTAGCTCTAAATCATAATTAAATCACAGCAAAGAAGAAGATAACGACACTAATAATTCATTGGGATACAACAGCTGGGAAGTATATGAATTAATGTGGGTAGGAATAACCAGATAATTGCTTAGTTCGGTGGTTGACCACTGAATGAACAATCTATGTTATTGCCAACACATTAAATGTAGTTCTTATTTGATCCACATCAACAATTTTTTTTGAAATAAAGGGGTTTGGAACCCAGTCAGGCTGGGTGCTCATCCCCACGCCCAAGTTATTATTACTTATATTTTACCGCATGGAGGGAGACGTAATACCTATACCCCGAGCATGCATAGTTGCGTTACAATTATCTTCATAGAGGACATCCTGAATGAAGTCAGGGGCCTCAACTAAAAAAATATCCACAACATGATCAAAGCTAGCAAAATGTGCCAATCTATTGGCCACATTATTTACTTCATGCTAGATATGTCATACACTAATAAAATCAAAAGCTTGCATATACTCCTTACAATCCTCTGGAATACGACTTACCTCAGAATAGTCCTCCACTTGGTGATTAAGAACTTCAACAAGCTAGGGAGGAACAGTCGCTTTCAAGCTCGACATGCCTCCAACCCTGATGAATAGCCATCAACAAACCTGCCCGGCCTGCAGGCCTCTGCTTCACTGTGATAGGCTGAGCATAGCTAGGTTAGAAAGGGATCTTGACCATGCTCCGTTGAATCTGCCCTGCTCATCCCGGACAACCACTCCAACTCCACCAGCTTCACTAGTACTCTTGAACGCTCCATCTATATTGATCTTCAGCCTACCACGAGGTGGAAGATCCACTTAGCCGTCGACCTTCTGCATGTTGTCCCTTCCCACCACTCCACTAGGATGGAACCTCTGATATTCTTGTAACAAATGCATAGTCCAAGCAGTGACTGCATGCATGGGGTTGAAGGAACCACCAACCCATACTAATTTGTTTCTTTCTGACCATATTGCCCAAATTAAGCAACATAAAGAAGATATCCACTTGTGGCTTAGTGAGCATTCCAATCATATCAATCACCCACTCCTTCAAGCACGTCGTTGCATGGTTTCTGGCGCGCAACCCCAGTGGGCTATAAAGCCAAAAACATGCAATACTAGTGCAATCCTTGAATTCATGTAAACTGTGCTCATTCTCACACCGACAAAACACACAAAGCTGATCATCCAAATTAACTTTTTTATGCAAAGCACATTCAGTAGGCACCACATTTTTCACAAGCCTCCATATGAAATTACGTACCTTGGGTTGGACTTTTGCAGGCCAGATTGCTTTCCACAAAGCTCTATCACCATGTGCATGGGAAGAAGACCCCTGAGAAGCAAGAGTGCCCATGCAACGTGCAATATGATAGCCACTCTTCACGTTATAGAGCCCGTGTTTGTCGTAGTGCCATTGTAAACACGGGAATTTGAAAACAAATAGAATGCAGACAAGTGTATAAAAATAATAATTTTATTAAGAATTTAAGTGCGGGTTACAATCTTTGGTAATCCTTTGATTCTATCTCCGACGATGAATTTCACTCAAGGGCTTGACGCTTGATCTTGAGTCGTATGATGGTCACTAGAGTTGACACGTGACGAACATTTTGGCTTGAGGTTGGTGAGGAACCGGCTATTTCGCAACTTGATGGTTCTTCACGAGCTTTGGAGGCTTCTGAAAATTTGAGAGTGTTTTCTTCTCTTTTTTTTTTTTTTTTTTAGCTTGCTGAAGTCCTTCTCTTGATTTGAGAAGGGGTATTTATAGTGTCGGCGTCTCTCTCAATTTGGAATGCCTTGATGACACGTAATTAATTGCATTTTCCTTAATAGCATAATTGAATCAATCAGCCTCAATTAATTGATTTAATCACGACCATTAAGGAATTAGCCAAGTTTTTTGTGTAATGTTGCCGCATCTTGCCATCCTTTTATCAGGTGGTATTATGGGATAAGTAGACAATGTGTTAAAACTTGCACTCTGATTTAGGTGTGCCATCCAAATCATTTATATGAAACGGTAAGATGATCTAAGTTCTCTCTCATTCTAAAACACACATTCACAACACAACAACATCTCTAAGATGATCTAAGTTCTCTCTAAGAGCAACTCCTCTCCTTCTCTTTCTCTTACCGGTGATCTCACTCCTAGTCCTAATCTTCTCAGAAGCCGACTTTCAGTGCCACCAAACCCTCTGTCAACGTGCTTCGGTCCTAGTCTCCTCGGGAGCCGACGGTAGTGCCACGACCACAACGGTTACAGAACCAGCCAAGCAAGGGTAACGCCCTAGCAACCCAGCCAAGCTAAAGTCACGCTTTAGCAAGATCTCAACATTTCCCGGTGATGTCGCTCTGCTCGATCTACAATATTGAGTATCGATTGTGTTAACAAGAAGAAGCTCAGCAAAAGTCCTCGCCACGAGGCACAAAGAATCCCACGACGAGGTTGGTGCTCTCCTCGTCTACAATCGCTTGAAATAAGTCAGGTCAAGGGACACCCCCGACGACCGCACCCGAACGGTGCTGGCACGCCCGCGCAGAAAAGAGACTGTTGACCAGCTGCAGCAAAATTGGAGCCAAACATTTTGGCACGCCCAGTGGGACAAGGTTAGAATTTCTTTTTTTCTCTTGAAGACATTCAACCACCGGGCTTCAAAACAAACATTTTGGCACGCCCAGTGGGACAAGGTTAGAATTTTTTCTTTTCTCTTGAAGCACATTCAACCACCGGCCTTCAAAACAAACATTTTGGCACGCCCAGTGGGACAAGGTTAGAATTTTTTTTTCTCTTGAAGACATTCAATGGTGGGACTACATCAGAGTCTTTTTGTGTTCACCATCAGTGGGATGCCAGAGGAAAATCTTTACCAAAAGAAATTCCTGAAGTCATGGCGACGATAGAAGGCTATGTGCCCATTCCCATTCCGGAGAATGCGAGCATAGAGGAGCGACTTGCTATCTTTCAACAGAACACTGCTTCGTATTATGCGAATTTGAAAAAGGTCCTGGCGGCGCAGCAGAAGAGGAGGGATGAACTTTTCCAATCAGCCCAACAAGATTCGTGGCAGACTTGGGAGCAGCTGGCCGATGTGACCCAACCAGCCCAAGAAAACCACCAGCAGTCGATGAATGTCGTTGCGACCCAGCACAAACAGACCACATCTGAGTTCACTACCTTACGCGAGGAAGGTTCCAGCTTGGCTAATTCGCAGCAAGGCGAATTGGAATGTCAAAAACCTGCTCGCGAAGAGGTCATTTCTGAGACTAACTTGCCTATAGGTGGCAATCAACCTAAGGGTCTCACTGGTGAGTCACAGCCTTACACAGAGGCTGTGCATGGAGAAGGTCATCAACAAGATTGTTCTTCAGACAAGAAAATTGTCTCTGAACAAATATCTGATGTCTCCACTGATCAAGCCAAATATGTGGCTACTGATCAGATGCATGGGGGGCAAGATATGACCCATGATCATCCCTTTGATCAAGAGAAGTTGGCGACAGTTGGCGACAAAGCCGATCTTGGGACACCGTCATCTTCCAAATTACAATTGGAGATCATGTCTCGTCAACCAACAAAGATACTTGGGGGGCAAGAATACCTCTCTCATGAGCCAAATTCCTCCAAATTCTTCAACGAGAAGTATCTTTGTTCTTTTTCTACAAGCTCTCATAGGAGGGATTTTTACCCTACAAATTTTGATACATCGGAGCTTGGAGTGAAGCATAGATGGCCTCCCCCGTGGCCTTCTGGAGGTTAGCCAAATATAGTGCTGCTAACTTCTTTCTTTGTTTTTAAATTTCCTGTCAATTTTCAGTTTTCATTTTTATTTTCGTCATTTGTGAATCATAACGGAATAGGTGAAGTCTATTTTGTTAATATTGGCCTAAACTCCTTATTGGTGCCTAGTTCAGGTCCCTTAAGGTTAAGGGCGGCTTTTATTAACACTTGTTGAACTGTCTTCACACTTATGACATTTCTCATCTTAGTAAGTATAGCCTATGTGAAATGGTGTCTAGAAAGGGGACAACGTTCATGACAGGTTCTTGAATCCAGAAGTGCGTGCAAATGGGTCTAAACCACTATGTGGGAGTAGCTCATGCCAAAAGGGATTCTGCCTCTCTTGTTCGCCCTCCCCCACCTGGCCATTTCAGTAAGGTTGCCCAAAGGATTTGAAAGAAAATTTGTGTCTAGACGACTATACTTGGGCCGCATGTCTAAACCTTGATTCACAATGTCTTATTAAAAAAAAAAAAAAAAAAAATACAAAAATACAAAAAGAGTTTCAAATTTGTGCGTCGCGGAGGATGCAAAAAATTGTGTTCTTGCCTAATAGTGGCTGGAACTTGCTAATATACTTAAGAGGCCATTGGTATTGGTCTGGGCACATATACAATAGGCATTTAATATGCCTAGTATGGTATTAGCAGTGGAGGAGGTCAAATCAATATTTTTGCCAATAATTGTGGCGAAAGCTGGGTTGCGAATTGTTGGCAGCGAAGTGGTTTTAATTACAATGCCTCGCAAAGGATGGTTCGCGAAGGAAGACTGGCGATTAATATATGTATGCTCACTATGTATAATTAAGAGGGAAAGAGGCTACTGTTCAAGTAATTTTAGTCAAGCCAATACAAGTGGCTTTGGAGCAACGACATTATAAGAAGAGTGCTGATTCAAGACCTCTTCAGTCAAGACGAGGACCTTTGACTTCGAGGTCTGGGGGGCAATGTTTGGACCCAAAATGAACATTTTGGCCTGACAAGGCGTGTCTTGGAGAAATTGAGCCAATGTCAGTGGCTCAAGCTATATATTGTCGACAAGCTCGAAATATATATTTAGAGGCTAAATAAAGCATACTATGGAAGTATGACAAGTCAACTTTAGCATATTTTCCTACTTCGGCTAGGAAAAAACCGAGCTAGACAAGGAAGGAGGGGTGGCAGACTAACCAAATGAAATCGAAATGTGCTGAAACTTTCCAGATCCATTCTAGACAGCCCAAGGATAATTTCTTATGAAGAGTGCCAGAGATGTTTTTGAGTGGAAGGCCTTCAAACAATCAGTCCAATCTTTTGCAGAAGCAAAACTGGAAAACTGGACCTGTAAGAGGTCCAGCAGCGTTTTCGGCCCAACCACTATACCAAAAATTCTGAAATTTTGTCAGGATGATCTACACTCATAGTGGAACATTTCATATGAAGAAGTCGAAGGAATATAATGAAGTCTTGTTGGAGAAATAATTGAAGGAATAAAGGGGCAGAAACTGACCTAAAACCAGCTCAATATTCACATGTTCATGTTTCCTACCCACATGAAGAAAGCTAGATGCTTTTCTTCTTTTCCTTGGATATATTTTTCAAGACAATCTCTTTAATAGATCATCATCACTTCCATGTTGTTGCACCTTCATGCCTTGCTTTCATTTCATCATTTCTCTATCTTTTCCATATTTTACAAATCACTTTCATATTCCACTTTCATTATTTTTCTTCCACTCATCATTTCACTCTTCTTTTTCTTCCCTATATAAACACCTTCTCTTCTCATTCTAAAACACACATTCACAACACAACAACATCTCTAAGATGATCTAAGTTCTCTCTAGAGCAAACCTCTCTAAGAGCAACTCCTCTCCCTCTCCTTCTCTTTCTCTTAGCGGTGATCTCACTCCTAGTCCTAGTCTTCTCAGAAGCCGACTTTCAGTGCCACCAAACCCTCTGTCAACGTGCTTCGGTCCTAGTCTCCTCGGGAGCCGACGGTAGTGCCGCGACCACAACGGTTACAGAACCAGCCAAGCAAGGGTAACGCCCTAGCAACCCAGCCAAGCTAAAGTCACGCTTTAGCAAGATCTCAACATTTCCCGGTGATATCGCTCTGCTCGATCTACAATATTGAGTATCGATTGTGTTAACAAGAAGAAAGCTCAGCAAAAGTCCTCGCCACGAGGCACAAAGAATCCCACGACGAGGTTGGTGCTCTCCTCGTCCACAATCGCTCAACAGAAGTCAGGTCAAGGGACACCCCCGACGACCGCACCCGAACGGTGCTGGCACGCCCGCGCAAGAAAAGAGACTGTTGACCAGCTGCAGCAAAATTGGAGCCAAACACTTCCTAAAATGTGGATCTAAACATTCTAGTAATTTCTATAAGACCCTTTTTTCCATTTTGGAAATATTGGCTTTTGTTTATATATAGGGTTATTATCATAAATGGTACCTGAACTATACCTCAATTTTATTGATGGTACCTGAACTTCAATTTTGATCACAACCAGTACCCGAACTTTTCGATTTCATTTTAAATGGTACCTAGAGCCACCTCCGGTCACTATTCTGACTAAAAACGGCAAGGGAGGCGATCATAGTGATGATTTTTGATGATTTCAAGGGTTGCGATCATATATAGTGATGATTTTTTGGTAATAAACTTTCCTTGAACTTGTTTTTTTGTTTTTTATTTTTTTAGATTTGGGTTTTTTGGCCGGAATAGTGACCGAAGGTGGCCTTAGGTACCATTTAAAATGAAATCGAAAAGTTCGGGTACTGGTTGTGATCAAAATTGAAGTTCAGGTACCATCGATAAAATAGAGGAAAAGTTCAGGTACCATTTGTGATAATAACCCTTATATATAAATGATTATTTATTTACAATAATCATTATATGGGGTTATATATAGATAAATCATATCTTTATTGATAAGTTCAATTTTCTAAATAATATAAGGTATATATAGATAAATCATATATTTTTTAGAAATATTGGCTTTTCTATTATGTCTTTTTTAAATTATTATTTATTTACAATAATCATTATATGGGGTTATATATAGATATGATTTTTATTGATAAGTTCAATTTTCTAAATAATATAAGGTATATATAGATAAATCATATATTTTTTGAAAATATTGGCTTTTCTATTCTGTCTTTTTTAAATTATTATTTATTTACAATAATCATTATATGGGGTAATATATAGGTAATCCATAAATTTAGGGTGAGGCTATTGCCACCCTATTAATTACTTTGTTCACCCTATATTCTCTTCTCACCCTACATATATTTTTTTAATTTTAAGTTTACTTCGTTCACCCATTTACAGTACCAAAAATACCCTTTTACAATATAGAGTTTAACTTGAATTCTTTTTCTATTTGGCTTTCTCTGCATCTCTCTCAATTCTTAAGTAGGAACTTCTTCCTCGTCTCTTTCATTCAATTAGTCTCATAAAGTCTCACTCTTTTAAGTATTAAATTGTGAGCATTATTAATACGAGATACAACAATTTGTTTAAGAGCATAAGCTGTAACCTTTTCTATCCAACAACAACAACAAAAAAACGGTAACCTACCCCTTTCAAAAAAAAAAAAAAAAAAAAAAACGGTAACCTTTGATTATCAATCTTTTATGTCCTTAATTTGAGCTTTAACTACTGCAATGAGCACGTCTTGTCTTGATATATATTGTTGAGACTTTTGGGACTACATTTACAAATTCCAGTGAAGTTGGATTTTAGTTGTTTAAATAATTGACACAAGAAGATTAGCTAAGACTATTGCAACTATATATGTGAGTTAATTGGTAATGGCTAATCATGGTAGACGTGACCTGATCTGATGTAGTTGTGGGAGTTGTGTTTGAGGTCTTATAAAATGAAGTTTAGGGTTTAACGATGAATGAAAAGATTAAAAATAAAGTTTAAATACATGTTCTGCAGGGTGTAATAAGAAAAAATTATTGTAATTTTTAGTAAGATATTGTCCTTTATTGTAATTTTATATTATGATATTATAGTCTTTCAATAAATCATAAATTTATAAGGTGAATAAAGTAATTAGTAGAGTGGCAATAGCCGCACCCATATTGATAAGTTCAATTTTCTAAATAATATATGATATATCTATTCCTTGCTCTTTCCTTTCTTCCCTTCTCCTATTTCTTTTCTAACCAAAGTAATTGACATCTTTTTTTAACGTTCAAGAGAAACAAAACCCAGAAATAAAGAATGGTCCATCAAAAACGTAAGAGAATTCAGATCACATTGACATGTAGAATTTCACTTAACTGTCGACATATGCACAAATCACAAAAAAGAAACACAAGCACTAAAGGACAACATTTTGATTTTCACCTTCGAAATTGTAAAAAATAAAAATTTATTTTCTTAATTTCTTACATATGTAAGAATCTCACGTCTCAACCAAGGTTGTCAAGTTCAAATTTCAAACCAATTAGTAAACACTATGAACAACATATCTAAACTCAATTTCTGCTCCAATTCCTGTGCTTACGGTTTCAAAACAAGAAAGACAAATTCCATTCTATCAAAGCAACAACAGTAAATTAAAGGGAGTGAAATTTGCACTCCCTAAATTACAAACCACACTCCCTTTATAATATTTTAATATTTTCTCAATCAGATTTTCATTAATTTCCAAGTTTACCCCTCCTAAACATATTTTTGTCTCTGTCAATTCATATGTCTTCTGAGGTTTTTTGCTTTTTCTGCGTCTCATTTCTAAACTCAACAATTCTCATGCTGTATAACCTAAACCAAAGCGGCTGATAACTCCACTCAAATTTTGAATCAAAATGCATCATATTGTAAAACTCGAATGATGAAACTAAGAGTTCAGAAACTTTTGAGAGCTCAAAAGTCTTAACACTGAAAGTTCCACTACCACATCAAGCTCATGTCTTGCGACGAAGACTCTTCCTCAGCTTCATCTTCATCTTCCTTTACGTGTCAACATCTTCATCTTCCTTTTCTTCTCCATGCTGTCAGCCCAAATCGTCCTAGCATCATCAGACTCGACCCATCGGCCTCGCACAGTCCCTATTGCTCCGACCCAATTTGTGAAATTAGATTCAAGCAGTACTCAAATGAAAAACTAGGGAAAATCGGCAACGACAATTCGATCTTGGCAGCGCTTATAAGACCCAAATGGGGAACTTGGGATTCAGTGTATTCAAATTTGGGAGGGCCCAAATGATTGTGATGGTAAAGAGACAAGGTTTAGGTTTAGGGAAAAGATGAGTTCTTTGAGAGCTTGAGTTTCTAGTGAGTCTCTGGACAAGGCTAGCCATTTGGGACTCTTCTGAAGCTTCTTTGGAATGGCAATCATTATCATCTATGGAAATCCTCCTTACGTAACTATTATAGACTTTTACTCGTTACCCCTGCATCTCCACCATTGACCAAATTTAATCAATGAAAATTCCCCAAAAGGTATGAGGGAGATGGGAGTTGGTTTGAGATTGAGAAGCATTTTTTTTGTTTTGTGTTTAATTTGTGTTTCTGGGTTTGGAAAGAGAGGAGACAGAGATAGTAAGTTGAGCATGAAGCCAGATTTAGGAGCAGACAAAATTATGTTTAAGAGGGGTAAATTTGGAAAATCATGAAAATTTGATTGAGAGAATATTAAAATATTATGAAGGGAGTGTGGTTTGTAATTTGGGGAGTGCAAATTTCACTCCCCTTAATTAAATGTCAGCATCACAAAAAGGAGCTTCTTAATTATCTCTCTACCCTCATTCAACACCAACACGGAAGGTGATCAAACAGAGTCCAGAAAACAAAGGGGCTTGAAAACATTATATCTCAAAGATCAACATAAAGTGTAAATGGAGACCTTTTCCCAACAGTGTGCGTGACCTTGATATGCGCCATCAGTGATCGGACAAATATTTTATATGTTTTTAGTGCATTTCTCTCTACATTTTACTTAGTTATTTCCTTAACATTATCATTTCAAACTTAGTTTTGTGTTTTTAGGTAGTTTTGAGTCAAAAATGAAGGCCAAGGAGGAAATGAGGCGCATAAATGATAAGAAATGGAGAAATGAAGCTTTCTTAATCCTACCAGGAGAAGGAATCCCAGTTGGACTAGGAGTCCTGATGCTGCTAGGATACCTGGTGAGGCTAGGAGATGCAGTGGCTTCAAGATGACTCAAGATAGTTCAAGAATGTTCTAGAATGCACAAGAAATTTCGATAATTGAAGGAATGGGCTTTGAAATTGTCCAATTAAGAAGCCTGGCCCAAAGATTGAAGCATGTGACTTGCACATGAGTTTCTAGACCCTTCTTGACGTCTTGGAGGAATCCTAAATCAATTCCATTTGGTTTTTGCCGTGAAAAAATAAAGAATATTCAAGAAGATTTCGGAAATCCCAAAAAGGGAGAGTTTTTAGGAATCTGCCTGTACAGATTAGTCAACTTCGACAGAGCCCTGAGGACAGCTCAGAACGAACTAAATTGCGATCTATATATGGTTGGAAAGATACGGATGTCTAGTTTCCAGAGATTTTTACGGTTAGTCAAGATCAATTTTCTAGAAGATGTTATGGTCGATTTAGTACAGAGAGGTCAAGCTGCGCGCGAATTCGACTTTTGACTGGAATTTTTGTTTTGAGGCCCAAATCACATTGGGAAGCCCATGGCTGAGTTTATGCTTCATATTTCAGATAATATTGCATGTGGGACGTCCTAGAGACTTCAAGAAGGGTTTGGCATCATCCTTGGAGAGTTTTAAGGGATTACAACATGCAGAAATGATGGAAACAAGTCCAGATACGTTGCTTGTTGCTCACACCCCTATTTGGCTGAATTTAAGGAGTTTAAATCAGAAAAATCTTTATAAATTCTGCAATATTATCTCCTTTAAAGACTAATGGTAAAAATCTACTTAATTTTGGAGGCTTCTCATTGGTTGGACGACGCAGAAAAGCTGACATGGATTTATTTGATTGGTTGGAGTTGTGTGGACCAATAAGATAATTCCTAGAAATTAAAAGAAGGATCCAGAAGACTTGGAGACTAAGTTTGCCGTCCTCTATAGATAGATGTCCCAAGGAGACGTTTTATTCATCATCAAACCCAGAATCAAAACGCAAATCCTCTCCCTTTACTCTCAAAATTTCGATCACTCTCCATTGTTCAAGCATTGAGGCCATGAAGCATCTCCACCTCCTTGCCGTAGTCATCATCAACATCCTCCATCCTTTTGAAGATCATCTTGCGTTCTTGAATTTCTTCAAAAGTGTAACTGTCACGCCCCTGATTTTACACACATGAAAATCGATATATATAACCCCATAATTATATATGCGTGAACGTCCAGTCATCAATACAAAATACCTGAAATCTTTTTCCCTTAATCTTACACACATATTGATGCCCTGAACCCTCGAAGTTAATATACACTCACTCCAAAGAGTTATATATTACACAAGCTTACGAATTAAATTGTCAACAACAAGATAAACGTAAATACTCCTCAGAGCTAATTATACAACGGAAGTCCTTATCAACGGTAAGGTCACAAAACTGGCTTCCTACCGTAAAGCTGCAAAGGCGCTACCTCAGCTTCAGCCTGATTATCCTAACCTGCAGGATTAACCCCTACACCGTTTGAATGGTGCACCGGGTTGCCACACAACAAACCCGGTAAGCTTTTGCAAGCCCGTATGAGTAACTCTAAACAACTCACACTAAATCACGGGATAAAAGCCCGCGCAACCCACGCCAAAACACGAGGAAAACCTTCGACTCGAAAATAAGGAAACATACCATGCCTCCCAAAACAATGCTCTTTTCCCAAAAGAAACAACGAAAGTCACACCGTGACAAAATCATATAAATCGTTAACCTAACAATTCGAATATGATAAATCGATCCAACCTGGATAAAACAACAAATCGGTCCAACCAGGACAAAACACAACAAAATCAGTCCAATCTGGACAAACACATCAAATCGGTCCAACCTGGACAAAACACAACAAATCAGTCCAACCTGGACAAAACACATCAAATCGGTCCAACCTGGACAAAACACAACGCACATCAATCATACCTATCGTTAACCTAACAAGTAGCATATGATTCTTTAGTCCAACCTGGACAAAATACGTACCCAGGAGTCATAAGTAACCTACCTAGATCCCTGAAGTACCATGGCAGACAGACTAGAGCTCTAACTGAATATATCGTAACCTGTCACCTCGGCCAAGGTTCAACCTTACGATATACATTGCCTGAGGATGCAACCTGCAACCCCGAATCTTTAGGTCAACCTGACCCTTAGATCAAAACATCAAATGAGTCGCACTAGACCCCAAAATATTAAATCAAATCAAATGGAGAAATCATAACCTATGACTCTCACATCCTCAGACCACCGGTCATCGGATCAAAACGTTAAATCAAATCAAATGGAGAAATCATAACCTGTGACTCAAATCCTCAAACACTTTTCAGAACAATAGAAATACCATTTCCATAATCATTTGTTTTCTGAAAAGCCATAACTCAAAACAATAAAAAGCATCAACTCATGCATATTGTTTTCATCAATCCACAACCCACCAAATCATGAATACATATGTATATATATATATATATATATATATATATATATATATATATATATATCCCATAATATATATATGTACACACATAGTCATCCACTCAGAAATGCCACTAATATCATCTATAGTTCATTTCAAAAACTAGTCAAAATCAACCAATTTAAATCCGTTCATAATTGAACCTTATGAGATTACTCACCTCGAAACTCCCGCTGCGTCTTCTATACAGAACCGAACCAAAACTATCACCAACAACTCATCCAATTCACCTTTAGAAGCACCTAATCACCAATGACCTCAAATCAGTAACGATTCACAAACGATTTAAGTCCGAAACCCCTGTTTTGAACTAAAATCCCCAAAGTGGTGCCAATCGAGGCAAAACCACATCCGAGACCTCCCAAAGTCTCCGGAATATGTCCATGATCGATGTGACCAAACCACATGTCGACCGGACGCTCGAATCCTCACGGATCGAATAAATCGATCGGTATGAAACTGCAAAAATCATAACAATTCCATACGAACTCCAAAATTTGCATATTATATATCGAAACGCTCGTATCAACGAGTAGAACATATATAATACCACAAACAGTTCCTTAAGTGGCCGGAACACCACCAGAACGCCACCACAGACGGTGGAGCACCGCCACCGGCCAAAACTCATTATTTCACAAAACTCCCAACATCAAAAAGCTTCATCTAAGCATGCTTGTGGATTCTCATAACTAGCTCGAAGTCAGAAAACAAGCTTAAGGGATCAAAAACTACCTCACAAGCCGTGAACAGTAATCCCAACTGAGTTGATCGAAGTTTCACGTGAATCGATCCAAACAAACACCAAGGATCGATCGGCGAGGCTTCTCTGAGCTCAACCAAGAAAACTCGAAGCCTTGCCGACGTCGGAATAGGGATTTCCGGTCGGGTCCAATTTCTTCAACCTGTGCCGCCTTGAACTGCCACCGAGAAGGAGAATCGCCGTAAGAGACCACCACAGAGACGACCGGAGCAAGGAGGCGAGTCGTTCTGGGCTGGTTTCACCGGAAGAGGTCGCCGGAGCTGTGAGTTCCGACCGGGTCGGGTCAGTTGAAGATCTTCGACTCTGAAGACGCGGACGAGAGAGAAGAAAGAGAAAGAAAATTTCCAAAAACAGAAATGAGGAATTATGAAGATATTTTCGGAAATTCCCTATTTATACCAAAATGGAAACTTCTTCCAATAGTCATAACTTCCTCATACGAACTCCGATTTTCGCGTTCCACATGTCCACGAACTCGTATCGACGCGCTCTACAACTTTCGTGAATGAAGTTTTCGGAGAATCCCAACGTATCAAAAGTCAACCTTAGCAACCCCTCTAAAGTCATACTTTTCGAATAATTATTCGCCCGAAACACTTCCGCTCCATCCACGAGCCACGAAACCGTCCAATAACCACAATCTAAATTCCGGAAAATCCTCGGAAAATAAATACGAATTTCCGGGGCATCACAGTAACCATGTCATTCTATCTTTTGTTTTTGGTTTCTTTGTTTTGTAACGTTAAAAATAATTATAATAGCGTTCTATGTTTTTATTTTAAATGGATGTTTCGATATTTTGTGAGAATAAAGTTTATGTATTGATGTTTAGTTTTCTATAACCATCAAGCATGATAAACGTTTTAGGATTTTTAGATTATAAATTGCGATATCTCTATGTGATGATGATTGTTTGTTGATTTTGTACTTTAATCCCACCTTTTATGTGTTTATCTTAGTTGGTTCGAAACAATTAGAGTTTGCATGTAATTGAATCCAAATTAAGATGTGCTAGCGTTCTAGGTCTTAATTGCTTAAGTGGAAAACCTATAATTCCTTAAGTAAATCAACAATGAGCTTTGCATGATAAGATTAGCGTTCTAACTTGTTGTCTTTGCTTAAATCAATCAAACTTTCATTGATCTTTATGCGTTAAATATGTTTTGGTAGTGAGTAGCGTTCTATGACTAGCATTGCATGTTTAATAGGGTTAATTATGGTGCGTTCATCTAGTTAATCTAATTAAGGGAAGTAATAAGAACTTTGTATGCGTTCATCTATGTTCTTGATTGATTTCTATCTTCATCATATGTTGATTCGTGATTTATGATTTGATATTATGTTTTCGTGTTAATGGTTGATAACTACATCTTGCATCTTTTTCGTTCCCTACTTCTATCTTGATTCATGGTTGATCGATCACTTGTATTGTGTAATTAGATTAGAATATAAACACTTTCGAAATCCCTTTATCTTGTAATTTTGTAAATATATACTTTGTTTTATACTTTGTGAATAATACTAATTTGTTTAACGTTTTTGACAGGAAGTATACCCCAATCCCCGGCTTAGAACAATACCCTCCTGACTCATACTACAATTCGATGCAGGGTTTAAATTGACACTCACTTTGAGCGTATCAATCAGCTAGGGGATGAAGAGCAAGAAAGATGCATGCTTCAAAGTACTATTGGGTGGAAAACAATGCTCGTAAGTCTCTAAGCTTGCTTTATTAATTTCCCAATAAGACAGCCCCATTTGGAAAAGTTTACTTTGGTTAACCAAGATATAAACTAGTTACTAATCCATTTCATTGTTATTTAAAGCTTTAGCCGAGAGGATTTTGCAACAAGGGAAAATGTTTTTCCCAAACCTTCTTGGGATTTTGAAGCCAAAAACAAAACAGATATAGCCAACTAGCACAGAAGGGTAAGCATCACACTAAAAACTAAAAACCCATTTCCCCCTTATTCCACTATTTCATCCCTTCCGAATTCCAATACCAACAAGCACATCAGTCCAAACTCAGAACTCCTATTCAATGGGCCCAAGAATACCTCTATTTAACACATCTATGAGATTATATTACCAAAAAAAAAACACATCTATGAGATCAAGTCATTAACATAAATATCCAAGGATCAACAATAAGAGTAAACATCAACATGAATAGATTAAAAAGAGCAATTTGAGAATAAGTGCTATTTTATTTAAACATAGCTCAGTCAACACGATATATAAAAGGTCTCAGATCAGAAACAGAGCATTAGACAAGACGACAACCATGGCCACAAGGCCCCAGTACGAAAACCTCAAATATGAGATTAAAAACACTGCGGTGCTCTTACTCTTGAGACCCCAAAATAAGAACAATTAACTTATGATGAAGGATATGTTCTTTACAAACTCAAATAGCATTAGCTCGGCTACAATCACTAGACAAAACTAATGAGAAGTTTGTTTTCAATCTTGAACTCCTTCTTCACTTGAACGATCACCAACTATCGCTCTTCTTTCTTCACAGCCCACTACTGATCTCAAGAGAATCAATGCATATGAACAAATGATCAAGAACACTTCAACATGGAACAAGTGTTTTTGACTCTTGTGAACAACCGATCAAAACTCTCAAATTATTCTTGCGTCAGTATTTACTCCAAAAGAACGCACACTTTGATAATATATTGAGGAGATCACAAATCCTCAATCATGACTCAATCCTAATACGACTCTTAATAGGAAAGAACTTTCAATAAGAGATATCCCATCAATCCTAAAACAATCAGGACTTTAATACCACGATTTTAACAGTTGGAAATATCTTTGAAACGCAATAACTTAAAAGCCCAAAAAATACTTCCCCAAAATCAACCTTGCTAAATCATAGGACTGACTCGGATGACTTCTTTAGAGCAATGTATAGGGATGCCAACACACACACAAGAAACTTGTACCTACAATCTCCCCATTTGGTATTCCGATACAAAACTACCATATTTGAGACAGCACTCCCCCTCAACAAGTACTTGAGGAACTCTACTTGGGAAGAAGTCTTCAATTCCTGAAACACTTATCACACTCCTTGTGAAAAACACATGATATAATCAAGACATAAAATTGCAATTCAAAAAGCCATTTTAACACATGTCCAACGTCAACTACTAGCTAAATACATAAAGAAGTCTAGCCAAAAATAATCGTTAACAGAAAACACAATAATCTTCTTCTCCCCCTTTTTGGATAGGTATGCGAAAGATCAAGAGTGATCTACCATTTTGCTCGAGATTGTACCTTAACTTGCCCATTCCACATCAGAGAGAGAGCACATCAATGTGATTAAGAAACGAAACTCCCCCTTAATTTAACATGTTATAATGAAATGCAATCACACAATGATTTGGTTTGTATCCAAATGATAAGAACAGATTGAATTTGCATAGCTTTTCCAACAAGAGCAAGACCACACATCCAGAAACAAAAGTGCAACAAGATAAGTTCACACAAGTGAATCATTTCTGACAACCACAAGGTAAGATAGAAGATGATCGAGTATTCTGTACCTTTTGTTGTGTAGAGTGAACATATCTCAAGATGGGGTGTGTAATATTTGTAGAAACCTTAAAAGCAGAACTCACATACGAAATAATTTGATGCACATAATCTTTATTCCCCTTATAACACCGTGTGGGCATGACTTCGAATTTTTCTTTTTGCCTTTCACACATAGTAATATTTTTGCACAAGAAGACTACGACTCATGTAACGAGTATTATACCAGCAGCTCCCAAGTCAGATGACTTTAGGGTACTAGATGTAACAAGGACATCCTAAAGAGCACATCTACTCGAGTCAATAGTTTCACAATCCACCGGGGTGACCAAACCATTCCCGTTTCATCGCCCACCAAATCTTTTGTGATGTAACGAGAGAGCATCATCTTTGATTTGGCATCAACCAATCCGAAAAACCAAGTTGCCATGAAGTCCAAATTTTCTAGATCTGTGTGAGGTGAGGCAATGGGGCAATGATTCTAGGGTTGAGGGGTGGGGATAGTATTTATAAATTGGATTGGGCCTTTGTCCAGTTTACTGTGAATAAAGAATTGGGCCTATGTCCAGTTTCTAAATAGACAAAATCAAGACAATATCAAATACAAGAACAGAACGTGTTTTCTGAAAAACGGAGATTGATAGGCACATTTTCATCCTTATTGGGCAGAAACTAAAAATTCAAACAGACGTATTGTGGGTCGGCCCGTTACAAACACAAAATTTCATTTTGTTTTTAAAAATATTAAAAACTTATAATGATGAGATTTGAATATTAGACATTTTTATTCAAAATCTCATAAGAATTCCACAAATTCTATTTCATTAATGTTGTCAAATAGTGAAATAAAACATTATATCTTTGTTTTGACATAAGTATTTTTTCTAAATATTAAATATATGTTTATTAATAAAGATTTATCTCACAATAATACAACTATAGAATGAAAAAAAAATGATACTAATTCTTCATTTTATTAATAAAGATTATTCTCACAATAACATACTAAAAAAAAAATATTTTTGAGTTTTTTTTTTCTTTCTTTCTTATAGTAGAATACAAAAAATTATTAGAAAATTAATCTTAAAAAGCTAAGATTTTATTTATTTTAATTTTCTAAATAGTTCAATAAAATTCATTTTTATTTACTCAAATTAAAATTTTAAAATAGTGCTTTATAATGGGTAGGCACGAGCACAGCCTGTTTATTGACCCGGCAGGAGCACGGCCCTGCACAATAAGTGCTCGGGCCATAGGCCGGACCAAACTTAATATTTAAGCAAATGGGCCGGTACGAGCCCGGCACGATAATAAATGGGCCGGCCCAAGCACGGCACGAAGCACGACTAGGCTCGCTTAAAATGGATAGGGCCAGCTCGACCTGGCCCGTTTGCCACCTTTACTCTAATGCCTACAAGTTTGTAACTCTTCCTCTCAAATTGAGCTATGATTTCTGAAATCTGAGATGAAAAATTAAAAGTTTTTAGTATGAAAAATATATAGATTGTGGCAACTATAGAATATCTTCGGGGAATGAACACAAGTCAAATGGGCAACTCATCGGTCCTCTTTGAGCTCCATCAGGCTTGACAACAATGAAAGTGCGCTCATATTTGATCTCCAATCAAAAGCTTTATAAGAAAACAGAAAAGATATAGTAATTAACATTAAAAAACAATTGAACAAGTTATTCAAAGTACCTCCTCAGCATATTGAAGCTAGACTGTGGTTGGTTGGAGTCATTAAAATTCTGCATTACATTTTTAGAATCTTACATGTTTTATGTTCTCTTATTACACCCTATTCAGGCTTGCAATAATAAAGTATAGGAGGGTAAATTCTTTCATATAAAACGAACAGTAATTTCAACTCTAATATGTTCTATCGAAGTAATTTTGTTTTGTTTTATTTTCTATGAAATTGATTCTCATTTTCTCTGACTGCTTTCTCCCGAGGCAATTTGATTTTGAGTCTTGACAAGTCCATGGTACTCATTTGCTTTTGGAGATGCAGTTTTGATCGTATCCTTGTTTGTACCCACATTTGCATGTCCACTCAGACATAGCTAATGTGCATAGTTATTGAATGATTTCGAATTACAATGAGCCGCTCAACAAGTAATTGGGCCGATAGCCAGAAATGTTGGCCAATGAATAATTGGACAGTTCATTTGGTCCAAGACAAGTCAGATAAAGCTATGCTTTTGGTTATTGGCCGGCCCGTAGTCATCAATTTGAAAAGAGATTTATTGTCTAAAAGCCCATCGGCCAATTGTTCAAATCACTCTAGTCAGTTTCCAACTCGAACTCAACTTGGGAAGATAATAGCCTATTGACAGAGAAGGCCGATAAGTGATAAATATGAAATTTGATCAAGTTAATATTTCAATTGAATTGAAGTTCGTCAGCCGATAAGGAGAGTTCAATCCAAAATAGTCTACTTCAAGATTAATTACAGCCATTGATGACGACCATCAGAGCCGATCAAGATAGAATCCAACGTCAAGTCAGCCGACGATAAGTATCAGAGCCGATCAAGATAGAGTCACTGAGCCAAGAGGAGGCCGAATTCCACTCAACTTCAAAGAGTCAAGAGATCAGTTCTAGTCACAGAGCAGCCAATATAAATAGAAGCATCGACATAAGACGTCACACACACATCTCCAGTCAAAACTCCATCATGGGTTTCCTTTTATTTTTCTTAGCTCCAGATTAGTTTCATTGTCTTTTCAATTCTTTAGTTGTACGTTGGCTCTACTAGTTCAAGTCATTTCCCTTCATTTTTCTTGTAATCTAGTATCGATATTTCAATTGTTTCCTTTGCTACTTTTTGGTAATAGTTGATAGTTTTACCTTTAAGCCATTTATCTTTTGGGGCCGCGACCACTTACCTAATTTCAGCATGAACATTGCCCATTTACTCCACCAAGAGTTTTTTAACCCCAATTACCCAATCTAACCTATAGTGACAGTTTTGCCCCCTATTAAACTCTATCCTCTCAGACTCTCTCTCTCTCTGTGCCGCGCCCCACCTCCGGCTTCCAGCTTTCTCTATCTCTCTGTGCCATGGCTGCTCCGGCGGCTTCGGGCCACCACCTCCGGCTTCGCTCTCTCTCTCTATCTCTCTATGGCAAGCCAATTCTTCGGCACCGGCTGACTACCCGGGGAGTCGCGAAGGCGAGTCGCGAACTGAGATCTTGGTGCCCGGCGCCGGCATGGTGAGAAAGGTAAGAACCTTCGGTGATTGAGATCGGAAAATTCCTCGAAACCCGTGTCGACGTTCTCCGATTCCGCAGCGTCTGCTCTCTCTGGCGCTCCGCCCTCCCTCCTCTAGACCCAATCGGCGCTCCTCCTCTCCCCCTCGGATTCCCTCACGCCGGCGACGAGCCCCCTGCCGCCGTCTCTCAGATCACCGTCTACCGCTTGCAGTCGCTGATCACCGGCGAAGGTTCCGATCACTACTCGGAGCTTGTGGAATCGGGTCACTACTCGGACGTTGACCATTGAGTTTGATTGGAAGACCGGTGTGGCGGCCAAGGGAATGAACGCCGTGCTGGAAATTTGCTCGGCTCTGGAAGAGTATAGGTGAAGCAGCTCCGGTCGATCCGATCTGGTGCCCAGAGATTTTTTTTTTTTTTTTTGGTATACTGAGTTTTTTTTTTTTGTATCTGTAATGTATTCATTTTGGTTCACTTGAGGGCAATAATATGATTATTGGAGGGTAATAATATTATTATTGGGGCAATAATATGATTATTAGGAGGCAATAATATGAGTATTGGGGGACAATAATATGATTACTGGGGGGCAATAATATGATCAATTGTGCCTGTAGAGTATTCATTTTGGTTTTGGGAGTTTATACAATTCACTGGACAGAAATAATATGATTATTGGAGGCAATAATATGATTTTTGGGAGGCAATAATATGAGTATTGGGGGGCAATAAAATGATTACTGGGGGGGGCAATAATATGGTTATTGGGTATTATTAGGGGGCAATAAATTCAGACACCGGAATCCCGACACCAGTCCGGTAGCCGGATTCCGGATTCCGGTGACCGTTCGCCGGATTCCGGTCATCGGTTGCCGGATTCTGGTCACCGGTCGCCGGTCGCCGGATTCCCATCACCGGAGTAGGCGGCCGGCCACTGGTCACCGAAGTCTTGCAAGGTGGATGATGACTTCTCCCTCTAAGTGAGAAAGAAGGAGAGGGCAAAAAAGTCCCAAAAATAAATAAAAAGAATAAAAAAAGAATTAATTGGGTAATAGGGAAATAATCCCTTAGAGTGTTTTGGGTAAATGAGGTTAAAAAACTGTTGGTGGAGCAAGTGGGCAATTTTTAAGCTGAAATTGGGTAAATGATCATTTCCCCTTATCTTTTTGCTCTTTACGTTACTGCTCTTTCAATTCTTGCAAGTTACTTTATTGTTCTTTACTTTCCTGCTCTTAGTCTAGAGTTTACTTCTTCGCTCTTCTATTACCGTACTCTACGTTCTTTGCACTAGGAGTAGTTTTAAGTAATTATTTGGTTACCAATCATCATTCGCCTCATCCATTGAACAACCCGAAAGTCCTTGTCTCCAAGGCATCGAACCCTTAGCCGAGATTGTTCCTTCCTCAGCTTTCAATCGCTCAACGAAGTCAAGAAAGCGTACTACATCTACATTTGCACACTTGGCCTTTTGGCCGTGTGCTGGCACGCCTTGCAATCTACTCACCAAGAAGGACATTTGTTCCTTGATCTCTCGGCTATCTAGGCCGAAGTGATTTTCAGAGGCAACATCTTTTGGCACGCCCAGTGGGACCCTAAATATTTTTAGGCGTTGTGCGTAGAATGCAATTTAATCGAGCACAAAATGATTTATATGAACCAAATTCGACAGACCCAAGTGTCGGCCAACATGGCTATACTCAAAATTATGGTTTGGAGCAACTTAATATCGGCCGAGGTTACTACCAAATCTTCGGCCAAAATATGAATGGCCAATTGGGCCATGGTACTTGGCAAGGTTATAATACTAATATACATATGTATGAGGCAACGAACAATTCTATCGGCCAAGATTGTTACTCTCAATTGGCCAATAAAAATTATCTTGAGCCGAGGCATACTAATGGTTTCAATTATGGTCAATATAACCAAGATAGTCAATATGGTAACGGTTTGTCTAACCCTTCATATGGCTACAATGGGCAATACATCAATGGTAACCAATATGGTTATACTTCGGCATATGGTTGTAATAGACAAAGTTATGGCTTCAACCAATTCAACTTTGGCCAAGTTAAGCCACAAGCTTATAACGGGATCGTTCACAACCAAGTTTCAAGAGATCAAAATGCTTATGCTGGTTTGAATGGTAGAACTGATCAGACCAAACTAAAGGTTGAGGCACCTAAAGACTTTAGAGAAGTTGCCAAGGAAATTGTGGCTAAAGTATGGGCTAATTGGCCAACCACACTTATCAGCCCCCCGATACAAGACCTACCTGGCAACATTTTCTGTCTCCCAAAGAAGTTCCAAAACAAGTGGAAGTGATAAGCCTAGTAGGTCAAGAAGTAGGAAATTTCGATAAAATAGAGCCTATAGTCAATGAAGAAGAATTCGAAGTAAAAGAGATATGTCAGAAAGAAGTCATTGATTGGCCAATCTTCTGGGGGAGGTTTGATGAACCAAATTTTGTCTTCAACATAAAGCCATTCCACGATGCATATGAAGACGATGAGCCAAATAACGACTACAATGACTTAGAACTTAGGGGGCTCACTGATCACCACTTGGTGAAACATGAAATTCCTACACTTGAAGATACCAAACACATTGACATGATTATGCAAAACAAAGCCGACCAAGAGAAGGCTGGGTCGGCTAAAGTAAACTTTGAAGACGAGATCAAGAAGCCGTTTTCTCTTAAAAATGGTCATTATGTAGTTGGTTTCAATGACCATTCAATCAAAGAAATTATGCATGTCAACATGGCCGTTGGAGATGAAGCCAATTTAAATGAATCGTGGTTGATTAAGCCAAATGCAAAGGCCATAATGACTCAACCAAGTCTTCTAGTTGAAGAAACCCATTCTGGAGTTAAGCAAACAGATCATGAGATAAAGTTAGATATACAAATAGACATGGTCATCGAAGACAAAGCCAAGTTCCACAAAGTTTTGGCTAAGATGGATACATGGGGAAATCTTGTCCAATCAAGAATTCCAGAACGTATGACTTATATTAAGGCCAGAGATCAAGAGAATTTGGTTAATTTCTTTTGCCTACATTTTTACTGTCTTCACCAACCTTTAGACAAAGCTAACAACACCTGTGGACCAAAGCTTGGAGTCAAGCATCGTTGGCCGCCACCTGACCCTCACAAGTCACTGCTCTAACTTGTTATATTTTTGTGTGGCCGAAACTTTATTTTTCGGCTAAGACTCTTTGATCGAGTATCTTAATTTGCTTGTTTGAACATTATTTAGCCAGAACCTTATTTTTGGCTGAGATTCTCTTAAGATACTACTCAACCATATGATCTGCAAATGCAAACCAATCAGCTGAAAGATGAGTACCGAGAACACATACTTTATTTCTTGATATTCTGACCGTTATATTAAGCCGTTGTACTTAGGCCACTTTGTTCAAGTAATTATGCTCAAGCCGATTTGCTTAGGCCATTCGGTTCAAAATACTCATGATGAGAACATACTCTTGAATTAGGTTACCATTTGAATGTGAGGTCCAACTAGTGTAAATATAGGTCATTAATAGTACAAGCCAATGAGGTTCAAAGAAAAATTAGCAGTCAATTCGATAAATTCATCAGCCGATAACAAGTCTGAGCTTCACTTATCGGCTTACACAAGTGCTATTTCAATTATTGGCTTGGGTTGGCTCATTTATTGGACTACTCAAGCGCTGTATCCTTATCAGCTTGAGTAATATCATTTGTTGGCTTACTTGAGCATTTTCACTTATCGGCCTCCTCATGTTCCATCTTCATATTGGCTTCTATGAGTTTCTCTTACTTATTGGCATACTCAAGTGCTATTTCACTTATGGGCTTGAGTTTTCCATTGCTTTCGTCCATCAAATCTTGCAAGACATATAACATTATTGGTCAATAACTCATGTATTTCTCTTGAACCAACTTCATTGGCTAGGCTAGTGACAAGCTTACCAATATACAAGTTTCTAGCTTATTCGGCGACAAGCGCCGAAAGCCAAGAAACTTAGGGGGGGCAATGGCATTATATATGCATTCAAGCCAACAACAATCTTTATCTAAAAAAAAAAGTGAAAAAAAAGATTTTGAAAGAGGGCCGATCTGAACAATACTCTCTTGATACCTAGCCAACCTGAATGAAAATTGACTCCCTTGATGGCTTACTCTCTTTTGTTGGCCAACTTGGATTTTCTTACTTATTGACCAACTTGAGCTAGCCTTTTCATTTGTTGGCTTACTCAAAATAAATGCTTGTTGGCTTTCATAAGTCACTCTCTCTTGTTGGCTTACTCTTCCTCACTTTGGTCAACTTGAAAATTGTTTCACTTGTGGGCTTACTCTCCCTCACTTGAGCTCATTGGCCAACTTAAGACTTTTCATGTGTTGGCTTACCCAAAATCGCTTTGTTGGCTTCCTTGAGCTTTTTCATTTGTTGGCTTACTCAAAATAGATGCTTGTTGGATTTCATAAGTCACTATCTCTTGTTGGCTTACTCTTCCTCACTTTGGCCAACTTGAGCTTTTTCATGTGTTGGCTTACTCAAAATAGAGTGCTTGTTGGCTTCCATAAGTCACTCTCTCTTGTTGGCTTAGGCCCAGTTTGGGATTGATTTTGAAACTGCTTTTGGGGTTGCTTCTGCTTTTGGGCTTAAGAGATGGTGTTTGGTAAAGTTCTCTAGAAGTTGCTTTTGGGCCAAATAGCTTCTCGGGGAAGCTGATACTGAGAAGCAACAAATCGTAGCTTTTGGAGCTGCTTCTCTGAAAAACACGGAGCAACAGTGCAAGATTAATGAATTATACCAAATTTCCAATTCTGCCCCCTTCCTTTTCTGAAAAGTACATCGAGCATATGGGGTTTGATTGATAGAATTGCCGTAAAAAACAGATTGCATATCTCCTTCTTCCCTCTCCATGATCATTGACTGGTTCAAGCATCAATCTCCTCATCATAAAGGTAAAACCTCAATTTGTTTGGTAGATTTTGCGCAAGATTCGATCACAAAGGGGTTTGATTGATAGAAAATTTTTTGTTTCAGAAAATCCTTTAGAGATGGGTAAGTGGTAAACCCTCTTTCTCAGACTATCCATCTCGCTCTTCTCAAGGTTTTCTCTCTCTGTGTCTCCGACTTCTTCAAAGCACATAGAGACGGGTAAGTGGGTTTTACTCTCTTTCAATTCAATTTCAGTCCCTCCAATTATTTCACCCTTTAATTTCATCTCTTTGATTATGATGCTACCTGGGTTTTTGTTCAAATTTATGTTCTGAAACCGTGCTTGCTTTCATGAGTTTTTCTGATTTTTGGGGTGCATTTGGATAACAAGAATGACCTAAACTTGTTCATGGCTATGGTTATTGAATTTTGGTGCCACTCTCGTGGTCCCCAAAAGATTACAGTTTGATTTGCTAATTTGAATTAGGGGAAGGTAAAGCTGGAGCCTTGTTTTAATTTCTGTTTTGCTACTGGTTCTTTTATATGTACATTTTGAAGCCTTTGCATATTAGTGTCAAATTGATATATTCTGGTCCCTAGTTCCAATTACAATTGGTCATTGAATCCTATGGTTTGAAACAAAGTAGCTCTTTAGATTGTGGTCAACATCTTTGTTTTGTGAGAATCATGTTAAGTATATTAGTTCACTTCTATGCACTTTGAAAGTATGCAGCAGTGGGTATATTAATTCACTTCTATGCACTTTGAAAGTGTGCAGCAGTAGGTGTATTCACTTCTATGCACTTTGAAACTTGAAAGTATGCAGCAGTGAGTATATTAATTCACTTCTATGCACTTTGAAAGTGTGCAGCTGTGGATATATTCATTAATGCATGCTCCAGTCTTTGTGTGCTAACGTTTCTCTTATCATTAGTGCTAGTTTGGGATTGATTTTGAGTACTGCATCGACTCTAAATAATACTTTGGTCCTGCATGTTTATAATTCTGTTTTAAGTATAATTCTGTTTATACTTTGATGCTAAGTTTTTATTCTATTAGAGGTTTCTTTCTGTCTTTTTGAGTAGTATTAATGGGTTTCCTTCAGAAATTAAATGCAGTAGGTATTTTTTTCTTGTTGTGATGAAGGTTGCTGGAAACCTTTGTGATCTATATTTTGTGATAAGTAACTCATTTATTATCTTCTTATTTTGTAGATCAATCCAGAGTATCGCAAGTTTCGCGACGTCGGAGTTCCTGACATGATGGTTGTTTATGATAACTTGTTCAAGGGTAGCATAGCTCTAGGTCACAATGTCATGTTAAGAAATACAATTGTACAAATTCTAATGAATGCATCTACTTAGCATTTAGTTGCAAAATTCAAGTAACTTTAATATATTTTGTGTAATGGTTCCCGTTGAACTATGGTCAGGAAATTAATCCAAATATTCTGGACTTATTTTGTGTAATAGTAAAACATAATATGCATATTTAAGAGTTTAAAGTAAATCTTTTATTCGGTCCAAGCAAACGTACAAGGATAATACATGAGCAATTCTTTGATTTGGTATGGTTACATAATCAAAAAACAATATTATCTATCTTAATAGCATATCGTAACATGTATGACCATTTTGGTAATTATACTCAGCTAAAACACTTTTGCCTTCCAACTTACCAAATACTCAGAAATTACTTTTCATTCTCACAGCACTTTTAAAATCAGTTTACCAAACACTCAGCTGATTCTTCTCACAGCAAGTTCGGAAGTGCTTCCTCTCACAGCAAGTTCGGAAGTGCTTCTTCTCACAGCACAGCAATCCCAAACTAAGCCTTACTCTTCCTCAATTTGGCCAACTTGAAAATTGTTTCCCTTGATGGCTCACTCTCTTTTGTTGGCCAACTTGGATTTTCTTAGTTATTGGCCAACTTGAGCTTTTTCATGTGTTGGCTTACTCAAAATAGAGTGCTTGTTGGCTTCCATAAGTCACTCTCTCTTGTTGGCTTACTCTTCCTCATTTTGGCCAACTTGAAAATTGTTTCCCTTGATGGCTCACTCTCTTTTGTTGGCCAACTTGGATTTTCTTAGTTATTGGCCAACTTGAGCTTTTTCATTTGTTGGCTTACTCAAAATAGATTGCTTGTTGGCTTCCATAAGTCAATCTCCCTTGTTGGCTTACTCTCCCTCACTTTGGCCAACTTGAAAATTGACTCCCTTGATGGCTTACTTTCTCTTACTTGACCAAATTAGACTTTTCTACTAATTGGCCAACTTGAACTTTTTTCATGTGTTGGCCAACATGAGCTACAAATTGGCTTTCTTGTGATATTTTTTGTTTGTTGGCTGATACTTAGCATTTTTCACTTGTTGACTTCCATGAGCCACTCTCACCTGTTGGCCAACTCCAGTTCTATCAATCGGCTAACTCGAGTAAGTTATTTGTTGGCCTTCGTTAGCCGATTTGCCTATTTATTCTTCGGTTGGCCGATTTGAACATTAATATTCATTGGCTTCCTTGTATCTATTGACTTGTTTGCCACCATAAGCTACATTCACATGTTGTCCTACTCAGATTGGTTGGTTCGTTGGCTTACTCATGAACAACTCACTTACCTACTCGAAAGTCATTTGATCAACCTGGTCAATTACTTACTTACTAGAGCGTGAATATAGAAGCCAACTTATCAACTTTGATTTCGGCCATTAAATTGGGTTCGCCAATTTTATTGAATGGAGACTCAACACTCAAGTTGATTTCCCGAACGCTCGTTCGACCAAGAAAATATATTCTAGCCACCGGGAAGTCAAAGTGGGACATCAATACATGAGTTTTCAGAAGTCGATTAGGCGGGCAAGTTGACTCAAATTTCTCAACCACTCGGCGATACTCGCCGATGCTTAAGAAACTTGGGGGGGCAATGTTTGTACCCACATTTGCATGTCCACTCAGACATAGCTAATGTGCATAGTTATTGAATGATTTCGAATTACAATGAGCCGCTCAACAAGTAATTGGGCCGATAGCCAGAAATGTTGGCCAATGAATAATTGGACAGTTCATTTGGTCCAAGACAAGTCAGATAAAGCTAGTCATCAATTCGAAAAGAGATTTATTGTCTAAAAGCCCATCGGCCAATTGTTCAAATCACTCTAGTCAGTTTCCAACTCGAACTCAACTTGGGAAGATAATAGCCTATTGACAGAGAAGGCCGATAAGTGATAAATATGAAATTTGATCAAGTTAATATTTCAATTGAATTGAAGTTCGTCAGCCGATAAGGAGAGTTCAATCCAAGATAGTCTACTTCAAGATTAATTACAGCCATTGATGACGACCATCAGAGCCGATCAAGATAGAATCCAACGTCAAGTCAGCCGACGATAAGTATCAGAGCCGATCAAGATAGAGTCACTGAGCCAAGAGGAGGCCGAATTCCACTCAACTTCAAAGAGTCAAGAGATCAGTTCTAGTCACAGAGCAGCCAATATAAATAGAAGCATCGACATAAGACATCACACACACATCTCCAGTCAAAACTCCATCATGGGTTTCCTTTTATTTTTCTTAGCTCCAGATTAGTTTCATTGTCTTTTCAATTCTTTAGTTGTACGTTGGCTCTACTAGTTCAAGTCATTTCCCTTCATTTTTCTTGTAATCTAGTATCGATATTTCAATTGTTTCCTTTGCTACGTTTTGGTAATAGTTGATAGTTTTACCTTTAAGCCATTTATCTTTTTGCTCTTTACGTTACTGCTCTTTCAATTCTTGCAAGTTACTTTATTGTTCTTTACTTTCCTGCTCTTAGTCTAGAGTTTACTTCTTCGCTCTTCTATTACCGTACTCTACGTTCTTTGCACTAGGAGTAGTTTTAAGTAATTATTTGGTTACCAATCATCATTCGCCTCATCCATTGAACAACCCGAAAGTCCTTGTCTCCAAGGCATCGAACCCTTAGCCGAGATTGTTCCTTCCTCGGCTTTCAATCGCTCGACGAAGTCAAGAAAGCGTACTACATCGACTACATCTACATTTGCACGCTTGGCCTTTTGGCCGTGTGCTGGCACGCCTTGCAATCTACTCACCAAGAAGGACATTTGTTCCTTGATCTCTCGGCTATCTAGGCCGAAGTGATTTTCAGAGGGAAGAATCCTCCTCTCAAATCTACAACTCATGTGAATAAAATCTATGATTACTGATATAGCAACAAAGCTTACATCCGTACCTTCTGATGCAGCAAGTGAAATTGGAGGAGAAGCTGTTCGACTTAGAGGTAGTGCTTGAACCAGTGTTCTTTGTAATGAAGTAGTTTTAATCATTCACATAAAAATTTCAATTTACTAATAAAGTCTGTCTATGTGTTCTATGTGATGTAATGGATCTGGCATAAAATTATTTTGATAGTAGCTTTGGTCCAAGTTTTTTGTGTAATGTTGCCACATCTTGCCATCCTTTTATCAGGTGGTATTATGGGATTAGTAGACATTGTGTTAAAACTTGCACTCTGATTTAGGTTTGCCATCCAAATCATTATATGAACCGGTAAATACCCTGCTAAACTTTAACTTCGATAATAGAGGAAAGAAGTGTTGATTTTCTTACAATATTTGGTGTTACAGTTTTTATAGCTATATGTCTTTTCTTTTTCAGAATTTCTATATATAGATGACTTAATCGTGACATGAAGTTGTTCCCGCAGTTCACAAACCCGCAGCAACATGCCGGCTTCCTAAAACATGGGTCTAAACGTTCTAGTAATTTCTATAAGACCCTTTTTACCATTTTGGAAATATTGGCTTTTCTATTGTCTTTTTTAAATTAATATTTATTTACAATAATCATTATATTGGGTTATATATAGATAAATCATAAATTTATTGATAAAGTTCAATTTTCAAAATAATATAAGGTATAACTCTTCCTTTCTCTTTCCTTTCTTCCCTTCACCTATTCCTTTTCGAACCAAAGTAGTTGACATCTTTTCAACATTCAAGAGAAACAAAACCCAGAAATAAAGAATGGTCTATCAAAAACAGAAGAGAATCCAGATCACATTGGCATGTAGAAGTTCACTTACACTGTCGACATATGCACAAATCACAAAAAAGAAACACAAGACAACATTTTGATATTCACCTTTGAAAAATAAAAATTTCTTTTCTTAATTTCTTACATATGTAAGAATCTCACGTCTCAACCAAGGTTGTCAAATTCAAATTTTAAACCAATTAATAAACACTATGAACAACATATCTGAACTAAATTTCTGCTCCAATTCCTGTGCTTACGGTTTCAAAACTAGAAAGACAAAATCCATTCTATCAAAGCAACAAGAGTAAATTAAATGTCAGCATCACAAAAAGGAGCTTCTTAATTATCTATCTACCCTCATTCAACACCAACACGGAAAGTGATCAAACAGAGTCCAGAATACAAAGGGGCTTGAAAACATTATATCTCAAAGATTGACATAAATTGTAGGGAAAATTGTCCAAACAGTATCTGAACTTTTCCAGACTATTAATTTTCATACCTATACTTCAAAAAATATCAAAATGGTACTTGAGAGTTTGAGTCCGACCCAATTTCCGTACCTAGAAATAGTAAAATCGTTAATAGAGTTAACTTTTGAAGGATATTTTCGTCATTTTACTATTCACCGTCTCCATCCTCTTCTCCTCCTCCACCGAAACCATCAAAAAGCCTGCAACGTGTCACTCATCTCCTTCCTAGCTCCACCCTCCCCCGCATCGTACCTTCCATGAACAGATCCTCTATATAAACGTTCCCTCACTTCTCCCTTCCCATCAGACCATCACTCTCACAAACCCAATTTTTATAACAACCACTCTTATATTTTTCTGCGATTTTTTTTTTCTTTTAATCAAAGAAAATGGAAAACCCGACCCTGGCCGGTCTGTTGAAGAAGGCCGCCTCGGAATTCCTGAACCGCCGCGCTATTTCCGTTTCCAGCAAATTCGACTTGACCCATGCCCGATTACATGAGCTCCGTCGGAGAAAACCGGTAGCTAAAGTCTTCAACAGAACGCCGGAGAGAACTGGGTTTTCATCTCCGTCGGAGTTTTCGACGGCGACGAGGCTGGAGTCGAGTTCTCCGAGCTTGGTTGTTATGGTTTTCCATTTTCCGGCGAAGATTTTGATGGAGGAGGTGAGGGAGATGAGGGACGAGATGGACTGAATGGCTTGCCGGAGACTTGATTCTCCGGCCGCGGAGGGTTGGTCTGGTTCTTTGCCTTGACTGCTGCTCTGCTCTTCTTCCCCCATTGTGGTTGTTGGAGCTCAGTCCCTAAGCTTGCAGGTAAATAACTTAGTACTCCAACTCCTGAAGTCCATCACTTTCAACAGGACTAAACAAAAAAAGTTACTTTCTCTAATTATGTGTCATATGATTATGGTGTATGACGGTGTACATGATTTTCAGGCCTACAAAGATGGGGGAAGACCGGAAGAGCTGCAGGTTGAGGTGGATGAACTACCTGAGGCCTGATTTGAAGAGAGGTCCATTCTCACAGCAGGAAGAGAATTTGATAATATAGAGCTTCATGCAGTTCTGGGCAACAGGTACTTGATCTTTTTTCTTTTCTTTTCTGGAAATTATTCAAGAGCTTTTATTCATCTTCTGGGTTTTAGAGAAAATGAGGTTTTGTGCTACAACAGGTGGTCTCAGATTGCAGCTCAATTACCCGGAAGGACAGACAATGAGGTGTTGGTGATGGTGAAAAGAAAAATAAACACTAATTTTGAAGATTAGTGAAAAGAAAACTATGATTTGTTGAGTTTCTCATGTATTGTTGCAACTGATACGAGTGTCACTTCGAATACTCATACATGTGTTATTGACAAGAAAATGAAATCTTAGTTCACAGCCCCTCCAAACTCTAAACTCCAAGGAGAAAATAAAAGAACTAGAACTCTGGTCATTGCACATGCTAATGCATAGACATAATTTATGTTAAATAAATTAACCCAGTAAGAGAGGTGATGGTTTCGATGGAGAACCCAGTAAGTAAATTAACCCAGTAAGAGAGGTGATGGTTTCGGTGGAGAAGGAGAAGAGGATGGAGACGGTGAATAGTAAAATGACGAAAATATCCTTCAAAAGTTAACTCTATTAACGATTTTACTGTTGCTAGGTACGGAAATTGGGTCGGGCTCAAACTCTCAGGTACCATTTTGATATTTTTTAAAATATAGGTATGAAAATTAATAGTCTGGAAAAGTTCAGACACTGTTTGGACGATTTTCTCTAAATTGTAAATGGAGATCTTTTCCCAACAGTGTGCGTGACCTTGATATGCCCCATCAGCTAGGGGATGAAGAGCAAGAAAGATGCATATGCTTTCAAAGCACTACTAGGTGTTCGATGCTTGTGAGTTTCTAAGCTGGCTTTATTAGTTTCACAATAAGACAGCCCCATTTGGAAAAGTGTACTTTGGTGATATAAACTAGTTTCTAATCCATTTCTTTGTTATTTAAGCTTTAGGCCACGATTTTGCAATAACAAAATGATTTTCCCCTAAACCCTAAAATGATTTTCCCACATCTCTTAGGATCTTGTAGCCAAAAACAAAACAGATATAGCCAACAAGCACAGAATGGTAAGCATCACACTAAAAACCCATTCCCCCCTTGTTCCACTATTTCATCAATTCATCCCTTCCAAATTTCAATACCAACAAGCACATCAGTCCAAACCCCGAACTGCTATTCAATGGGCCCAAAACACTATTCAATGGGCCCAAAACACATTAATGAGATCGACATAATTATCCAAGACTAAATATCAACAAAAATAGATTAACAAGAGCAATTTGAGAATAAGTCCTATTTTTATTTAAACATAGCTCAGTCAACACGATATATAAAAAGTCTCAGATCGGAACCAGAGCATTAGACAAGACGACAAACCACGGCCACAAGGCCCCAATACCATAATAAAAACTAGAGAAGACGACGACCCATCTACGAAACCGAAATTTAAAATTCGAGAAAATTTAAACATAGACAGAAGGAAAGGAGGACCCCATCATAAACATAAACGACGATCGCCGATCGGAAGATCCGATAAACGACACGCCGTCTAAGAGAGCTGGCCACAGTCGGCGACCACAACAGGCTTGGCGGTCCTTCCAGAGCTAGACCCAACCTTCTCGATGTTCTTGACGACGTCGAGACCCTCGACGACCTGGCCGAACACGACGTGCTTGCCGTCGAGCCACTCGGTCTTAGCAGTACAGACGAAGAACTGAGATCCGTTGGTGCCGGGGCCGGCATTCGCCATGGAGAGGATGCCGGGGCCGGTGTGCTTCTTGACGAAGTTCTCGTCGGCGAACTTGGCGCCGTAGATCGACTCGCCTCCGGTGCCGTTTCCGGCGGTGAAGTCACCTCCCTGGCACATGAACCCGGGGATCACACGGTGGAAGGACGATCCCTTGTAGTGGAGGGGCTTGCCGGAGCGGCCGACGCCCTTCTCACCGGTGCAGAGAGCACGGAAGTTCTCGGCGGTGCGAGGGGTGGTGTCGGCGTAGAGCTCCATGACGATGCGGCCGGCCGGCTGGCCTCCGATCGTCATGTCGAAGAACACCTTAGGGTTTTGAGCGGCCATGGATGCGAGGAATCGAGAGAGAGAGTTAGGGTTTCAGAGAATTTGGGGAAATAGGGTTTGTGATTTGCGTGGACGAGGTCACGAGCCTTGAGGGGTTTATAATGGAGACTTACGCGGTGAATATCTGTGGCGAGGTCGTCTCAGCCGTTGGATAGAGACACGTGGGGTGATCCGGACGGGGAATGAGTTAACCGGGGTTTGGGTTGGGTTGGGTGTGTTTAACCAGGGTTGGGTTTCGGGACCGGAGTGGGTATAGAGGTGAGAGTATATGCTTTTGGTCCTTTTGGATAGGGTTGGTGGACTTTTCGTGAAGAAGAGGGGCGACGTCGTTTCGGGGTGGGGCAGATGGTGATAAATAAAAAGTGAAAAGCGTGCCACAATTTGACTGGTTTTACTGACACTGTGATGGGGATTGAACGGTCCGTATTTTCACACACTAGGGTCCAAAAGAAAAGATCTGAAAATCCGGATCACGCTCCAAATAAGATATCCATGGATACCACCAACCCATGAATTGGATCCGTTTAATGTGGGAACACATGAAACATGTGTAGACTTGTTTTTGAATTTTTTTGTCCAATTTTAACAGCCATAAATCATATGCTTAATGGGGTCGATATTCTGGTGATAGATCAGTGGTGTTTACTGAAACACACTTAAATTAAGCAATTATCTCAATGTGTGAAGAACACTGCAAACACTGACTAATCTAATTGTTCATGTTCATGTTCATGTTTCAGATAAATCATATATTTAATGAGTCATTACGATCTAATGAGTCATTATGATCAAATTAAGCGATAGCTCAATGTGTGAAGAACATTGTGAATACTAACTAATCTAACGGTTAGTATTCACTAATCTAACTGTTCGTGTTCAAAAGTTTTGATACTCCGGCAATATAGATCTTCCAGATAAATCAAATCATTTAGAAGCAAAAGAATGGCTACTAGGGTTTTAGTTGTTGTGGTTATGTGAGCCAATACTTGTAGCGACTAAAACTCATTGAAGGTTTTTTTTTTTTATAAGAAAACTCATTGAAGGTTGGTGGCATCCATTTATTAGGAATATAAATAATATAATGCTACATTGTCCCTGTAAAGATATTATAGGGCCCCCCACTAAGATGTTTGCCAATGATAGATCCCTTTGGGAAAGAGACGAGGAAAAAGAAGCTGCACAACGACAATCATGAATGACCACGATTCTGAGAAATCTTCTCCATCAGAGTTTATAAAAATTAAAATTAAAATTCGAAACGAATGGCCGAAAGAAATGTCACTATTAAAGCATGTGGAATATTTCTAAAGCAAATTACTTGAGCGATACAGAAAGAACAGATATATATGTATTCTAAACTATAACAGAGAGTGAATTAGCTTTTCTTTTGTTACAAGGGAGGCCAAAGAGGAAGGGTATGCCAACTCTGGCCTTCTTTACATATTTTCTTGTGTACTCTACTGCTTTCACCTATGCACACTAAGAATCTAAGACTATCTCACAAAAATTCGTCTGCCTGTACCAATCCGGGATAGACAACCGACATTATCTGCTTCAAGGACTTCAGAGACGGTTTCAGGAAAGCATGCGACTCCGTCGCTACAAAACACATTGCAAAGGATAAAACCAATTGTTAGATTTTAATCACCAGGTAACAGGAGATGCCATTGCAGTGGAGTGTTCTTTTCTGTACCTTTTATCAACAGTTTAACTTCCTTCGAAAAATCTTCCACACGCCCTAGCACGGGTCTTATGCCACATATCTGTAGAACACAAAGTTCCAAGTACATGGCCATCTCCATTATTTGTAGCAACAAACAACAGATAGACTGGATTTCAATGTGAATCTCCTTCATTCTGTTAGCTTCACATAGTTCTGTAATGATGGCAATTGCTTGATCCTACATAAGAGATAACATATCCAACTCAGGAAAAAAAAAAAAACATCTATGAAATTATCTGTTAAATAATCAGATTTTTGTATACTGAAACAAATAAAAAACAGACCCTGGGACATCCCACTATCATTCAAAGATGGCTAAATGCTGAAAGTACCACGTTACCTGTAAGCCATGTAAGATCTCAGGCATTGGAAGCTCAGGAAAATGGTCAAGATCAACAAACCCCACCTCCTCTGACCTTCTAGAAGCGCACTCAGCTTGTAAACAGAGAAACTTCAATAGGAGAAACGTAATTTTGTAGATCTGTAGGGCAATAGTGTCTGAGAAGTACGATTGAGAAACGTGATAACCATTTGCAGTAGCTTGATTTTTAATAGTCAGTGCTGTTGATGTGATAGAGGCAGCCGACACTTTTGGTTTTGACACGCAGCCAAGTGGTGAAAGAGCAAACCATCCACTTCTACTGTTGACAAACGAGGGTTTCTTGCGAGTATCAAATTCCTCTTTAAGGGTAGGAGGACATATGAGAGGGGCACTAAAACTCGAAGTTTCTCCAAGGCGTTGAGTTCCCCTGCTGATAAATGCTAAAAGATGGATACTTTTCTCTCTCAGCTGGGAATCCAATTCTTTCATGGCCTTAACCCATGAATTCCAATGTTTTGCCAGCACACACATTAGCATGAGAGTGTGCTCAGTTTCTTTAAGATCAGTAAGAGAGGTTTGTCTCTGCTGAGCACGAGGTCTTTTCTTGTCATGATCATCAGATGGGAAGTCCGGTGCACTGAGATAGTAAGAAATCATATATGCTTTCTCGGAAAAGAAGTAAGGTATTACATTCTCCACAACATCAGAACAAGCAGAACTGTCTCCTAGAGACTGAACCATAGCTGTGATGACAGCCGAACCCAGTCCCCAAATTTGTTTAGGCTTTTCCATTATGTCAGATGAGTTGGAAAGCCTATTACTCATGGTTACTGAAGAAGACATATCATCCAAGTATTCAGTGAACAAGAATCTCAGAGATGAGAGAAAACCATGATTAATAAGCATCTCTGCACCCTGCCTCACACGAGCAAGAGTCAAAAAGAACTTCATTATAATAGGCACAGATTCAAGAGACTTTTTATCTTGAAGCTTCAGAATAACATGCTGAAGCTGGAGGTGATTCTGTATGATGGGAAACCAAGTGTTGGGAGTCAAGAAATTTCTCAATATCAAGTCCATAGTAGTAAGGGAGAGTCTGCAATCCTCAGCACTAGCAATGCGGTTACAGAGAATTGGTAGCAGACGTAGACTCAGATTAGATATTTTAGCCATGTTTTCAACAGATACTGTATCTCTTTCCCCAACTAAATTTGAATAATGACAACTAAACTTCACTGCTGAGAGAAGCAGCATGAGTAAGAGCTTGACTGTAGAGCTAACCACAGAAACTGATGACCCAGTAACTAATGGTTGGAAATCACTCAACACTTTAAGGCCAGCAGCTGATGTTTTTAGCACAAGAACGCAATCAGATGGAGGCAGGCTCTTATGTGTAGAAATCATAAGATAAAGAAGCAATTCTGCTTGAGCTGCAAGGAAGTGAAAGATTTCTTCAGAAGCACCAAGTTCTGGAGCCAATGATTTTACTGTATCAAGGAAATTCTGGCATATGTGATCACATGGGAAAACCAGTTGATCGGAGATCTCTCTCGCTGTACTCTTCGACTCCAGTGACTGCACCAGCAGGTAAACAGGAATTAATTTCAAGAGAAAAACGAGATATTCAAAAGCAAACCAAGTAAAGAGACACTATGGTATGCTCAAACAAAAGAAACTGAAACCTTGACAAGCAAATGAAGCCACATCACATATGCCTAAACCAAATGTTAAAACCTCAACAATCATGTTCATTTGTATCATATTCTTGATATGATCAAATATGAGTTCACAATAGATTGTTGGAAAAAAGTAATTACAGGAATCAATGTTTCTTCAGTTCCAATTATATATCTATAAATCTCATATCTAAATATCTTGAGATCCTACGGCTTTTATTGCATTCTTAAGCACCTTAATTAGTTGTGACATAGGTCTAGCATTGTATTGAAATTCACTAAGTATCACTAATACTGCTGAACAACATGGACAAAATTTTGATATGAAAAATCAGACCTTTGAAGTAGAAAACAACAGAAAGGATTTACTAATTCTAGGAACTCACATCATCCAGGTAAACAGTTAAGACACTTCTTAATGCTCTAAGTGCAGAAAGTTTTGAGCTTGTAAGGAACACCATTGAGTTCACATCCTTCATGTGATTCAACATTGTTTCTGCAATCGCCTTTGACTCCTTCCATGTTGAATAATCCCAAAGATCTGATCCCAACTCAGCTCTTACGCGTTTGAGATCAAACCGGTACGCATCTTTGCCAGTTATAAAAAGATCGCCATCATACTTAAGTTGGTAAGTCTGAAAAATGTTTGATTCAATTAAGAACTGAGAGAGTTCTTTAAACGATCCAGCACCAATTTCACGGCCTTCTACCTCCCCTTGCAGATGATAATAAAGATCGCTGAGTATCAAATAATTTTGCTCCTTCTCTGCACTGGAGAAAGATAACATAGAACTTACATGATAGAAAATACATAACACGTGTTATTTCTAGAGTAATACGAGAAACTGAAAATAAAAGTCTAGACTTTAAAATGCATATTAGCACAACTATACATGCCCCTACTAGGATAGTGTGCAAAATTTTAGAAGACAGACCAAGTTCAAGTTCAATGGCAATAAAGCAAGCAACAAAAATATCTCATGGGGATGTCCCTTATATTGTCATAGATTCAGAGCAATGTGAAAAGGTGCCCATAAGCGCACAAACATACAAATCTGACTATGTTTGGTAAGGAGCCAACAAGCAAAAAACAGCATTAATCACTGGTCAATTGACATACAAAAAATACGAACAAATGCAAGAGATAACAATAACTACAGCTTCATGAAACCATCCAGTGCTACTTAACAAAAGACATGGCACTCAAAACTGAAGTTTCACGCAATCATTCATATAAGAAAATGATTGAAACTGAAGTTACATTTACAGGAAGGCGCACCCATAAGTGTCCAGAAAGTTTTTCAGTTTCAACGCCTTCCAAGAAGATGATTGAAGAAAATTCACAGACGTATTGTTCACATACATATTATAAACTCCATTAGGAATTAGCAATAACAAACATAATACCTGTAACTATGCAGTGAGTATTGAGCTAACAATTCAGAAAACGCAGGATGACTTCGGAGCTGCAAAGAAGGCAAAGAACAGCGCCGATCAGATGGCCAGTCATGCAAACTTTAAAATCACAATACTAGAAAAGGAAAGTATTAAATTTAAGTTAATGAGCTAGTGATGGGTTTCAGCAGCACACACTTTGTCTAAACTAATAAGTAATTAAAAGAGCATCAGACCTTATTTAAAAGAATGCGGGACTTCTCAAGTAATGACACAGACAAACTTCCAGCATCACCATGTGCTAATTTCACCATGACAAGGGCGGTGACTGAACTGGCAGCAACCTGCGCAGTTACACCTATGATTATTGCAGTTTAAATATAAAGTAAAATATTGCAAACAGTCAGACACATATCACCAGAGAAAAATTTATAAATATTAATGGATGCCATGAAGCAAATTTCTGGGATGTGTTAACATAAGAATATGACCAACCAACAAAAATTACAGAAGCCAAGTTTTTATTACTATGATAATTGACATACAAAGTGAAGACAAAAGCAGAGACCGAAGCATTTATGATTTATGAGTTTCAGGTAAAAGTCACAGAAAAAGTATAACTCTGAAAAGAAGTCACCTTTGCCCGCAAATATAGATTGGTGTCATATTCACTATGACTTAGTGACTTGGTCAGATTGCCCCAAACTGAGCTTCCACACCAGGCTGATAAAATATCCTCTAGAATTTCTCCTTTTGATTTTTCAGTTCTCACTGTATACTGTATCTTGTCCTGTGATTCAGTAACAAGTGACTCGGCATGTAACAGTTTCTTCTGCAGGAACACATCATTCGCCATTATTTCCAATATCGAGGATTGACACTGATATCTGTATCCAAAATCTTGAGCTTCTGTCTCAGTTAAATTCTCAGGTGGAGGAGCTTCCACGCTAGAAATTTTGGAAATAGAACTCGACAAGTTTTTCCAGAAATTTTCAGAGCCTTTCACGCATTCCAAAATACCAGAGTACCGAGCAGCGTCTTGCCACAGAGCTCTTAGAAAGTTCAGAACATTCAGCAGTATACGGGGATTGCTGCATATTCAAAAAGTTAAACAAACAAATTACAGCAGTTTAGCAAAAGGCACAAAACTTAAGACTGCAAGGTAATAATGGAAGGATAAAGAACTAGAAAACGAACTACAACTGGGATATTTCATGACCACATACCTGTTGATAAGATCATTAGATCTTCTAACATAATGCAGAACTGCATCCACAACACTTGCCTTTTCAGACTCAGATGACCTCAACAGAACTTCATTTGTTGGCAGCTTCATATCACCAGCATTACTCAGTTGGACACCTTCATTGACTTTGGTAGATAACACAGCAACAAGAAAAGCAGGCTGTATGGAAAAACATTAATAAGAAGAAAAAAATAGTGCTATAGTAAATAATTTTCAAAGGTGATAGACAGGTGATTGATGAGATAACATCTGGTGAAACAGCCAACTTGGCCTGACACTTGTACGAGTGATACTCTAAACATTAACATATAGAACTTGAAACCTTAAGTAACAAACCTGATAACGTGCAGCAGAAGTGAGCAGATTGACTACAGCAACAAAGAGATCTTCATTCGATACTGACTGCTCAAGTAATATGTAACTAATACCATGCCTCAGATCTTCAATCTATCAACAGTGTACAAAGGCAATAAGCAGATTTAGAAGCAGTAGGTTAAATGGATTAAGCTTACAAGAAATCAATAGAAAGAAAAAAAAATAAGTGTAAACATGCAACCTGTATGTCATCTAAGCCAAAGCTGCTTCCAAACAAATATGGTTGGATAATATCTGCCATCATCAAGAACACTGACAAAACCCTAGCAGCACCAACTTGTATTCGCTGCATAGAAAACTTAAGATCTTTAATACAAACGCTCAAGTACAATTGCAGAAATGATCCCACACATACTATCAGCAATCACTAAACATACACCACTTGGTTAGTTGGTTCTAATTTGTAGTGATAATTAGGGCTTAAAAAAAGACATATTTACCACATTATTGTATGAACGAACCTTCCATGTAATTACATGCAAATAAAATGTATATACTGCCATCTTCTATGCATCATATAGCATAAAAGCGAAAAAGATTAACACTACGCCTTTCATGCTCAACCCTCAAAGCAATTTTAATGAGAATAGGGAAAAAAGAGCAACTGCATGCAACTATTAGTTTCTTATGAGTTAAAATGTCATCATAAATATACAAAAGACCAGCAAACTTAAATTGCAATTCACCAGAAAACAACAAGCGGAACAAGACAAGTAGATAAGTTTCTACTTCAGAAGAAATAGCAATAAGAAAAATAACCAAGTGCAAGGCAGAGTAAATCAATAAGCATAGGGAAAGGCCATACTGGATTGCGAGAATAAGATATGAACGATACAAGCGCTGCAACTACAGGAATTGGTTTTGTTGCTGAGGAGAAAACTGCTTGGTGAAAAATTGGAAGGCTGGAAAATGTACCCTGGAAATAAACAAAACTGAACATCAGATTTCTACATAAAAGTGCTATAGATAATATCAACTGTCATACTATGATAAAGAGATATCTCTCACAGGTCCATATGGTTGACTCCTACATAGACACTCTAGGAAAGGGAAAAGAAAGACCCGAGATTTTGTTATACAGTTCAGTGTTTATTTGGTTGTCATCATTAAACAAAGAAACAAAGAAAATCACAAATGCAACATTAAAACTCTTTCAAATCACTACTATCTTACTTCCAAATTTACCTTAGAAAATTTGGAGAGCATGATGAAAAGAACATCTAGAACAGAACATATAGCCAGCTGTAAACCTTCAATCTCTGTTAGCTCAATAAGACGGCTGAAACATAGTCTCTACAGAAAAAATGTACCCACTATAGTAAGCAGAACATAACATTAGCTGTTAATAACCAAATTAGATCAGAAGATACAGAAAGCCCACCTCTAACATTTGTGGTGTTGTACAAACAATTTGAAAGAGAGTATTATGGATGGAAGAATCACAGAATATCCTATCTAGGATGACTTCATCCAGCTTGTCAGAGCATGAAGTTGATGTAATACACCTTTTCAACACTTCAAGCACCTGAAACAGTAAAAATAAAAATAAAATAAACTTTCCAGGCATAATGCATGTATGAATAGTATTTAGTAGACATAACAGGCAAGACATAGGAACTGCAAACATACAAGCACTGTGATCCAGAACCAAGTACATTGATGCAAACAAAATTATGGATATGATGAACTCTGAACAAGATTTGCTATTCAGGCTCACTCCTATCAGCTTAGCAATAAATGACATTCTATTTTTCCTACAGACAAACTGACACTTAAAACTGTCACAACATGCATAAAACCACTCAAACATGGGTTTAATAGAGAATAGTCACAGAAAATTTAGTACCACAAATAATGCTTTCACCTAAATAAGAAACGGAATAACTATCTAAATGAAGAAAAGTGAACAAGTAATCCACTGACTGTAAACATTCCCTACGCCTGCATTCTCATTCATACGATTGATATGGTCCCAATATACTTTCTTAACTGGTTAAGCTACATTAGAAAAAGAAGAAAAGCAAAAGGTAAGAAAGACAATTGGCTCCAGATTCATCATCCAAAAGCATAACAAGCTAAAGGCCTTAATCTCATATAGCAGCAAGAAGAGGTTTTTGCTAAAATTTTAGTCACTGTTTTTAAATCCCAAGGTATGTATCTAAAAACCATGAACATATCCTCCAGTATGCACCTATTTGATTTTCTTTGACAAGAAACAAGACCTTTTGTTGAAAGAAGGAGAAGAAAATACTAAAAAGGATGTACAAGAGGTCCACCAGAAGAAGAAAAAAAAACAAAAAAAAACCAAAGAGAGAATGAAGAAGAAACAGAAAAAGGAACCCCCAACAGCAAAACACCTGCAAGTCCAAGCTACTCCCCAAAACAAAATAGCAGACCAATCCATATGGATCAAGTCATCAAACTAAAGGGAATATCCTTGAAATGCTTAGACATGGAGACCCAAAGGGAAGCATACAATCTGACTCTTTCCTAAAGTGTCAGGTGGCTTTTATAGCTTTCCTCTCAATTTTTCCCCATTTGTAACGGTATATAGTATATACGTTGTAGTAGTAGGGAAATCCTATGACATTTATCAAGACCAGATCAGTACACAAAACCTTAAGACTCTCAGTTTTCATCAATGAGTTTGTCTTCAAGTTAAAAATAAACAAAGAACTTGTGTCACAGTACCAGCACAGGAGAGACCATGAGTTTTACCTTTAATGTTACTCTCCATCGAGTATGCTTTAACTTGTATTTCCAGTACTCATGGTTAACGAGAACATACTGAAGAGAGAAAACGATTAAAGCCAGTACAGCATCATTCTTCACACCTGATTCCATGAACTGCAGAGTAAAGTCCAGCACTGCAAGGTTTGAAAAATCATTCATGTCAAGAAATAGAGCACATATACAGGAAATTCTGAAGCACATCTTGCAGAAAGCTAAAATAACAAGAAAAAACATCAGTAATCTCTTATATTATTGTATGCTAAACAAAAGAAGAAAATGATGTTATACTTGACAAAGCAGATCATAACAAAATGCAAATTAGACAAACAAAATAGAAGAAGGAAAAAGGAATCATATAAAAGGTCTACTGCATAATATACCTGATATAGTCAATGCGCAGTCACTATCATTATGCTCACAATCAATTACAAGCATCTTCGCCAGTTTTCCAGAAAGTAACCATGATTCACTGTTAAATTGCAATCAATAACAATGAATTAAATACAAACTATGACCCTTGCCTTGATGAGGCACCAGCATTACCAACACAGGCAAGAAAACTATAAGATGAATGTAGAAATAAATAGTCAAATAATCAACTCCTGACACCCTGCAAACACCCCTCACCTGTATTATAGAAGGTTGCCTCATACACAGCACAAGAGAAGAAGGGATTTATTGATAGCAATCAAGATATTTTTTCGTCTAGAAATGTAGCAATAAGGTTTGCTGATTGCTCCTTTACCAATATAGATTTCATTAGAAGGCCATTCTCGGTCGTTCAATTACATTTACCAATAAGTTAAAGGGGAAATGTAAAACCATAAAGGAAAAAAAGCAGTGATACGAGAGAAACAACCCATAAAATAGCTGAAAACAAGAGCTCCCTCATGAGAAAATAGGTATGACCGTAAGAGATGAACATCATACAGGAAATGGATATGGGCAAAGGTATACAGTTTTTTAAAAAAACAGGTATTACGAAGAAATCAAAACTCGAAACTAAAAAATAAAATAAAAACGATGCAACATACAGCTCCACTTCAAACAATTAACTCACTCCAAAAGCAAGAATATAATATGCACACTTATATATGAACAATAACAGCATAACAAAGAAAGCAAGTCTTCTAAATTTAAGGATTCACCTTGATGAACCATTGTCGCCAATCTCGAAATCAAACATATTTGCTTTTAAGGCTACCTCAGCAACATGAGAAGGGGAACTGCCACAGTAGGTGCATGTTAAAGACAGAAGGTTATTATGACCTCTACCAAAAACAATTTCAAGGAAAAACTAAAAGACTTGGGATACAATCCGATACAAGACATTTTAGTTTAACAATGCACTTCAAGTTTAAACAAGTTATGTCTGCCAAACTAAGACCGCCGGCACCATAATTGATTAAAGTCCTTCACATCAACTTAAACAAACAAGGTGTAATCAATTTTATGCGGCAAGGATACAAATTTAAGCTGAAATAATTGAATAAACTCAATCTGTCACTCCCAGAGTTATGTCACACCCCTTAAAAATTTAAGGAAAAAAAAAAAAACAAAAAAGTCCTCAACTCACTCACCCACTATTCTGAAAATACCCATCACACCCCCTAACCTGCTCAAAAAAAAAATCAGGATGCTATAAAGCTTAGCGATCCTAACAGGAACTTCAGCATGAGCCATTATATTGGGATAAGCACTTGAAGCGATAAGCTTTATTACTTCCATGTTCTTTTGAAGAATGCATGCATTAAGTATACAGCTTAAACAGAATAAGAATGTATGTATAAGCATACAGCTTGTTCACTCTGTTTAAGGAATTATCCAGGACATGAACAGGTTGGTTCAGTTTATTCTCCGTGGGATTCCATATCTCCTAAATTTCAGGATGTAACATTTTCCATATTCATACAAATGCATGTATAAGTAGACAGCTTAATTGCTATGTCTATAGCTATATTTATACTATACTATAAAAACCTTTTTGCTTACTAGAAACTACTTTCCTCTTAAGTCATCACATTCCTTTCAGTATCACTTATGCTACTTCTAAAAATGAAGGGTTTCGTTCTTAAATAAATAGCAGAAAGACTTTATGCAAAGCTTAAGAGAATTTAAGCTCATTTAAGACTGCACAAAATCCTTAGCACAAGAGGAAGGATTTGCAATGTAAATGACAAAGCAAACAACTTTCTTATTCTTTATAGCCCTACTGAACCAAAGATTAGAAGAACACTGTACGTAAGATATTCAGAACGACTCAATCAAGATAGACAATGAAGTTACCATTTTAACATCTTTGCCAAAATGTTGATAGCCACGGACATTAGAGCAGCACCGCTAGGAGTAGGAGATAACCTTCTGACTAAAGTGCTAATCATCTCAACCACCCTGGATGAAAAACAAACACACATGAGATGACATACTAATATAGGCAGGAAAGAGAAAAGAAAACACCCATGAGCAAAAGGTTGCTTAATTACCACATGCTATTCTGCCCACTCATGCCAGTTGATTGGAAATGCAAAGAGCTCCCAATATCCATCAAAGCAAAGCATACAGCCTAAATATTGAACATTAGTAGGCAAGGAGATCGTTACAAGAATAGCAAGAATGCCATAAAGAAGAGAAGAGACAGAAAAATTAAAATACACACTTTGTTTATTGCTTTTTATAATGATCTATAATTTCTCTTTTTAATAAAATTACATGATTAAGCTCGAGTAGAGCTAAATTTTTTTGCAAAAGAATTTAAAGTTGGCCAATTCTGTTCTTGACAGGGAAGCCAAAAAAGGATTGCCACTATTACAATGCAGGCCAAGTTCTTGAAGCAAAGAACCATAATGACAAGGAACCAAAACCACATAAAAACACAGTTAAAATGGCTTTATATTGACTTGAGAAAACTTTGGTGCATATTCAGAACAGTTCAGTAAAGAGAAACATTTCAATTATTATGAGGCAAGGAGGAGACTATAGATATCTCCTATTTCTTCAAAGGGAATATTGGTTGATACTTCATAATGAAAAACAGAATCTTTTGTCTTAAAGGGGTGTCAGTTTCATTTGTTGCCTTATAGCTGGCAACTGGAAAAACAGTAGCTTTTTTATTTATTCTTTTCAAGAGTAGTAGTTTGATTACTCACATAATGTTAACATAAGCAACAACTTGAAAGCAAGAAAATTTTAGATAACTTCTCAATTGGAAAAGAAATTTAGTCCACACTTGATTGTGCACACTAAACAGAATGCCAAAGATTTTCGAATTTATTTGCAGAAAAGAGTTGAACGTTTTATCATGCTTACGATAACAAACACACTGATATAAAATATTACAAACTAACTAGTGCAAAAGTTAACTAGGGACTGACTATTTCATTTAGTAACAACTAACAAGCCAACTAGATTGCATCATTAATTGAAAACTACCCCATTCATCAGTTCCTAATCCACACATACTTTAGCAACGAATAATGAAAAACTTTACCATGCTAAAGGTAACCATCCGGCTAAGCAGGTTGAGGATAAGAAGAACTTCTTCATTTCGTTTGAAATACAGCTCTTGGGCCAAGCGCATAAGCAACACTAGCACTCCGGATTGTGTATACTATAAAAAAGAGACATGACTTGGCACAAAACTAAATAGAATTGGCAGGTAATATAGATAGATAGATAGAGAGAGAGAGAGAGGGCAGAGTGCTTAAAATGGAAACTCTCAGTACGTTGTAAAAGAAATAAGAATAGGTTACAAAAAAATACTTTCAGAAGATTGTTACAGGCATCCATTGCCTCAGAATGACATAAATAGATAAAAGGGAAATCACAGCTTTGCTAACAAATGCAAACGAAGACAAACATTAACCGATAAATGAAATACTACCACACATCTGCATTTTAATGCTACACATGTAGCAATGAATAATAGAGATAATTTTGTCACAAACTATTAAGACCAAAAAAATAGCTTTTTCATACTACATGAGAAAGATAGACCACCAACAATACGTTGAAAAAGAAAGAGAAGAACAACATTCACAGAAAACTGCCCAAACATTGGAAAGCATCACCAAATGTCAGTGAAATTATGAGATTTTTACCAGGTACATGCAAATTAACTGATAAAAAAGAAGTTAACAAACATGAGTAATTGGTCATTTACCTCCCATCGAACAAGAGCAGTATTTTCACCAACTAATCTCAATATATGCCCACAAGTTTTACTGGGGATGACCAAACCTTCAAGTCCAGGGACATGCAACGGGAGGTCCGTCTCAACAGTTTGAGAGATGCCATCCCTAAAGGAATTGTTCGCAATCTTAAACAAGGATGATACACCAACAGACTTATCTAGAAAGTTGTACCTGTTAACAGAACGAGCAAATTAATTAGAACACAACATCAAAATAGAATAAGCATCAAACATTTGTATAGGAAAGGATCAAAAAACATAAGCAGAAAGAGCTTATTTTCAGCATTCCCTAGAGAATTGGGAGTGTCGCTGAGAGAAAATGTCTAAACAACATATTTCAAAAGCAAAAAAAGCTTGAGCAAAACCAGCAAAATCTTCAGCATAATATAGGGAAAACTCCCACAAATGCAGGACTAGATAACAACATAATATACCAAATAGTGCAGATGAATCCCATCTTTTCACTGGACTCATAAGGTTCAGACATTGGTCATTCTTAAGTTACTGAGAACAATATGTGCTTTAATCACTGCATTAATACCGTAAGCTTTTGAGGCAAGAACCAGAAATTGAAATATAAAAAGTTCCGAATTAGTCTACAAGAACTGTAGCAGCAGTACAGCTGTAATTTTGCTCTCTAATTCTCATCGGTTTGCTTCAAAATAGCAGCAGAAAAAAGTTTTCCTATTGCTCCCTCTAAGTATTGTAGGCTACAAAACCCATTAAGTATGCCCATGTTTCACTGAGCTCCAGACTAGATCAGATTTTCTCATGTGTTGTGTATGAATTCATGATATAACTAAACACAAAGTTCAAACAAGCCTGACCTGAGGACTGCCCCAGAACCAAATTGAAGTTGATCCAGCACCCAAAGGGTGACCAGGTATTTTTTTCAAAGAACATATCAAAACCAAATAAGAACAACCATGCCAAATAAGTATACTCACACACATTCAGCAGGCCACGTTCCCTCACAAAGGGATGATAAAAGGCGAACAAGCTCCACAGTCCTGAAAGGAAATTCACTCTCTAAGTTGTAAAGAAGACACCGGATAGGACCATCAATAAAACTTCCTCGGTCCCAGAACTGGATACAAAGTGACTCCTGCAAAATTGAGGAACAAATGAGTTATTATTCACTAATGATAAAGACAGTAGCAAGTTCAACTACAACAATTAGGATTATAGAATCTATTGATCAAAGCCACAGATGTTGTAAGAAACTAGCCATTTCCAAACCTCTCCCTGATAAATTTTGCAAAGAATATCCAGTATTAACATAAGAGTGCCTTCTTCCATCTGCAAAATAGGTAAAGCAAAAGAAATAAGAAATGCATCCAACAAAAGCTAACATGAATTTGCACTTGTGCACCATACATTTACCTGAAGATTGATCTCATAAGATGCGATAAATGCAGAAATAATAGTTCTCAACACACTTCGATAACCAGCAACAGGCCCCTAAAAGAAATAAGAAGAATATTATCACTTTTTAAAAATGGAAATGAAGAGGGAAAGAGACCAAAGACAAGTACTTAAAATGGCCTAAACAATGTAAATCAAAACTAGTTGAAACTTCAGATAACATAACGTATCCCAAGTCTTCTAATGGGAAAAGGGGAAAACCAAATTGAACCTCAAAATATTGGGCAACACCTAGAACAAATCACTCTGAACGCTGATACCTAAAATGAGAATAACTTACATCAGATTCCTTCAATACATCACTTTCAAGGATTTCTACAAAATAAGTCAAAGATGACGCCTCGAATGCTTGGCGAACATAACCAACATGATCAATTTCCTGGAAAATAGGATAAAATTAAAGCCAGTAATCATTGGTAATATTCAAATAGCCTGGAAGATGAGGCAACATCTGCACATAACACATACCATTAGTATGTTGTTTTCTTCTTTGCCTGGAAGTGATGAAATCAGACAAAGAAAGACTGCCCATGCCAGAATTAATGGGCCTGCCTCTTTTGTTTCAAACGCATTTAAAGTTGAAATTATTGCTTCAATCTCTTGGATATCAGCCAAAGTAATAGCAGATGCACCGTGCCTGAGATACAAGTATTCTAACTTTTAGAAAAAGAAAATAAAAATGGGATGGAGTTAAAGAAAATGTTGCTATGGCCATAAAGAACAGTTCCAAGACTACCATATAAACCTGAATGATAAGTGGTTGATTACAGTTAAACTAATGAGGCTTAAGAGTGTTCATACAGTATCATTACTACTTGTTATTCATAGTCTGTCAACTCTTTCTAATCCAAATAATTTTTGTGACTTATCCTACTTTTCACAAGCCTATGTATTTTACAAACTCTCACAAACCCAACTTAATAATTTAGATTTTTGTACGTTAAAGTCTGTCTTTCAATATAATGGAGCAGCCTCTTTTATTCAGAATGAAATCAAAACAGAAACCATGCTTTGTCATTCTAAATTCTATCTTGAAGAAGCAATTTCAAAGCATGCAAATATCTGCCTCATAAGTACCGAGTCCATCCCTTAGCCTCCCCAAGGGCTTTTTCATTCTTAGTGACATAAGCCAGGAAATGATACTGTCGTAGTGCAACAAATGAGGTGTTTATGTACCATATTGATATTTAAATAAGTAAATCATTGATTTCACCCACGATATTTTACTCTTGGTAACATTAAACAAGTAAATGCATCCTAAGTAGCAAAAAACCTGAAAGGTATTTCATCATGGACCATTTGGAGACAACTTTCCAGGTCTAGGGTTTCTATAAGAATTAGAAGAAGCTGAACTTTGGCTTGGTAAGAAGAACGTAGTGCTTCAGTTGATATTGCCAGCTTTTCAAAGTTAGAAGACCCAGATAAAATTCCCTGGAACACAAAGAGGTTTTGAGGAAGGATTAGGATGAGAGAATACTCTATGAACAAATTCAGTTCAACAAAGATAACAAGATACCTTATAGAGCAAGCACAATGCTTTCCACGTTTCACCATTACAAGTACAAAGTGACTCATAATAAGCAAGGAAAAGAATATCCAAAACCAAATTGTCTTCGATTAGTGTCTCCTCAGCCCACAAGCTGAAAAGGTCAACATCCTAACAAAGCATCCAGACAAGTTAACATCAGGGCTTTGAACAAAAGCATTCAATTCTTAATTCCACAAACAAAAGCATGCGTGTATGCATATGCTAATACACATTTTCGTACATGGGCATGCAATCAAGGAACCATAAGACTAATATAAGCTACCACACTAAACAGTGACTTGATATATCTGATTCACCGAAGCTAAAACCTGCGTCAGCTCTTCTGTGCTAGCATATATATGAATGTAATACAGTAATAGCCAAATAAATGTTCACACCTAAAGACATGTTTATTCGGCCATAGAATATCACATAAGCACAGGAAGCTATTGTTAATAATTCGCTAAAAACTTCCTCCAGCAGCTTTTACAGTGACCACTCCCACCAGTACCTCAACTTTTATTAGCTTAGTAACTTCAATACACTATCAAGTATCAATATGCAAGCCTAGTAAATAAAGAATGCAGAAGATAGTCAAGCCATTGCCTCAGATTTCCAGATACCACTATCCACATTGTAGTCAAAGATAGTCCAGCATGCAGTAAGACATAATGTTTTTTTAACAGAAGAACAAACTTTTACTTGAAAAGAAAAAAAAAACTTACAAATCGATGGACAAGCTAACTAATTAAAAGAGATGCAGTACAATTCAATTTCAACATCAACCAACTTTTAATACTCCGTATTATGATAACCCACAAGAATGAAACTATGAAAGAGTATGAAGTAAAATAACCTAAATGGTCCAGTAGAGATCATATAATTTAACCAACTAAAGTCAATAAAATTACATGAGAACCAAAATAATAGTGCCAGCCAGCTTAGTACTGAAATCGCACAGGGTGCATAAGCATTGGAATATACCATTTGTTCAGAGGGATTGGAAGATAAAAGGTCTTGCAGCACAGATATTAATTTCTTCTCCAATCCATCAGAAATCAACTTTAGTGCTTCCTCCTTAATAGCAGTTCCTTCTCCAGAGAAAGTTTCTAGAGACACTGTTGCATCCAAAGTAGAATGGTAAGTACAAATTTCAAACATTGTTGGAAGTTCAGCTTCATAAAGTATCCATGATATCCTAGAGGGTTTAGGTCTCATTATTGACTTACAAGCAAGCATGAGAATACTCCTGGTACACTTCAGCAAGCACTGTCGCTCAATATAATAGTGAATTAACACCTGCATAAGAGAGAGAGGAATTAAGGAAGACAGATGACAAGCACTATATGAAACATTTTGCAAGCAGCAAAAACCGGACATTATACTCATATCATGATTCTTCACTGTTATAGCATTTCGACGCTCAGTTCATTTAGACATTGCGAGTGAGATACTAACCGCATGAACATACTCGTGCACCACAGAGTCAAGAGCTACATTGTTGTCCTTGAGAGACCTTTCGACAAGAATGTACGATTGCACCTCATCCAGACACTGAAGCAGAACAACAAATCAACTTTCATAGCTCCTCGACAATCGAAAGCACAAAAGAAGCATAACTGCCACAGATTAATGGATAAACATCCAAAATTTCCGAACAAGATACACAACTATAAAGCCAAATCAAAAAGCTGAACCTCACCAAATAGGAGCTGATAGTCAGAGCCTTGTCTTTCAATTCAGGCTTGATATCCAGCTGGTGCGACCCGATTTTGACAAGCTGTGAATCCAAAGCCGCCTTTGATTTCTCACTGGGCGGCTTGAAGAGGAAGACTGTGTCGACGAACCAGGCGTGATTGGCCTTCAATTTCTTGACCTAGGCAATAGCGGGAAGCAAATTGAGTGGTTTGAGATAGAGAAGAGGGAGGGGAAGGAGGGGGAGTGAGAGCTTTAGGTTTTACCAGATTGGGAGGGAGGTCGTCGGAGAGAGGAGCGTTCTCGAGGTCGGTGAGTAAGAGAGAGAAGGGGTCCCACCAGAGAGAGGCGTCGACGTCGGTGGCCATTGAAGCTCCGAAACCCCAGAGAGAGCTCGCAGTTGGGGGTTTATGTTTGTTTGATTTTTTTCGCGCTTCGGCGAAAATGTGCCAACGTTTTTTTTTGTCGGGAGGGGGGATTTGGACGTAGGAATTCAGCGGTCTCAAGTGGGCTTGGGCTTGGAACATATTTTCTCAAAAGGGAAATTGAAAAGTAACGTGACCCAAACAAAAGGTTCTTGAACAATTCTATTAAAAAAAATAAATGTTCTTTTCTTAAGAAGAAAATCTCAAAATTAGTTGAAGACTTGTTAGAAAGAAGTGCAATCAGATAATATTCATAATTCTTGTCCTCTATTTCTGGTAGATAATGAAATTGCTGACCACCTGTTTGGCTACTGTGATTTTACCAAAGAAGTCTGGACAGTGGCTGGATTTCTCTCTCCAGTGGATTGGGATTAATGATTCTTCAATAATAATAATAATAATAAAATATTAAGAAGAAAATCACAATTATTGTGAAAATTAGTTGTTGAAGTCCCAAAGTTTTGTACCAATTAAGCATAGAATGATTGGAGAGGATTGTATGCACCGACAGTCGGTTATTTTAATCTCTAAAAAAATAACAGACACTCATCTAATCCACTCATTTATATATTTTAATATAAAAAAAATTACAATCATTCATATTGCAAGTACCCATGCACTGACGGTGCATGGAATACACTCCCGAAAATCCGAAATCCCTAACGTATTTAAGAGAAAAGAGTTGACGAAACTGAGTCGGTGCAATATCCACTTCTACCAACATAACAAAGTCTTACTATAGAGCACTTGCTTGTTCACTTACATGTGAAAGAGGTAATTGATTCGTTTGGTCGTTGGAATAAGGCTATATATATATATATATATATATATATATATATAGTATGTTAATATTTCTCATACATCAACTATTTTTACTACTTTGAGGACTCATTTTATCACTTGAAAACTTGTGTGGTAACTAATAAAATTTACCACTTTAAGGACTCATGTTATCATTGTTTGAGCCCAAAAGTAATTTTGGCAGGATCCTTTAGTGGATTTAGCACAGCGGGCCGATACCTGCGGCCCAAAAATAAGTCTACTCGGGTTTGGGTTACAGCTTCACCCATTCCGTGATCCATGAGGAAAACAAAACCTTATTGGAGTCGGGTAGCGGGGATTGAATAGGAAACTTCAATCAATATTCCTTCTATGACAAGGAGCAGTCGAAACCCTAGGTATATATACCAGGTTTCAAGGACGAATAGAAGACCTCTCTCAAATCAATCAATCCCAGCGATTACAAAGCCTCCCCGGAGCAAACCTTCAACCTCGTTGAAACCCGGTGACCGCGCTCCAGTCCTAGTCTCTCCAAGAGCCGACTGTCAGCATCACCAGATCAACCCGGCGACCGTACTTTCAGTCCTAGTCTCCCCAGGAGCCGACTGCTAGCACAACTGCCACCGTTACTACCAGCGAAGCAAGGGTAACGCCCTCGCAACCCAGCGAAGCTAAAGTCACGCTTTAGCACAACCCGTGCTTTCTCCAAACTTCCCAGTGATTGCTCTGCTTAGTCTACAATACTAAGTATCGATTCGGTGACGCGAAGAGATCACACCCAAAGTCCTTATCCGTAAGGCAAGAAGTCCTTTCTCGGAAGGCATAGAAAAGAACCTTATGGCAAGGTTGGTGCTCTCCTCGTCCACAACGCTTGAAGAATAAGTCAGGTTAAAGGACTCCCCCGACGACTGCACCCCACGGTGCTGGCACGCCCGCGCAATCACACACAGCAAAAGAGACAGTTTGCAGGCCAGTTGGTTTCCGCGTCAAACATTTTGGCACACCCGGTGGGACCAACATAGTGTCTCTTCGTGAACGTAGCCATTGGGAAGTCAAGCGAAAATCCTTACCAGAAGGTTTACGCTAACTGCCCTAAGCATAAGACCCCAGTTACAGACCGCATTCTCGCGCGGACTGTCGTGGTCTTTCTGAAGAACAAGTGACTCAAAGATTTTCTCGCCATCTCCAATCATCGGATATGTCAGCTGAACAGGGAGAGAATCACCCGACCGTTACTGAGGGTATGGGTGTCACTACTAATCAGGCCAATGAGCCTGTCACTACCACTGTCTCCAATACAGTGGGAAGTGAAGAAAGAGAGGCTTTCGTTGCGAAGCCTATTCCAGAGGGAGCGACCTCCGAGGTCAGGTTTGCGATCATCCTGGAGAATATTGAAAATCATCGCAAGAAGATAGCCGCTGATTTTGAAAGGGAAAACGCGAAGACAGACTGGATCATACGCGAAATAAACCAGCGTATTTCCCGACAGGCTGAGGATACTAAGCAACAAATTGCACAAACAGAGAGTGCATTAAGAGCTCATGCTACAGGTATCGCAGATGAGCAGAGTCAGCAGCAGAAAGAAATCATAGAGGCTATTGTGAACCAGACCAAGCAGACGGCGTCAGATATGGCAGGTCTTCGCAAGGATGGAGCTACTCTCGCGACCGAGGTGGCCATGCAAAGAGCTGAGTTGAACCAAGCTAGAGAAGTGTTGAATAAAACGTTAGGAGATCCTAACGCTATCCTTGGCTCCCTTGGCCAACCATCTGGTTCGGGCAAGTACGTGCCGCCGAATCAGCGAGAGAAGGTTAGCAGCAATACCGCTACGCCTTCCGCGACCGTTGCTGCTACGCCACTGAAAAATAAAGAACAAGCACTGGTTATCGGCGGCAGCAAAGAAAAGGGCACTTCGTCAGGCGGACAGACCGCCAGACAGAAGCAGCAGGCATCAAAAGGTGGTGAAACTTCGTCCGATTCCACCGTGTTCGTTCAATACGACAGCGATGGGGCAGAAAACGTATATCAAGAGCTGCCGGGAAGCTACTACGGGATTGACGAGGCTGGTAACCCGGTCAAAATAACAGCTTTGGCAAAAGAGATGCCTATGCCAGCAGTGACTCTTCAACAACCAGCTACAACCCGCGTGGTACAGATAGGAGAAGGGGCAGCAACTGTAAACCAAGCAATACCCTTGCAGGCTGCTCGCCATACGGTGGCGACACCTCCTCCTCCTCCTCCGGGCCCAGAATATGTGAGACGAGAAGAGGTAGATGAGATGATCAGGCTGGCTAAGCCTAGGGCCCAAATGGACGGGGTTTATGAGGGGCCTTTCCCACCGCATATAATGCTCGCGCCCTTCCCCAGGGGTTATAAAAATATCATATTTTCTACTTTTTCAGGGGAAGACACCGAGAATGCAGTAACTCACCTGGCCAGGTTCAGGGTGCAATGCGGCCAGTACCAGAACGATGACATCCTCAAGTGCAGGATCTTTGGCACTTCTCTTTCGGGAGCTGCCTTTAGATGGTTTTCCAAACTCCGACCAAGAACTGTGGCAGATTGGCCCGCAATGGAAAAACTCTTTCGAGAAACTTTTGGAGCCATTGAGCCTGAGGTTGATTTGGCTTCTCTCACTCAGATGGCCCAGCAGCCTACTGAGTCCGCTGTTGCATACCTTCAACGCTTCCAGAGTCAGAAGGCCAAATTGAACGTGATCCTGCCTGAGAAAGAGTTGATCAAATTGGCGATCAAGGGCTTAGAGCCTCTCCAGCGAAAGAAGCAACATGGCAGCATGATCCAGTCAATGGGAGAGCTTATCACAGAAGTGGGCAGCTTTGAACATCTTCTCAGAGAAACTGACGCAAGAAAGAATGCGTCCAAAGGGACATATGTGCCAGGAAAACATCGCACCATAGCGGCCCTGAGCTACCAGCCGGCTACTTATGACCCTTACTACCATCATCACAGTGAAGAGGTGGTTCAGGATGAAGATGAGGAAGAGGATAATGACATCGCTGCTTATGAACTGACAGGAAGGAAGAATCCAGCCTTGAAACAATTGAAAATCTCCAAGGAACCTGTCAAGCTCAAATCAATGGCCTTCACTAAACCTGAATTCGCGACATATACATACGATGCCAATAAGGCACATGAGATTCTAAATGAGATGATCGCCGCAAAGATGGTGAAGACCGACTTTGGACCCTTTCCTCGACCAGATCAGCTGAAAGGGAAGAAATACTGCAAATTCCACAACCTGTGGAATCATAATACAGCTGACTGTGTGAAACTCAAAGACCAGATTCAGGTATGGCTTAATAATGGCAGTTTGCAGGTAGAAGCTCCAGTAACAGCGGCAGCGCTCGTAGACCTGAACCCTTTTCCTGACACTGGGATCAACATGGTCGACGTGAACTGGGCCAAGCAGAACCGGAGGAAACCAACCCTGGATTTGAATACAAAGGGGCAAGGAGACCAATCTGACAAGGATGAGGCCCCTGCAAAGAAGAAGGCTGAACCAGTAAGTCAAGCCTCATCCGTGGTCCTATGCTCGTGATGTAAAGAAGAGTGTGGCATCCAAGTGTCACATGAAGAGGTGGAGCAGACGTTTCGTTTTGGCTCTCTCCCGCCCATCAAGTGGGCCTCGCCATCGAGAAACTATCAACCTTCTAGCCCTAGAGAAAAAGATAAAATGGAGTCGACATCATCCCCAAAGGACTCCAATTTGTTCAAGAAGCTAAGAGCGGCCGCGGTTGATCGGAAACAAGAGGAGAGGGCTACGACCAAGCACAAAGACATTCTGAACAAGCCCTATATCCCACCTGCTTCAACCGCCACCATCAAGGAAGGCAAGTGGTGCACTAGGGAAAAGGGAAAGGCAGTGGAAATAAGTCATTCCAAGAAGAGGAAACTGCAGCGCAGGTTTAGGGAAGCCAAGCGCGTGCTAGAGGCTCTGGACCAGGGCCTGATCAAACCTTCGCAGTTGGTCAAATCACCTGAGCAGTATCAACAGGAGATGGAGGCACTAGCTGCTAAGCCATTAATGACTCCCCGCAGCTTCCAAAAGCAAGCGAGCTCAGCATCAGGGGCATCTAAGCCCAGTGTTTTTTGCAGGATCACCGACGAAAGGAAACCTCTGCCTGCTCTAAAGGAGAGTTCGCCGACTAGGCGACCACATATCAGGCGCAAGTTGTTTTGTGAAGACCCAGAGGCCAAATCCTCAGTTTTTGAGAGACTGGGGGGCAAGGACAAGACTACCGATACTTTACAGTGGAAACCTAAAAAGGTCCAGAGTGTAATAGTCGCCCCTTTTGAGGTGAACGTAGCAAGGGAACCAAAGTCAAGCTCTCCTAAGCAGGTTACCAGGATACAGGAACATGAGCAATGTGAGGTAAAAGGTCTTACAGAGGAATCGTTGGTAGACCGGCTGGCTAAGCAATTCAACACTGACACCCCTGTCAACGAACCCAAGCTGAATCTGGAAGAGGACATGGATGAGACAGTTATGACTGATACGTCCTGCAACATGGTTTACGTACTGCCCGCGAGGTATGCACTACCGGTCGCCGCGCAGGATTGTGTAGAAGCTGAGGAAAGTAGTGCACAACCCTTACAGATTACGTCAGCAGTCACGGCACCTGTGGAGGAGGCTGTCTTTCTTGAAATGGAGGAGGCTGTCTTTCTTGAAACAGAGGATGCCAACAGCAGAGAATTCTTCATGAGCTTCACCATGCCAACACCTGCTATGATCCAACACATGCGACCTTTATACATCACAGCAGAAGTTGGCGGTACCAAAGTTAGCAAGATCATGGTTGATACCGGAGCTGCCTTTAATGTTATCACTACCAGGACCATGCACTTGCTTAGAATCAAGAAAGAGAAAATCCAGTCTACGTCCCTTACACTCAAGAACTTCGCGGGGACTGTGACAAAGACCCTGGGATTACTTTTCTTGCACATCAAGGTTGGCCCTGCAGAGGGAGTTTATGCATTCTTTGTGACAGATTGTTATGCGGCTTATAGTGCTATCTTGGGTAGAGACTGGATCCACAGGAGTTATTGTGTTCCGTCAACCCTCCATCAGGAACTCATTATGTGGAACAGGGAGACAGATAAGGCTGAGGTGATCAAAGCGGATCCTCGTCCATTTCCAGTTTCCGCGAATTATGTAGATGCCAGATTCTACTTGGAGCCTATTACTCCATTGCAGGTGAGTGGCATCGATAAAAAATGCCGCCCCACAGGGGTGACGGCCTCTGATCTGGCACAGTAGGGGCTCTCGCTCGCAAAAGAAGGCCTGGAAAGGCCTGGCCACGCTGTGCCCAAACCCTTAAACGATTAATGGATTACGACCTTCCGGAGGAAGGGATAGAGGCCCTCCACTCGCTGTACGAACGACTATCGTCGTACTTAGTGGAAAAAGAGGCCTATGATCGAATTGCGACCTTAGAAATCGTCAATGAAGAACTCTCTTATCAAGAACAGGAAGATGAGGTAGAAATTCAGCTCGCTCCGGCAGCGTTGGACGATACACCTCTTAAGGTCAGAGACCCTACCGAGAAGGTCAATCTTGGAACAACAGAGGAGCTTATGGAAGTGGCTATCAGTGCTTACTTAGAGCCTAGCGAGAAACAGAGGCTCATTGACCTATTACTGGAATTCAAAGACTGCTTTGCGGAGAAATATGAAGATATGCCCGGCCTGTCACCGAACTTGGTTTGCCATCAGCTGCCAACACTCCCTGACAAGAGGCCTGTGAAGCAAGAGCCATGGAGAATGAATTCAGAAACCCAAGTCCTCGTCAAGGAGGAGTAGAAAAAATGCATAAATCAGGCATTATCAGGGTGGCCAAATACAATCAGTGGCTATCCAATATAGTGCCTGTTCGCAAGAAGAATGGCAAGATGAGGGTCTACGTGGACTACAGAGACCTTAATGTCGCTACACCTAAAGATGTTTACCCCATGCCAGTAGCGGATATGTTGGTAGACGCCGTAGCAGGACATGAATTGCTGTCCTTCATGGATGGCACAGCAGGTTATCACCAAATTCCAGTCGCAGAGGAGGACAGACATAAAACCGCGTTCAGGTGTCCTGGGTTCGCGGGCGTTTTCGAGTATGTGGTTATGCCTTTTGGGCTGAAGAATGCTGGGGCCACTTATCAGAGAGCCATGAACCTAATCTTCCACGATATCCTGGGAAAGATTTTAGAGGTTTACATCGATGACGTAGTGGTGAAGTCTAAGAAGAAAGGGGACCACATCACAGATCTCAGGAAGGTCTTCGAGCGCATGCGACAACATAAACTCAAGATGAACCCCGCCAAATGCGTGTTCGGAGTTCAAGCAGGAGATTTCCTGGGCTTCATTGTCCATCAAAGGGGAATTGAGGTCCCTGAAGATAAAGCAAGCGCAGTCATCAACGCATCCCCTCCGCGAACGAAGAAGGAGCTACAACGTCTGCTGGGTAAAATCAACTTTCTAAGACGTTTCATTTCTAACTCTGCAGGTAAGATCCAACCCTTCTCTCCATTGTTGAAGTTGCAAGGACAGAACGAGTTTGTATGGGAGTCTCAACATCAAGAGGCTTTTGACAAAATCAAGGCCTATTTGGCGAGCCCACCAGTGCTTGTTCCCCCTCGGGCTGGATTTCCCCTGAAGTTATATATTTCAGCAGCTGAGGCTTCCATTGGCAGCTTACTCGCCCAAGATGATGAGGGAGGTGTCGAGCATGCCATCTTTTACGTCAGTAGGACACTTACGGATTGCGAGACAAGGTATACTCCAATGGAAAAACTGTGTCTCACATTGTACTTCTTCGCTTGCAAGTTGGGACACTATATGTTATCCTATACTACATGCATCATTGCTCAAACAGACCTGGATAAGTACATGTTGTCGCGACCTATTCTGAGAGGTCGCATTGGCAAGTGGGTACTGGCTCTATTCGAATTCTCGCTACAATACGTTCCACAGAAGGCAGTGAAGGGACAGGCTATTGCAGACTTTCTGGCACATCACCCTATGTTGGATATCCCCACAGTTAAGGAATTAGAGATAGCGACCGCCACCACAACTCGACCAGATTTGGCGCGCATTCCAGAGTACGCCATATGGTATCAAGCCACCGTCTCCTTGCAACCCTGGGTATTATTTTTTGATGGCTCCAGAACTGAAACATTAGCAAGGGCAACGATTGTTCTGGAAAACCCAGCGGGTGATCGTTTCTCTTATTCCTTCCAATTGGAGTTTAAGTGCACAAATAACCAAGCAGAGTATGAGGCCCTTATTATTGGCCTAGAAGTCTTACTGGAATTGGGAGTAAGGGATGTTCAGGTACGCGGTGACTCTCTGCTCGTGATAAATCAGCTCCAAGAAAAGTATAGGTGTGCAAGCTGTTTGCTCGTTCCATATTTGAATCGCGCCATTGAGCTTCTGGATCAGTTTGATGACGCGGATTTGGAATACATACCTCGCGAGCTCAATTTTGTGGCCAATGAGCTTGCTCAACTGGCTACAGGCATTACATTGAAATATGGGGTTCGCGAGCGCATTCTGAAAGTTGAGCGCCGCACGCTGCCTTCGTGGCTCACGCGGCCTGACCCGCCTGACGATCCGGTCGTCGCAGTCCTAGAGCCTATTGACGTCGATTGGCGAATTCCGTTGATCGATTACCTCAAGCAGCCAGATCCTACAGCAGACAGGAAGATTCATTTTCTTGCCTTAAACTACTTCCTTAGGGGTGACGTGCTGCGCCGATGTGGGGAAGATGGCATAGACTTCCGGTGTGTTTATGGCCGCGAAGCAAAGCGATTAATGCGAGAAGCACATGCAGGAGTATGTGGCGCCCATCAAGCAGGCCCTAAGATGCGTTGGCTTATCCGAAGACATGGGTATTATTGGCCCAGCATTTTGAAGAACTGTATCACGTTCGCGAAAGGATGCCAAGATTGCCAGGCACATGGTCCAGTGCAGCACATCCCCAACATTCCCATGCAGCCTATTATTAAGCCTTGGCCTACACGAGGCTGGGCATTGGACTTGATTGGGATGATTCATCCTCATTCCTCCCTCCAACACAAGTTCATCATTGTGGCCACTGATTTCTTCACCAAATGGGTCGAAGCTGAGCCTTTGAAAGAGGCTTCAGGCGCCACCATTAGACAATTTATTTTTCATAACATCATCTGCAGGTTTGGTATCCCTGAAGAGCTTTTCTCAGACAGGGGGGCAGCGTTCATGGGTGGTGACGTCGAGCAGTTCGTCAACGACTTGGGCATACAGTTTATCCACAGCACACCTTATTATGCTCAGTCCAACGGTCAAGCAGAGGCCAGTAACAAGATTATTATCACCATTCTCAAGAAAATGCTTGTTGAAAACCCTCGCCTGTGGCACAACATGTTGTATGAGACACTTTGGGCTTATCGCACCTCCAAGAGGAATCCCACTGCTACAACACCCTATGCACTAATGTTTGGTCATGACGCAATTTTACCCTTAGAACTCAACGTTCAATCCTTGCGCGTCCAAGATCAGCATCACTTGATCGGCGAAGATTATGTCCAAGCGATGTGGCAAGAGCACGAAGATCTGAGCGAGCAGCGCTTAGCGGCTTTGGATAATTTAGTGATGGAAAAACAGCGGATCGCCCGCACCTATGATAAGAGGACGCGTGGCCGTAGTTACAAAGAGGGTGACCTTGTTTGGAAAGCTGTTCTGCCCTTTGGCGAGAAATTGACCGGTCGCGGTAAATGGACTCCGCGATGGGAAAGACCCTTTGTTGTTCACCGCATTCTGGAGCGCGGGGCCTTTCACCTCAAAGATTTGGATGGCGACATCCATCGCAATCCCATCAACGGGCGGTTCCTGAAGAAATATTACCCTAGTGTTTGGGAATTCGAGGACCCCCCAGATCCACCTTCTTCCCAAACTAGGGGGCAACCATAGTCTTCATCGGCTCCCATCATCCATTCATACTCAAGCCTTTCCTGTGGCATTAGTTTCATGGATTTGCTTCACCTACGAACACTAGGGGGCAACATTCTATACATCCAGGCCTTCGTTGAGGCCTTATAGCAATTTCAATTATTTCAATTTCAAATTCCTTGACAATAGGTGTTAAGAATATATATATATATATATGTAATGGCCTATGCATGAGGCCTTATTTTATAACAGTTTTTTTTTTAAACAATACTCAGAAACTTTCATTCATAAAGTGGCTTTGCGACCAGAAGCAGTACAAATCGAAACAATTACATTTGCGGTTTACAAGGCCAAAAGTGGCTTAAAAATCATAAGAGTTGCAGATCTGCTTAGAATTTCTGGATCTTGTGGTGACAAATGGGGGCTGTGCTATGATCATGTATACTCTCCCTCTCTTCACCCACATCCCTCCTCTGATCTAAGTCGCAGCTGCTCTCATTTGTACCGGAGGCAGAGGGAAGGAAATAATCCATCCCAACCCTTCTAGTGGATTACTGTCCGGGATGGAGTTGGTCTTCAGAGAGAGTGCGACTCACAACCACATCTACCTCCAGGGGAAAAACAGAAGTCTGACAGTCTGACCCCGGAGGTAGGCTGCGGAAGAAGAACAGCCGGCTTCGAGTGGCCTTCCACCCTTCTCCCTCCTGCTCCACGCGAGAAATCTGAGGAGAGGGATCCCTCAGAATCTGGTTCCGCCGCGTTAGGAGCGCCGCGTGTTCTTCAGCCTAACTGAAACCGGGGAATCCCATCCGGAGTTCCAGAGACCAAAGACATGCGGATGGACCTGAGATTAGGCCATAAGACCTACCCAGGCATTGAGATTAAGCCATAAAACCTAAGGATTTGGGGTTGAGGCTGAGGTCGTGAGGAGAGGATTTCAGAAACAGAAGGAAGAGAAGTAGGGTTTGTGAAACTACTACTGGGGAAGCCATATTTGCTTGAGTTTTTATTCTCCAAAGTACAGGTATTTATAGGACCAACTTCAGTGGCCTCAACTGTGTGATGGGCAGTTGAAGTATTTTCAATGCCATCAATAAGAGTATCAATGGAATTGAATGCAAGGATCTCAGAAATGAAGATAATTGAAAACGCGTGGGAAACGGGGCAATTTTCAAGGAGGTAACCGCTTTGTTTCGAGATTATCTTTTCAAACAGTTTCAATAGCAATAAAGGCAAATTAAACGCTAAACTGCCTGAAAATTTGAACATATATTTGGGCCAAGCAATGTGGGCTAAATATTTAAATTATTAATAATATTGTTCATACAAATATGGGCCTGATACTGGAATACTAGAGGCCCAAAAGTCTTCAGCCTGCGTGGGTCAAGCGGAGAAAAAGCTCGTCTAGTCGAAAGCTAGCATCCGCAGCAGCTTGTGCGGCTTGTTGGGCTGCTACATGAGCTTGGGCCAGTTCTTGGGACAGCATCTCGAAGGCAGCAAGGGGTTGTTCTAATTGAGGCTCCGCATGGGCAAGCCTAGCAGTGACATCAGTCAACTGGGCCTGAAGAGTCTGAATCTGGGACCTCAGATGGTTCCTCTCGAGCGTCAGATCCCTGATGAGGTAAGCCTGGTCACCCAAGAAATCACGCGCAGTGTCCATTTGATAAGTAAGGGTCTGGTAGCGTGTTTCGCTCTGCCTGGCTTGCGCGTTCGCGACCGCCCTCTCATTGAGCCCTTGCGGGAGATTCTGCAGTAGCTGGTCAACCTCTTGAAATTGGTCTTCAGTAACAGCACCCTCACGGAGAAGCACCCTCAGATACTCTAAAACTCTCGCGGGCGCGCCAGGAATCAGAATATCGGGACCTAAGAGGCGACGAAGGCCTTCTCTGGCATCATCTACGACCCCAGATGAGGTCACTTCTAGCACACGAGCTAACCGTTCTAAAGTGGACGGAGTAGGTTGCTCAGCGACAGGGGCCTCAAGAGGCTCCGCGACAGGTACTGCTTCTAGCACTGGTTCAGGAAGTTCTCCTATTTCTTCGACTTCAATGACTTGGGGGGCATGAGGAGCAGGTTCCTGACCAACCACATTGGGAACAGGTTCAGCAGGATCCTCGTCCGCTATTTCTCTGGCTACCGCTTCCACGTTTGGACCCTAGAAAGAAACATCTTCAGAATGACCAAGTCAAGGGTAAAGATAAAAAATTGTTTGTTAAGAAAGGTACCTCTTCAACTGGTAGCTCGCGGAAATTTGCTGTTGGTGTTGGGGCAGTCTCACCGGAGGTTGGACCCGAATCAGGCACTGTCGATTTCAGAAGGAGAATTGGTTGCTCGCGGGAAGTATGAAGGAGCGGCATCCCTTCTTCAACCTCAGGCGAGCTGTCATCTATGACTTGTGCCGGGACTACAACCAACTGCATGTTGTTTGCAGCATTGATCGCAGAGGGAGAGTCACCATTGGTTTCTTGGGCTTGTGTGCCAGACACACCCTCGCCGGCAGCGGAGGAGCCTTCCCCAACTTGCCTCGAAAACCTACGACGAACCTGAAACGGAGAGACGTTATAAAACCATACATAGCAAAACAAAGTATCAATGCTCACTTTAGAGGAGTATTACCAGTCGATCAGCGACTGGTTCATCTTATGCCCATGGATCGGTCCGGAATTCAGCGCGACTGCGTTTGCGTGCTAGAGCAGCAGCAATCTGTCGAGATTTAAACAAAGTCAAATTAGAATTTGAGAAGGCTGCTAAAATATACGTGCTAAGAAGAGAATCCTTACAGTTTGAGGGTCATCATCATCAAAGGAAGAGTCTTCTACTTCAGGCTTGCTCAGTTTTGCTTTCTGTTTAGCGGCCGGACCAGTGGCCGGAGAAACACCCACGGCGCGATTGCTTAAAGGCGGTGCGCGTCCCTGCTATAAACTTCAAGTTAAGGGAAAGAGTTGGAGGTAAAAATGATCAAGGAAGCAACGAACACGCTAAGGCAATTAACTCTGGAGGATGCTCGCGAATTACAATTCCAGCCTAAACCAAGCGCGGGGCTCGCACGGGTCGGTGAGCCGGTTCGGGTGGTGGAGGTCTTGCTTCATCGTCATGAAAGCGAGCAAGTTCTTCAGTATCAGCGTCGTAAGGATATCTCAATTCTTCGAAGATGGCCGCAAAGAGTTCGTCATCCCTTTGCCTCCAGCAGTTAACAGAGACTTCCTTCCACCATTGATCATAATCTTCAGCGGTCCCATCCACGGGGACGATATTATCAGCCCAGTCAGGGAGATCGACCAGTATAAGCATGCTTTGTGCTGGCGGAGGTCCATTTAAGGGGCCAATTCTGCGCCAAGATGTGTTGTAATTCCAGGCATCATAGAGGGGAAATGGCACCAATTGGATAAGACCAAATTGGCGAGCAAAATGGTTGGGAGCATAAAGCTCATAACTGAGTTCGTCAGCAGCGAGCCTAATGTCTGAACAAGAGATCGCGCGGCAAAAAGCCAAGCGCGCGCGATCACTATAATCAGGAGCCCCAGGAAGGAACCCATTTTCAAGAGGAGCGGGGAATCTCCTATTAAGTATTAGATCGTAGTAGGGCATCTCGTGCAGGAGGTACAAATATGAGAAACACTCAGAATAGGGTGGAGATATGTACCTCGCCTCGCGACAAAACCATTGACCAAGAAGGGCATCAGCCGGTGGTAGCAGTGAAATGTCGTCGCGGCGGAAGAATGGAAAGTAAGTTTGAATCCAGAAATCAAGGATCCAAAAGGGGCCAGAAATGCTAGTCTCAAAAGGATGCATCGTGGCCTGGTACAGAGTACGGTAGAGGGCACCCAACACTGGTTGTCCTAACCCCACGCGGCGGCCATTGTAGAGGGCCGTTGCCAGAAGAGTCCAGGCGTCAGTGGGCTTACAGGAAGAAGTACATAATATGAACTTGCAGAGCCAATACTCCAGAAAAGCAATGCCACCAGTCGCATTGCGCTCTTTGCGATAATAAGCCAGCCACCGCGGATAGGAGCCGCTATAAGCACTGCGACCAGTTTGGTCCATGGTTGATGTGAAGGTGTCAGAGTCGAATTGGCCATGCAGGTAGGGCTCGCCATCGATGGGCAATCCAGTAATGGTGAGGATATCCAACAATGTTATACTCATTTGGCCAAATCGAAAATCAAAAGTATTGGTAGCAGTATGCCAAAAGCAAAGGAAGGCAGCGAGTGGTGAGCGATTCCCACCGCGAGGAAGGCGAAAGCATAAATCGATAGTGTGGGTAATACCTGCCACGTTCCAGCGAGCCAAATCTCGTGCTCTTACTTCACGATACCAGGAAAGCTCATCTGCGCTGATTTTGGACGGCCAATGCCCTATTTCTGGGGAGCCATTTCTGGGTTTCTGTAAAGTGGGTATGGAGCGAGAGATTTTCTGGGTTTAGGAGATTGGAAGGGTTTCTGATGTGACATGTCTAGAGTGGCTGCGATATTTAAATAAAAGATTTTGTGAGGGAAACGATGCGACGAAAGGACATTTTACCAAGCGAATAGACGCAACCTTCATTAATTACATCGTTTCGATCATCAGACGTGTCGTTTTAGTCCCCTTCAATCAGTTACATTTTCGTGGGCCTGATATCGGGGCCTGGGGGGCAATGTTTGAGCCCAAAAGTAATTTTGGCAGGATCCTTTAGTGGATTTAGCACAGCGGGCCGATACCTGCGGCCCAAAAATAAGCCTACTCGGGTTTGGGTTATAGCTTCACCCGTTCCGTGATCCATAAGGAAAACGAAACCTTATTGGAGTCGGGTAGCGAGGATTGAATAGGAAACTTCAATCAATATTCCTTCTATGATAAGGAGCAGTCGAAACCCTAGGTATATATACCAGGTTTCAAGGACGAATAGAAGACCTCTCTCAAATCAATCAATCCCAGCGATTACAAAGCCTCCCCGGAGCAAACCTTCAACCTCGTTGAAACCCGGTGACCGCGCTCCAGTCCTAGTCTCTCCAAGAGCCGACTGTCAGCATCACCAGATCAACCCGGCGACCGTACTTTCAGTCCTAGTCTCCCCAGGAGCCGACTGCTAGCACAACTGCCACCGTTACTACCAGCGAAGCAAGGGTAACGCCCTCGCAACCCAGCGAAGCTAAAGTCACGCTTTAGCACAACCCGTGCTTTCTCCAAACTTCCCAGTGATTGCTCTGCTTAGTCTACAATACTAAGTATCGATTCGGTGACGCGAAGAGATCACACCCAAAGTCCTTATCCGTAAGGCAAGAAGTCCTTTCTCGGAAGGCATAGAAAAGAACCTTATGGCAAGGTTGGTGCTCTCCTCGTCCACAACGCTTGAAGAAGAAGTCAGGTCAAATGACTCCCCCGACGACTGCACCCCACGGTGCTGGCACGCCCGCGCAATCACACACAGCAAAAGAGACAGTTTGCAGGCCAGTTGGTTTCCGCGTCAAACAATCATTTTGAGAACTAATCTTACTATTTTGAGGACTCATTTTACCACTTTAGACAATTGTATGCATGTCATACGTTAACACATTGTAGAATTTTCCTTGGTCGTTGTCCTCGGCAGATGATGGTAATGATATTTTCTATAAAAGCACCTTATTCTTTTCTTGAATAGTTGGGGACCAATTTTTTTTTTTTTGGCAATGAATAGTTGGGGGTCTAAAAACCCAAAAATAGAGAATTTAGCTCATAATATTGCTATTACTGACATGGTGTTTTATATATAGTACTATGGAGTATTAAAATTTTATAAACATGAATAGCTAGACTAGTTCATTGTGTAGTGAGGAACGTTATAGATGAAACTTTCAATTATAGACAACAAAAGCTCTTCGTTACATGAATAAAAATTCACATAGTTGTTGATAGGCATAGAAATAGACCAAAATTGATTATCGGCTAACATTGATCGTCCAAAACATGCTATCATTGTAGCTCGTGATAATGGGCGACATGTTTGGTTAGGGGTTGGGCCCTCTTGGCTCATGGATGTCATTTTAGGTGACGGACCCGTAACTGTTTTGGTTAGTAGGGAGGAGAGTGAGGATTTCTTGTCCACCACCGGTCATTCCCGGATTCTGTAATTTTTTTGCTTTTGAATAAAATTGTTATCCATTCTCAAAAAAAAAAAAAAAAAAAACAGGCTATCATTATGGTAACTCATCATCGATCCATGTCTGCCGGATAATGATCAGTTTCCTAAACCCCATACGATGGCAACAGAAACTGAAATTTGTAAAAGTAAAACGTCACCAACAAAAACACGACAACTCAAAATGCCTAGATCTCGTTTCACTTAGCGTGCTCGGTCAAATTGCTAGCCAAGATAATAAATGATAAAAGAAATTTCCCATACTATCTATATGTACCATCATGATGGCTCAGTGTGTTGGCCAAGATTATTGATCGACCACACACATTGATATATATACTCACAAAAAGAAAAGAAAAAGTATCTTGATCATGTTTCATTTTCATGAATTGAATGCCAACATGCGATGTCATTATAATGGCCAAGACAAAGACCAACCAACAAACCGAGGCATGGCACAAATTTAAAGTTTTCACATTCCCTAAACAATACAGCAACCTCCTTATTACTCGGCTTCCATAGCGACCCACGTACTTAACAAATATGTAAAAGATTTGGTTGCAACAGGCCCACAGTACTCAGATCGTCTCACCATAGAATGCCCAACACCCCATTAATTGGAGGTTACGCACTTCAAAGTGTTAATGTGAAGCTGATCGAAAGCCAGTTCAAACTTCAAGACCCATATGCTGATTAGCTGATATTCAATGACTCAACATAAATGATCTTTTTTGTTTCAAAAAAAAAAAGGAAGCAATTTATCATATAAGTGTACAAATTGTACATCGTATAGGAGCTTAATTATTTAGTTAAAGGTGACTTTTTCTTAGCTATTACCACTCACGTCGACAGCTCATGATCAAGTTAATTATACAACTTATAATAGGAACAAACATGTACTAGCTAGAGTAGAGAGTCGATATATCTGATCATGAAAAACGTGCGAAGTTGCACACATGCACTAGCCTTCACAGCTCGATCATCACACAAAATTCCTAATCCTATCCTAATTACATAATTCAGAACGTGGAAACCTAACGACTGGAATTAATTCGATTTGGTGGGAATTCCAGAGTCCCATGCATGAAAGACTGAAAGTTTTATTTACAAACAATGCAGATTACAGACGTATGTGTACGTAAGTAACGTAAAGAAACACAATCAACACAAGCCAAACTCATCAATAAATAGAATCAAGAAACACTTTATTTCAGTTGCAGTACGTACTCACTCTCAGTTATCCCGATCTCACTTTCTCTATAACAATAGTACTGCTCCTCGATCTCTATCTCTCTATGGTTTGAAGGCTTATAATTTATTATTCCACACATGCACATGGCTTGATCATCACACAACAATATTCATCCTGCTAGTTACATGTAAATACTAAATAAATAAATAGAGGCCAGTCTAGGGCAAATTAAACCTTGGGAGTAGTTTGTGGTGGGTATGGTGGTTTCTTAAAGAAAGGATGATGAGGAATCTTGGGGAATGGAGGCAGAGGCTTCAAGAATGGGTGCTTGAAAAAGGGGTGTGGCTTTGGCTTGAACCATGGGTGTGGCTTTGGTTTGTAAAATGGGATTGGAGGTGGGAGTGGTTTTGGTTTGTAAAATGGGTGTGGCTTTGGTTTGTAAAATGGGATTGGAGGTGGGAGTGGTTTTGGTTTGTAAAATGGGTGTGGCTTTGGCTTGAACCATGGGTGTGGCTTTGGTTTGTAAAATGGGATTGGAGGTGGGAGTGGTTTTGTGTACACTGGGACCGGTGGTGGGAGCGGTTTTGTGTACACAGGAACCGGCGGTGGAAGCGGTTTTGTGTACACTGGAACCGGTGGTGGGAGTGGCTTTTTGTACACTGGAACTGGTGGTGGGAGTGGCTTTTTGTACACTGGAACTGGTGGTGGGAGTGGCTTTTTGTACACAGGGACTGGTGGAGGGAGTGGCTTTTTGTATACAGGAACTGGTGGAGGGAGTGGCTTCTTGTACACAGGGACTGGTGGAGGGAGTGGCTTCTTGTACACTGGGACTGGTGGAGGGCACACTTTTTTGGGTGCTTTTGGGGGCTGGGGCTTTTTGTAAACTGGTACTGGTGGAGGGAGTGGTTTCTTGTAGACTGGAACTGGTGGAGGGCATGGTTTTTTGTAGATAGGTACTGGTGGAGGGTTTGGTTTCTTGTAAACCGGCACTGGTGGAGGCTTGTAAACCGGCACTGGTGGAGGGAGAGGCTTCTTGTATATTGGGACTGGGGGAGGGAGCGGCTTCTTGTATATTGGTACTGGTGGGGGGAGGGGCTTTTCGTAAATTGGGACTGGGGGAGGGAGCGGCTTCTTGTATATTGGTACTGGTGGGGGGAGGGGCTTTTCGTAAATTGGGACTGGCGGGGGGAGGGGCTTTTCGTAAAAAGGGATCTTGGGAGGGCAGGGCTTCTTATAGAATGGAGGAATAGTAATCTTAGGTGGGAATGGAGGGAATTTTTTTGGAGGGAAAGGGAATATTGGGTGTCCAAAGAGAGGATGTGGTTTGGTCCATTTGGGAAGTGGGTGTTTAAAGGGAGGCCAAAAGAAAGCAGAAGTGCATGTAGATGGTGAAAACTTCAGTCTAGTACCAACAATTCCAAAGGTTTGTTTCCCATCACTGTTTTTAGACTTGAATACCACTTTGGTGGATTCAAGTCCATCATGAGCAGCACATGGTGTGGCCTTTGCATTGTGGAGCTGTGCATAGCACTCCTCCTTCAATCCATCTCCTCCATCTTTCACAATCTCCTTTGGGATGGAAACTGAAAACTTGCCCTCCTCATTGAGCTCGCCGACCCCTCTCCTCTCGAAGTGCCCGCTTTCGGCCTTGCAGTCGATCGTAACACCAAGACCTGCAACTCAAGAAAGTTCAGAACCTCTCCGACACAAGACAACAGTTCAAAACTTCAAAATGTGTAACGAGAAATGAAAATGCACGTACATACCTGAAAAAGCATGACTGGTCTTAATGCTCTTCTCAGCACAGTCAGTACATTCTCCAAACCCAACTACCTCAACTGTCTTATGATCATCAGCATAGCAAAAGCTGCTCGCTCCGAAAAGCAGCAAGGAGAAAAAGAGGCACAGATGAGAGATCTTCATTGGGGGAACCAAACCCAATAAAGAAAGAAGAAGATCACTCACTTGGCTATGGAGCCTCACATACTCACCTCTGTTATATAGTTGCCGTAAGGTAGTGGTTTTAAAGCCACACCGACACTAAAATTAAGGGCATCACATGAGGTTAGGGACCCTCCTCCCCTTTGGCTTTGGGAGAGATGTCCTAGCGTTCGGGGAGAGAAAGAGACAAATAACGTGCACAGCGGCTGTGCCATTATCTCTTCACTGTATTGAATGAGTTCCCAACTGCAAAAGCTTGATGCATTATCTGTCTAAACCTACTTAATCAGCTCCCCATTAATTCCTTGGTTTTTACATAAAACGATGGTTATCTTACCAATCTGGCTAACTTTACAGGTATGAATTCTGGACCACATTGATTTCGATCTCTTGGAGGGGGTTTGGTTTTCATTTCTCACAGTTGGAGAAACACTTAAACGAGGAGAAAAGAAATTTTAGTGGTATTTGCATACTTGATCGAGGCACATATGTACGTACTTCATGTGATCATTTCAACCACAACTATCAGTCATTTCATATAACAGCCAACGCAGTTCTTTTATCAAAAGTCCATGATGTGTATTAAATGTACACACTCTATCGTATTGCCTATTTGTAGGGCAATAGTGCAGCTGGAAAATCAAGCCTGCAGAAATCTAATATGTATTGCCTCCAAGTTAAAAAGTGGTTATTTATAAGGTGGGAGGGTCTGAAAATGTAGAATCATTCAGCAGATGGCCGAAGAGAAGAAATCGGGCCCAAACAGACATTGCTCAAGAAATGAATTTACATTTTTGAATATCATTCACCAAACTATATGACAGTGTTTCTTTTACCCCGTGTTCAATAGGGAACTTACTTATTTGTAATCTGACATAGACATAGCATTTGAGAAATAAATTCATGAACATACAACTTGATAAGCGGCGGGGTATTAGTATTTTATTTTATATTGGTGCTGTTGGGAATTTTGCACAGATAGGATAGCACAGCATACTTGGTGATTGAAGGCCAAAAATAAAAATGATATAATTTCATATGGCATTCTATCATATTCGTATATATAATGAGGTTACAGGAGGTTAGGGGGACCATACAGCTCAGAAGTCTCAAATGTACGTATGACTCCCAGTTAAGTCGACAAAGTCCTATTTCAAGCCGCAGGTACGGGGGACAGTTGGGATGCTTTATATAGGGGTTGTACGTGCCCTCTCGAATCCTACACCTCTTGTACAAAGTAGAAAGTGTGATTCCATGTTTCCATAAAACATCAAAATGGATCTAAAATTTTGGATACCGATCCTAGTAGAGTTTCATTTGTGAATATTACCCCCATTCTAAAACTCCATTGCTTTTCATCACGACCTACTTCCTCATCATCGGGTGTAAAGGTCTTAAGGTCAAGCATGCATTTACCTATGAGCCATTATATAGTCGAATTATTCGGTAGTCAAACTCAAAAACACTTTGTAGTCTCATTAGAGACGTGACAATGAAATGCAGTAGTCCATCTTCTCCCATAACCCACAGATCAAGTATTCCATAAGGTAATAACTGCGAGCAACTTAGCATGATACGCATAAAATTGGTAGGACTTTGGGACTTCCTGTTGGTAAATGACCCTACTGTCATTTAGAAGTTCACGAGCCAATTTAGAAACAGAGTTTGATATGTCCAGCATCTCATATCAACCACAGCACACATTTACTTATATGTACCGCAAGTTGAACACACCGCTGGCAGCATTATAGGCCATACAGAAGCATTAACAGACCTGGAACATTCTTAATGTCTAAAACGAAACAAGAATTTTGACCCTGTTTTCCATTGAATGCTAGCAGTTGAGAGTCAGAGACCTATCCAAAACCAACTGACAAAGGGGAAGTCTGTGAAAGTCCCACTGCATAAATACCATCATTGGTAAAGCAGGTGGTAGCTGAAACTACCTCATCTTCAATGGTGGCTTGACAAAATTGCCGATTTAGCTGCCAGTCTCACCAGAAAACCTCATACGCCGGCCAATAACTTTTCATTTGGTTTAATAAATCTATAAGCAAAAGCCAAATTCATGCACAAAGTAGAACACAGATGATAACTCAACGAAAATTGTATAAGTTCGAGGAAATTGTATCATTCCTAACAGAAAATCTGCGTTAGTTTTCCTTCTCAACTTCATACCTAAAAGTGAAAATGTAAAGTTTCCTTCAAAAAACTACAACAAAACGCAATTTTTTTTTTCTCGTCTAATTTCGATAACTAGCTCAAATTTTTGGCCTCTTTAATATCTCCACATCTCTAGCGTGAGTTACAAGGGTCTGCACGTCCATGTAATGTCTTGTGCAGCTGAACTGCGCAAACTTCTGTAATCTACTTCTTCTTCTTGGACTTATTGTTGAGTGACTGAGTATACGCTGTTCCCTGATCATCAAAAGGGAAAAAAAACAGGAACATGTCAGGAGCAGATCTTGGATTTATAACATGCAATTTAGAAGGTTTACTTGATGCAATTTAGCTGAAGCACATTGATTCTGAACATAGACGAAATTATATGGACTGACATTTAAGCTCAAAAGAAACCTAGCCAAATGCCCCATTCATAATATAGGCTAAATTACATGTGCCATAAAAACATAAACTTTTTTAATTTTTTTTTTTGGTGCTGGCTTTGAAAAGCACATATTAAACTATCCAGTCATGCACTTGGATAACAAATTACCAAGTCAAACAAATGCAACCCCAGTAGATTTAATTATATAAACACATGTTTGAAAACAAAAAAGAATATCTGAAAATTAAAAGAACAAGTCTGAGAAATTTTCATAAGTGCAAGTATTCAATATGAACTGCATACCTGAAGCCATTCATCCATGTTGGCATCTGTAGACCTGGTTCCAACTTCCACCTTGGGAGCCCTCTTGGTTTTCTGGCAGACACAAACATGACAGAACTCTATAAACAAAACAGTCTCTAGAAATACAAGTATACATATACATATTTCATACACACACATTAGGTGATCACAGGAATAAGAGCACCACATACACCAAATTTCATGATCACTCACTCTCACGCACGCGTGAGCACACAAACACACACTTCTTAACATATCCTCTCAGGTGGATATAAAAGACTATGAGGACAAGCTCAGAATAACAGAGTGATTACTACAATCAGTCTAGGTTGATGGATTGGGGCGTGCATTCTTATAAAATATCTGAAAAGAGTTTAGCAATATAACTATCCCATAGTGAATTTTCATTACCTTAGAAAGGTGCTGTATTTGACCGTGAATCCATAACCCCAAGAGGACGAGAAGAGCAAATCCAAGGGTTATAAGGAAAACAGACTCGATGCTGAGAAGACTACCAGCCTCAACAACCTCAATGGTACCATTGTAGTATGTGCTTTGGTATGGCTGCTGGTCTATCTCATAAATAATGGTACCCACTAGGTCAAAGGTTCCAGGCTGCACAATACAAATAAATTGATTCAGGTCAAAACTGTTTTACATCTTCATTGATTGATATATTAACAAACACCTGAACAGGAATGCATGTTACTTCCATAAGCACACAGTACCTGCAAGAACTTGCTGACAGCAAATAGGTATGGAAAGGTAGCCTGAGCTGAAGCTGGAACTGATGCATTGTTAAAAGCCTACAAGAAAACCAAAACTGTAAATGCGACTGAGAGAACAAATGAAATAGACCAGAAGCAATTTAAACAAACGCAAAGCATAACTAACATCGTGAAAGAGAGAAATGAAAGGGAAAGCTCCTACAAATTATAAAGGATAGAGTATGCAGGAAAGATAATAAGATGAACCCCCTTTTTGTTGTTTTTTACAACTTTGTAAAAGCAAGTTTTAGTTATAAATCACGTCAAAATCACACAAAGTATTGCATTTTCACACTTCAAACAAATCTGTATAATGTCAGAAATGGGACAAACTCGAATCTTGTAATTACTCCCACCACTTAATTGCAGAGTGGCCCATGAAACCTACTGACATAAGTTGATCATCATTCAATTTGATTCACGGCGCCTTGCTTGTTTAAGATCCAAATGCAGTATAAGAAACTTTGGAACAGCTTGGCCCTGACATAGGGGTTTAAAAAGGAATGCCTTGACGGTTATGATGATATCATAAACCATCATAAAAAAAAGACTTTTTACCAAGTGAATTTGAAAAGAGATCTTCTAAAACTTTGATAAGACATTCAAATACAAAATCATGTTGCATGGAGTTCTCGTCAATGTTGACAATGATTACTGATTTTTTAACAAACTATCATCTGTTATATCTTCTAGTTACTTAGTTAGTACATCCACATATCCTTCACGTGTAAGACCAAATTACATGCAACTAGAGGGCATTTTGCAGCAAGTCACAGACCAAATTATTACATTGTAACATGGAAATTAAGTATAAATTTCAAATAGAGAGCACCAATTGTCATAAATCATTGCCAAGTTCTTAAAATTATGTAAGAAACCAAAAACAATAAAAAATAAAATATAAATTAAAACTTGATGAAGCACAACCAGAAGAAGTTTGTAACAAGTGCAGATCACATATATCCATCAGTACATGCATGTAAGTCTACAAAGAATTACCACTGCAGTAAGATTCTGAACCAGCAGGTTGTGATCAAATGGAAGATGAACACTGGCTTTGACTGCAATCACATTCAGGCTCGACTCCCCTGTTTTTATTCACCAAAATAAGCAACTATATAAAAAAGGTGCAATGAAATACCCACACAACGAGAAATCATAACAGGATTTGTAACATTTCATGATTTTATCAATCAAAGCTGATTGTTTTTCCTTTCTTTATTAAAAAAAAGAAGGATGTGTAACACAGAACACCCACAAAGGTGATAAAAACATTTTGAAAATAGCATCATGGCGTACCACACACACACACACACAAGAGAGAGAGAGAGAGAGAACATAAGAAAACTTAAGTTTATTACCATCATTTCTCAATCCAACGAGTAGTTCAGTCTGCTCCCCTGCCGCCACCGCTGCAAAGACAATTATCAAAGTTAATAACACACCTCAAAACCACAAAAAGAAAGAAAACATGTATGTACAATGTTGATTCTCACTTTTTGCTTTATTTTTGGGGAAAACACAGATTGTCTCAATTCCTGGTGCTGGACTAAAACTTGCATCCGCAAAATCCTGGACATCATCGCCTACAATCCCAAGATCACTGTTTTCTTCCACAACCTCAGATACGGAATCTGATTCTGAGTCAGAGTCAGACTCGCCCCTGGCGACTACAAAAACGAACAACCATATATTCACTATTAGCCACTAAAAACACATAAATCATGCACTTCAGCAATCAACCGCATTCCGAATCCAGATCAGCAAAGGCTCACAAATGACGTAGATCACATTCCAAAAACTGCAGACTGAATTCAAAATTCAACGTAGTTCTTCTGTTCTTCACTTCTTATCTAACCACCACGCAAGCATAAACCTTCATTTTCCAACCATATATTTATTTCACAAGCTAACCTCGAAAAGCACTTTTTCAAAAAGCAATTAAGTTGCTTTCAGAAAGCAGAATTGTTTAAGCTGAAAAAGACTACAACACTTCGAATTGAAATTTCACTTTCAAAGTCATTGATCTACCAACAAAAAAACTCAATTTCGAGCACAAATCAGCAATAGTATCGAATCAAAACTCCAAACCATGATCGATCAAAAAAAACCAAAACCAGTCGAATCAGATCTCATTGACATTGATCAATTACAGTCGAGTCAAACATGCAAGCACTAAAACCAGCTGAAATAATCTGAAAATTGAAATTGCGATAGACGAAGTAATAGAACATGGAGATTAGATCTGGATCTGCGAATTGAGAGAGCGAACCTTGGAGGAAGGGGGAAGCGATGAGGAGGAGAGCGAGGAGCAAAACCCTAAGGGACGTGGCCGCCATGGTTAGAGGTATGAGGAGGTTAGGTTGGTCTGGATTATAGTGAGAGAGCAAGACGAAGAAGAGGCTTTGGTTTCTGGTCAAAATGACGATTCTTTGGTATTTATTGGGAACTGGTGGAAATGACGTCGAAAATAATAAAATGAAATTGTGGACGTGGATACAAAAAAGAGAAAAACTAGACGACGTCGTTTTCGGGTGCCTGGCGTTAAAGTCAATGTTGAGGCTTTGGCAGAAAGTAAAACGTGATACGGGTCCGGGTGTAAAGGAGTTTGAGGTTTGGTGAACATTCGACTTGTTTAGCTTTTAACAAGAGTTCGAGTGAAGATTAAGTTTTTTGAGATCAAACTCAACACTATTATCATGACGCCATCGTAAGTATATGGAGGAGAAGGATGAAGGAGGATAGGGTATCTTCCTTCAACAAATTTTTGTTGTAATTCGATCATTTGAAGATAAAATTGATATTCAGACATTTTTTGTTTTAAATGCAATTGTAAAAACATAATATGAAAATAATGTAATTGTTAATACCTTAAACTGTTTACAGTTTTTATTTTATTTTCTTCAATTAAAGAGGATCAAATGATTTCATTTTTATTGAAGAAAGCAAATTGATACAAGTAGATGTCAGAGAGAGGTATAAGCAAAGAAGCTAGCTAAAAGACACTCTGCCTACATCCAAGGTTTGAAGGGCTACTCCATATACTTATGAATATTATTGTTTCATTTTCTAAAAATCTTTCACAAATCTAGTAGTACCTCAGTTACGCCTCTGGTATCAGAGCCAAAAGGCTGAGAGGGGAATTAGTGAGAGAGAGAGAGAGAGAAACCCAAACCTTAGGAAGAAGCCCAGAAGGAAGTAGCAACAATTTGCAAACCATGATCCAGATGCAACTTTTGTTGATGATTCATGAATCGCATAGCTGTCGAGAGAGAGAAACCCAAACCTTAAGAAGAAGATTTTTCAAATGTTTCAAAAAATCTCCATAGTCGGACAAATTTTAAAAGATACAGCTGTCCTAGCTACAATTTCATCATTTTAAAATTGAGTCAAGCCAAAATATAATTCAAACTTTCGAGTCTGGTAAGACAAAACACTCATCTTGCTTAACAAAAAAACAAAATTCATCCTTAAGGTTTCTTGCAAGTAAATCAGTGAAAAAAAAGAAAAAAAAAAACCTTTGTTTGTATTTATTTTCTTTTTATTTTTACTTTTTTTTTTTTGATCGGATTAGTTGTTAGTAACTCACACACCCATGCAGTAGTATCCCAGAGCCAGGACACCTGCACCGACATTGCGGCGAAAGCCTGGCAAAGCCAGACTAATCCACTGCACCGCAGACGCACGAACCCAAAGGGTCCCTCACGGGATGGAGCTGGGATTCGAATGCTAGACCTGGGGGTTCCAGACTAGGCCATTCGACCAACACACCACACCACGTGGTTTCTTTTTATTTTTACTTTGGACGGTCAATTTTGTACAAATAGAAATCGGAATAGAAAATAAACGTGTCAAAAACACCGGCAGTTGGTATTCGTGGGAAGCACAAAACGACGCTCTCTGGTTCGCACATGTCGGATAAGATTTCCTCTCTCCTTTTCAGCAGATTCACAATCAGCTCCACAACCCCATTCCCATTCCCATTCGCTGCTGCAATTCCCAAACCCTGACACACTCATCGACAAGTCAACAATAATGCAGACTCTCATGGATCAGCTGAAACCCGAAGCCTTCATCCAAACCCCCCCAAACTCGTTTCCTTCCTCCACCGAATTTCCCCAACCCTCTTTCGATTCCCTCATCCCCTCCAATCGCTCCATACCCAATTCAAGGTTCGTCCTTCTGTTTGAGTGTCTCTGTTTATTTATCTATTTTGTAAATTATGTTGCTTGGGAAGTAAAATGTGAGTTTATAATTAATAGTTGAGCTTATAATTAATAGTATACTTGCAATTTCAATTGAATTTCCAGCTTAATGTCCCAAAATTCATATGCATGTAGCTTGTAATTTTAGTTTAGAGAGTAATTTAATGGGCATTGTGTGTTTTTCTGTATGCACATTGTTGTTTGATGTGAATCCAATTAGCAAATCAATGTGATGGCAAAGCTGAAATTGACGGATTGGTCTTTGTTCAGTGTGTGATGTATGGTATGGTTTTGCAGCCAAATGCCCGAAGGGGAAGTTAAGGATGGTCTAGCTGCTAGGAAGATGCAAAAGGCGGACAGGGAGAAATTGAGGAGGGATCGACTGAATGAGCATTTTATGGAGTTGGGAAATGTCTTAGGTACAGTTCATTCGGAGTAGAGGACTATTTCTAATTTTTTGTGATATCCAACCATGTAGAAATTGATTGTTTATTTAGTAAATTTCATCAAAGAGCTTGGTGCCCTATTTGATTAACGGAACAATTTATTTACCACCACCCTGTTGCATTTGAAATTGATGTCTGCTGGTGCATATTTTTGAATGTTTCTTCTTTGGCTACGTAAAACTCACTTGAATAGCCTTCTAAGAATGGCTTCATGTTCTGAATACGTGTAGATGCATTCGTTTGGATGCTGTGCTCTGGGGGCTAAGGTTAATGTCTAGAAGTTTTGGCTCTTAAATTTTATCTTGGCTTTGGTTTGAAGTGTAACATATTACAATTAGTGCCAAAAACTTTAGAGGAGAAATTTCTCATTGTAGTAATCATGGCAGAGTATGGTCAAGATGTTTGAAAAGTTGGGCTAACATTTGGGGGTTGGGGGACTTCCTTCATCTTACTGATGCATTTCTAAGTTTTTCCTGCATTACATGCTTTTTTTTCCTATGGTGCATATCTATGGCTTTACCTTTTCTTTCCCTTGCTGGAGGCATGAACAGCCCACATTTTATTATTGATTCACATTCATTACTTAACATGCAGATCCAGACAGACCCAAAAATGACAAGGCAACCATTCTAGCTGATACAATTCAAGTGCTAAAGGATTTGTCATCCGAAGTAGACAAACTTAAAACTGAGTGCACTTCGTTAACAGAAGAGTCTCGTGAGGTGATTTAGTGCTTCTTTATGTTCTTGTCAGCTGTAAATCTGTTGGATTCCCTTGTATGCTATGTGCGCTTAATCACTATTTGTTCTTAACAGTTGACAAATGAGAAGAACGAGTTGAGAGAAGAGAAGGCAGCTCTTAAAACTGACATTGAGAACCTTAACGCTCAGTACCAGCAGAGACTCAGGGCCTTGTTCCCTTGGGGTGCTGTGGATCACTCGGTTGTAATGGCCCCACCTTCATATCCATTTCCTATGCCAATGCCAATGCCTCCAGGGTCAATTCCCATGCATCCCCATATGCAGCCATACCCGTATTTCGGAAATCAAAATCCCGGGGTCATTCCTAACCCCTGTTCAACTTTTGTTCCATATATCACCCCTAATACTCTGGTTGAACAGCAGCCCACCCCGTATGTATCTCCAGTTGTGCATCCAGCAACTCAGTCTCATGTTTCAGTCAAACAAGATTCCAGAAACAAATCATCTGGGACAAGTAGAATTGACAAAAGTGAAGATTCAAACGATGTCACGACAGAACTAGAATTGAAGACACCTGGGTCAACAGCTGATCAGGTACAATGTAGGCTTATAGTTGTTTAACAAAAGATCTAAAACTTTACAACCATTTTGAAGTACTTATGATGGATCTTGTTGGTTTTATTTTGATCCCCCTATGGGAAATGAGAGTCCTCATTGGTAAATTTTATTTTATAGGAATTATCACCAGTACAAAGAAAATCGCAGAAGTCAGCAAGGAAAAAACTTAAGGTTACAGAAGGGACTTCTTCAAGTAGATGTTCGTCTTCTCATAGTGCACAGGGTAGCTCATCTAACAGTGTAGTTGGTGGCAGAAAGGATGATGACTGATAAAGGGAAAGGGATACGAGAAAACAGAACAAGGCAGGGTAATTTGTCTTTGAATAACTTCAGCAAATTGCATTATCGATTAATTTCCCAGCAAACTTTTTTTTTTCTTCTAGTCCCTTGAATATTTTGATATGGCTTTGAACTAAACATCTTTGATACATGGTGATAGAATCTTATGCTGTGAATACTAAAATGTAATCGGGGTTTTGGGCAGGCGTCTTTCGTACATGATGGTGGAAAACAATTGCGATCCATTTTCATTGTAATCCTTGGCAAGATGGGTACTTTAAGCGGATTTACACATGCTAAGAATCTGAGCGACAAATTTGTTACACAAGCAGTCTGGCAGGTTCTTCCTTTGCTTTTCAGGTACTGATACTGCAGCAAGGAGATGTACAAAGTAGAATTGTCCAGTCCACAGGAACTAGTGTTTTTGTTGTAAATGTAAAAAGAAGTCTTCATATATAACAAAGACAGCAAGTAATTCTACAAGAGCTGTCTAATAAAGACAGTAATTTATTCTATCCGACTTGATGCCAAATTAACTGTGTGGTTTATTGTGTCTTTATGAGTATGAAGTTGTGGACAGTACAGTATAGTATATCCCATGCCAAGGCTCCTAACAAAAGGAACCGGAGCAACCAAAGAAGATCATCAACAAGAACAACAAGGAGTAATGGTAAAACAAATTTTTTTTTTTTTTTTTTTTCACACTTTATCTTTCCCAAAAAGATGGCTTAAAGAAGTTTAAAAGAGAAAAGAACTACAAGGCTCAAAACTCAAAAGAAACCAAAACAAGAGAATTTCTAATCACAAACCCTGAAAGAAAATAACAAAGGAGAGATTAAGAAATGGGTAACATCAAATTACAATTTGTACCCTTGGAGCCTGTCAGCTGTGACACTAGCTCAGAAACACATGTAGAAACTGTTAGTTATTTCAGTTTATCACTCTTGAAACTCAAGACCTTCCTCTCCTCTTCAAATGGCGGCAGTTCAAATCTTCAAAAGCTCTCGTCTTTTCCCAGCTACAAAACCCAACCCCCTCCTCTGCCTCTCCCACTTCTCCTCCGCGCCGTCCGATCAAACCCCACCAGAACCCAACCCCCTAATCCCCTCCGTCGTCTCCATCCTAACCCACCTCCGATCCAAGTCCCGCTGGGGCTACCTCCGCACTCTCTACCCTTCCGGCTTCACCCCAACCGACTTTTCCCAAATCGCCCTCCACATCAAAAACAATCCCCACCTCGTCCTTCGCTTCTTCCAATGGACCCAAAACCACAACAACAACCACAACCTCCTCTCCTTCTCCACCACCATCCACATCCTCGCCCGCTCTCGCCTCAAATCCCAAGCCTATTCCCTCATCCGCGACGCCATTCGGGTTTCGGAGCCTCTGCAAGTGTTCGAAGCCCTGGTCAAGACTTACCGGCAATGCGGGTCGGCGCCGTTCGTGTTTGATTACCTGATCAGAGCTTGTTTGGAGTCCAAGAAAATCGACCCGGCAATGCAGATTGTTAGAATGTTGCTCAGTCGCGGCATCAATCCTGGTTTGAACACCTGCAACAGTCTGCTTCGGTGCGTAATGCAGGTTCGAGGTGCGTGGGCGGGTTATGAGATTTACAGAGAGGTTTTCGGATTGGATGGTGGGGTTAGGGTTGCGAGAGCTAGGCCGAATGTGCAGACTTTCAATGAATTGATGTTGGGGTTTTATCAGGACGGGGCGGTGGAGATGGTGGAGGAGATTTGGGACCAAATGCCGGAGTTTGGTTGCTGTGCTGATGTTTATAGTTACAGCATTTTGATGGAGACTTATTGTGAGGACGAGGCGATGAGTAAAGCGGAGGAGTTGTGGGAAGAAATGAGAGGTAAGGGTGTGGAGCCTGATGCTGTTGCTTACAACACTATGATTGGGGGGTTTTGCAGAGTTGGAGAGATTGAAACGGCTGAAGAGTTTTTCAAACAAATGGGATTGAGTGGGATAGAGAGTAGTGGTGCTGCTTGCGAGCATCTGGTTAGAGGGTACTGTAAAATAGGGAAAATTGATGAAGCAATGCTAGTGTATAAGGATATGCTTAGGAAGGATTTTAGGGCCGAGAGTTTAACTGTGGATGAGTTGATTAGAGGGCTTTGTGATGAGAGCAGGGTTTTAGAAGCCTTGGAGGTTATGAGAGCGGCAATGATAGACTATGGTTTTTGTCCGAGGGAGAAGTCGTATGAGTTTTTGATAGGAGGGTTGTGTGAGCAGGGAAAGTTGGAAGAAGCGCTTAAGCTTCAGGCTCAGATGGTTGGTAAAGGGTTTAAACCAAATTCTGAAATCTATAGTGCATTTATTAGTGGATATATGAAAGAAGGGAACAAGGAAGTAGCAGAATTGTTGAGGAATGAAATGTTGGATACTCAGGTGTGTGGGATTGCGGATTAGATAATCAATAACATGATAACTGCACATGACCTTTTGAGCAGTTGACGATCATGGCACTCCAGAAATTGGTGGATTACTCTCTATTCAGTGAATGATGTATGGTATCACAGTTACAATTTGTTAAAGGACTGAAGAGGAAACTAAGGATGGTCTAGCTGCTAGGAAGATTCTTTGAGATATTGAGGAAGGATCGACTGAATGAGCATTTTCTTGAGTTGGGAAATGTATTAGGTACAGTTCATTCATACTAAATGATTAGTCCTATTTTGAAATCCATCTAGTATGCATTCATTTGGTCACACTGCTTTGCTGTTATGATTGATGTGTAGAAGTTTTGTCACTGGCACTGGATGACACTTTTATAATTGTTATATGAGATGTCAGGAGTTCTCTGGTTCACTCTTTCACTATTTTCAAAGAAACCTATATTTATATTAGTTGTATATGAGTGATAGATAGTAGATTAGTTTTCTGGGAGGTTCAGAGTAATTGTTATTGTTATAATTATAAAAATTATAAAGGAGAATTCATCATTGTTATAATCACGGGTAGTATGGTCATGATGTATGGATACCTGAGGTCAGGGCTTTATTTTTCTCACTGATGCCCTTCTAAGTTCTGCCTTCATATAATGGTTGCAAATTTTCATGGTGCATATCTATTTTCTTATTTATTTACTTGCATTCTTGTAAAATGCAGATCCAGACAGACCCAAAATGACAAAGCAGCCATCCTAGCTGATACAATTCAAGTGCTCTAGTCAGTAAGGAAGGAAATAAATATTACAACCGTCAGTGAAAAGGAAATCCCAGAAATCATTTCGGAATAAATCAAGGTTACAGAAGGGTGTTCTTCGTGCAGATGTTGTTCTTCTTAGAGTGTATAGTGTAGCTCATCTAATAGCAAGAGTTGGTGGCAGAAAGGTTGATGATTAAAAAAGGGAAGGGATGACAAATAACAAAACAAGGCAGGGTGTTTTATCTTTGATTAACTTCATCATATCAGTGAACTTTTGTATGTTCTAGGGTCCTTCCCTAGCTTTTTAGGTACTGATATGCAGCAAGGAACTGTACAATGTACAATTTTATCTGAGTGCACACGAACATGTGTTCTTTGTTGTATACAATCGTCTTCATATCTAAGAAATACTGTAATTTACTAGTTTGTCTTTCTTTTTTTGGCTGAAATCTGAATGATCGAGGATAGTTTACTAGTTTCTCTACTGAAATCTGAATCTCATCTCCCACATTTGATATAAAATTTGGGATTTTGATTCTTTCATTTGATGTAACATTTGCAATTTTAATCATAAAGTTTACATTATGATTGATGGTTTGTAGATTAATCTGATGGATGATAAATTTGAAAATTTTGAACTGATTTCTTCAATCTGAGATAAATAACAGTAAAAACAACTATTTTCTGTTGAATGATTTTAGTTCATAATTATTGATTTATTGTTTGTAGTCATGTTTAGTTCAGTCTGAACACTATTTATATGAACAATTGTTTGGTAGCTGCTTTCTTTTACTAATATTAGTATAGAGAGTTTGGTAATCTCTGCATATACAAATTTCTCCTAAAAAATATTGGTTTTCTTTTCGTTTCCTTAATTTTTTACCAACCTCAAAGTAGATATCTATTTGCTTCGTTTAAAGTTAAGAAATATTAAGTAATCATACTGCTATGAGTTTTTGATAACAATATATACTGAAGCTTTACATACTACGTCCTTTAGTTGGTACTGAACAACAAAAATGCCAGATTGTATTTTTCTCATTGCTACTGCGTCCTTTAGTTGGTGCTACGATGTTGATCTTAATGGCATATTACTTTGCTTTATTGAAGCTTATAGATTGTGTCCCATGTACATGAGTCAAGTTTGTTGGTATTTAGTTGAAGCTGGTTTTGTTTTAATGCACAGATGTTTGCTTTTAAGAAATCTGGAAATTAACAACATGACAGAGCTCTAGCTACCAAGCTTGCTTTTACTAAATGGTGAGCAAAAGTGAACTAAAAGAGAATCATAACTCAAAGGAAAACCTAATCACTGAGAGAGCTAATAATGCATTAAAACTGAAACCATGAATCATGCTTATACAGAATATGAAAAGTAATTTAGGAAACAGAATGACTCAAAAGGCAGATGTTAGGTTCGGGTGTGCAGATATTCACACCACGGAATATTTGAAACTTTAGATGATTCTATCATTATTACAGTTTTTCTGTTGACCTGACGGGAATCATGTAATAGTATAGCATCACCGATGGTTAATGCTGCAGCTAGATTTTCTCATGACCCTCATGGTTTCTTATATGACTGGAAATCTGATTCTTTTACTGTCCTGATCATTTGTATATTTCTATACTTTTAGTTTTATAGAAACAAAGGAATTGTTTATGAAAGTTGAAAATTCCTATTTGCTTAGATGTGGACGAGGGTATAGAAACTAAAATATACTGAACCATAATACAAGCCTCTCTCTAACCAATTCGTATCCTTTGCTTTGTTTTCCAGGGAGAGGAGACTAGAGTTGCTTGCATTGTCCATGATATTTTATTTTTAAAGAAAGGGATAAGCTATTACCTATAGATATGACATGATATTTCGTATCTATTACCTATAGATATGAAAGGGAGACTAGAGTTGCTTGGATTGTTCAAGTTCAACCCGCTTTATTTTGTACGGGTTTCGAGTCGTGTTATCGGGTCGTGTCGAAATTGACAGCCCCGGACTATTAGTATAGACCACACTGGGCCAGAGAGTTTTTAACCCGGCGAAAAACCCGAAACCTTCAAAGCCTCCGCATTTTCCCTGTCACTACAGAAACGGCGTGGAATGAACTGCTTGTCGCAGGTCTCATCGTACACGGCGGCGATTTTCCGAACGGCAGGTCGTTCATTCGGGACCGGTGCTCTGTACGGACCCTGCAAGCGAAAATTGGACGTCTACGCTGGGGTGAAGCTAATCAGCTTCGAATCGGCGGTTTCGAGGTTGCGGACTCAGCTCTACTCGTCGCAGAGCAAAGCGACGTCGTCTCGGCCGCGGAAGAAGAAGTCAGGACCCAAACGAGTTATGGACCCGGAAAAGGACGCATTCTATGTAGTCCGCAAAGGAAACGTCGTCGGTGTCTATAAGAGCTTCGCTGATTGCCAAGCTGAGCAAGCTTCTTCAGTAATTTACTAAACCCTAAACCCTAAAGAATTTACTCTGCTCTCATTTGTGTTTTGACTTTTGAGTGATTGAATTGAATTGGGTAAATTTGTGATCTTTTTGTTTGAATTGGGTGTGTTAGATATGTGATCCTCCAATGAGTGTGTACAAAGGGTACTCTTTGCCTAAGAAGGATGAGCAATATCTTGCTTCCTGTGGACTTCAGAATGCGCTTTACACTATTTCAGCTGCAGATATGAAAGATGAGCTTTTTGGCAAGCTTGTGGACTGTCCTCTTGGAGTAAGATTCGACTACTTGCTAGTTCTTGTTTCGGATTTAATGTGATGTAATTTCTTTGGCATTTTAGGATCCAGCATCTTCAAAAGGCGAAACGTCTGAGAAGACTGCAGCCAAGAAGAGATCCCACCAAGAGGCTGAAACAGAAAATGCGGTGAGTTTGGAATCATAACAGCTGCTGAATTTGAATGCTGTCGTTTAAGAAAATTAACAACCATGCATTTCTGACTATGTAGTGAAGATTTTATTGTGTTCTTTGGCATTGTTAGTTTTCTTGTGTCTCCGTGTTGTATCTTTGTTTATCCCTTTTCAATCTTTAAGTTTATTTATGTATATGAGGTGCATATAATGTGGCTACAACTTATTGCTGTGCTGTTGTTGGTTGATTATAGTATTACTATGTGAGTATATTCCTTCATATGTGGTGGATGGACTTTCATATGGCTGCGTTTAGTTTACACAATTTCTAATGTTTTGTAGGAAGTAATTGTTTCAACTTCTGTATCAGATACTCCTTCCAGAAAGCAGGCCAAGAAAAAGGCTGAAGTTGAAGTCCCCCCTTCTGGCCGTGTAAGTTCAAGTCCTGGTGATGGTTGGAAAAACTAGTTTTATTTATTTTTTAGTCATCCCCTAGGCCGTCCCCATTTTTTTTTCCGCTTCATCTATGTTGTCCTTGGTATCTGTAAAGGTCGTTTGTATTTCATTCTGATGCAAATACAGCAAAATATGCTGAAAAAAAGGACAGCATTTGTGTGTGTACCCCTTGACTTGAGTGCTCTCCCCCCCCCCCCCCCCAAACCAGAAAAAAAGGAACAATACTAATGTGTCCATGCTACAATTGTAGGGCTGTACCCTTCAATTTGATGGTGCATCAAAAGGAAATCCTGGAGCAGCTGGTGCTGGAGCTGTACTGCGAGCAGATGATGGAACCTTGGTATGAATTTTAGCTTTGGGATTTATTTCTGTTCCTTTTGATTCTTTTAAAGCCCTGACCATGTAATTCTTTTAGATCTGTAAACTACGTGAAGGTCTGGGTGTTGCAACCAATAACGCTGCTGAGTACCGAGCTGTTATTTTAGGGTTAAAATATGCGCTTAAAAAAGGTTTTTCCAGGATTTTTGTTCAAGGTGACTCCAAGCTCGTCTGTATGCAGGTTGGTTATGTCGATATTTTCTGCTTCTCAAGCAGTTTGTGTCATCTCTGATTCATGGTCATCAATTATCATCTTTCTATACTTTTTTCTGTTTTGAAATGGTTTTCATGAACCCCTGGACCTTTGCTAACAATATTGATTGGTGTACTAAGATGGCATCTTAGGTTAAAACAATTTCTTTGATATAATGTATATATGTAACTGATAAAGGTTACTGGCACAGGTTCAGGGTTTATGGCAGGTGAAAAATCAGAACTTGTCTACTTTGTATGAAGAGGTGAAGAAACTGAAGGATGGATTTGTCTCCTTCAAGATCAGTCATGTTCTTAGGGTATTCTCTTTGTCTCCTCTATGGTACTTTTTGTGGATAATCTTGTTAATTGCATGCATATATTATTTGCCTTCATATCTGACAAGTTTACTGCCATTGGGGCTGCTTATAACATTCTGACATGTTCTTGTATTCCTGTAAAGGAGCTAAATTCTGAGGCAGATGCTCAAGCAAACTTAGCGATCACTCTTGCCGGTGGGCTTTTCAAATTTGACTTTGCATTTATGCAGTTACTAGATTCTTTAAACGTTCAAATGAGCTAATGGTACTTGTTCTTTTTGCAGATGGTCAAGTCCAGGAAGAGTCTGGGAAGTAGTTAAAACGATAGTCTGTTGCTGGTTATGTTCTGGGTTCGTAAATATGATATCATGAAACCCTGATGAGTAGAGGATTCTTTGGCTTCCCTCGTATTAATCTGAGAATGTGGCTTGGTACTTGCTACAGTGTGACCTCAGGCATAGAATCAAACATCACAAGGCATGATTCAATTGCAAAACTGAAGCTTCTGTGGATGTAGAGCCAGGTACACCAGGATCAAATAACTCGTTACACAAGTGACATTCAGATTGACAAGCTACTAGCCTTTGAAAAAGAAAGACGTAGAATTTTTTTTTATAGAGGGAACGATCGGAGCGGAATATGAAAACTCTTACCAGCATTATTCATAGTTCTTTCACATTGCAATAAGGTTCTTTTGGAGTTTCTATATATCTTTTCACGTCCATGGAGCAGTTATCACTTTTTGATCTTCAGCATTTAGAGTCTTTGCGCAAATAACTCAATACTAATATGAGCCTCAAAATTAAATATAATTAGTAGTTCAAAGTACATGTCAGCGAACCCTCTACTTTCCAAGAGTTGCTGATCAACTTCACAAAACAACCTTCTAACTCTTTCTAGGTTGGTAACTTTTAACATTGAACTTCACACTTGAAATCACTGCCAAAATAGATAACTCAGACTTGAAATGACAGTCCAATCTAATTCTTCTCCCCTTTAATCATCTGTGTGATCTGTGTTATTTTCACCGGTACTGAATTCGAGTCTTGTGAAGAATCCGCAAATTCTTCTTTGTACATTTCCTCTATCATAGGTTTCCAAAGCCGAACCCGTGCATTTATGAACCAATTTGAAACCAGAAACAGACATTTATTTGATGATGATATTGACATGATCACATAGTTAGACCAGGTTATAAGAAAGTGATGACATATGATGGAAATCAGGACGTAGACAAAACTGTTAGGAAGTATTACTTGGTTCTTGGACAGGCCTGTTTGTGATGCCAACATTAGCTTCTCAGAGTCATAAGGATAACTGTATGAGCACCATTAGTAAATACACCATATACAGTTTAGCTATTTTGAATCAACGTCAAAGAAAGGGCAAGTTACTAATCAGATTGGGATTGATGACTTACGGATGAAGAAAGTGTTCGAAAAGCCAAGTGCGGAGAATTGCCACCGAGGTCTCAGGCAGCCCTCAAATTGGTCTCCAAGCTGCTTGCCTTTGGCCATGGATAATCCCAAGCTTTTGAAGGGACATTCTCTTCTGTCTACACTCTCGATCAAACAAGCTGAGTTGCGCGAGTCCGCTGCTCACTTTCGGAAAATCTTGCATCAACTTTCGCTTTTCTGCATATATATGTGACTTATTGCATCCCTTAAGCTGCCAAAGTGCCTGGACATGGCCTTGAGAGCCAGAGCTGTGTAAGACTTTGCTGCTCCTGCACCTACTACCATCTCAAATGATGACATCACTTCTTCCACTTGATGGTAGTACTTCTCACATCTGTCCTCAACCTGCTCAAAATAGAAAACCAAAAGTAATTAGTCCCACACAAAAACCCTTCCAAATAATCAAGAATCAAGAGCATATATACTATAGACAATGCACTACCTCTTCCAGCAAGGTGATGAGGTTTGCGATTTTCGATTGAAATTCATGTTTATCAGCTGACATTAGGCCATTGCAGCACAACTCTGCTTTCAATTCAGAACAAAGGCCCATTGAGCCTCTCCTACCTCCACCATACATTTTCCCAACATGTTTTTCACTGCTGATATCAACTGCCTTTCCACCAACACTAACTATCTCTTCTAACAGTGACTTAGCTGGCTTTAGATATCTCAAATTTCCAATGACTGCTGCCAAAGACTGCTGATTCAGTGAGCTTGAAGACGAAGCAAGCGCATTCCCCATGAACGAATAGTCATCGGTCACATAATGAGCAGAATGAGAACTAGGAGGTAGAAGCATCTGTGAGCCAAGGGACAGTGAGAGTGCTTGGTGCTGGTCCATTAGAAGCCTTGTGTGGCTCATATGATCCGATCCCTCTGCCGCGACTATTGGAGGAGCATGAAGAAGGTCTAGTGATCTAGACATTAATTCTCTCCTCAAGAGAATGAATGCTGGGGAGTTAACCAAGAGACTGAGGGTATGTGCTAGTGCTGGTTCGAAAATTAGAGGCGTAAGCAGCATCAAGCTGGTGTTGGTTTTCCATGTGGTTTTGAGCTGCCATGGAGTCTGAGACAATGAAATGGTGGAGAATACTTGAGGCTTGGCTTGGGGGTGAGTCTTGTGAAACCATTGTTGACCACAATTTGAAGGCTAAAATGTACTAAATTTAAAGGGCTGTCAACTTGTCTAGTCAGTAATGAAGGAAATAAAGATTACAGATGTCAGTTCGGAAGAAAATCGAGGTTACAGAAGGGTGTTCTTTGTGCAGATGTTGTTCTTCTTATAGTGTATAGTGTAGCTCATCTAATAGCAAGAGTCGGTGGCAGAAAGGTTGATTAAAAAAAGGGAAGGCATGACAAATAACAAAATAAGGCAGGGTGTTTTATCTTTAAATAACTTCATATCAACATGAAAATGTGTTCTTTGTTGTATACAATCGTCTTGATATCTAAGAAAGACTCTAATTTACTAGTTTGTCTTTCTTTTTTGACTGAAATCTGAATGACCAAGGATAGTTTACTAGTTTGTTAATCGAAATCAGTAATTTACTTTACGGAGTACATTGTACTATGTATATGCCAAATCAACTTAGACATGTGCTTTATCCTGTTGAATGTGATCTTGTAACCTGTTATATATAGACCCAGGTTAACAAAAATTTACTTGAGTAGAGTAGCAAAATTGTGTTTCGTAAATTAAATAAAGTAGCTTATTTCAAAAATTACATAATTAAGCTGTTTTTTTTTCCCACTAGGTTACATAATTAATTAAGCTGTTGCTTATTGGAGTTGGTTTTTTTTTTTTTTTTTTTTTGAGTTGAATGAGGTTATACTTTATTGATAAGCAAAAACAAACTCAGGGTACATCATGCTTTTCAGCATCAATTACATATTGAATAAAAGAAGGACTAGAAGAAAAAAAGAAATTCTGGTCTTGTGCAGCAGCATAAGCTGCCAGAGTATGCGCATCTTTATTTGCTTCCCTCCTAGTATAAACCAATCTTGAACTGGTCATGATTTGTAACTCAGCATTGACATCATCATAAAGTCTCCCAAGCATTGATGTGTTCTGAACATCTCTATGAGCCAACTGCTGCTGCACGACCAAGCAGTCTGTCTCAAAAATAATAGGTTGTAAAGCCTGCTCCACCGCAAAAGAAACTGCTTCCTTACAAGCCAAAAGCTCAGCATGTTCAGCTGATTGAACATGATGTACTATTTTACCAACACCCCTTAATTAAGAAAGTGCCCTGTGCATCCCTAACCAAAAAACCCACAGCAGCTCGTCCAGTCCCAACATTATAGGCCCCATCAAAATTCAACTTCACCCAACCTTGAGGAGGTGCCTTCCATTTCATATGTCGTCCCACACCTTGAACTCGTTGCACCTTGGAGTTGTGAAAAATAAAATTACTGAGTCTGCTAGTAGACATGAGAGCTATATCACAAGCTGAGGTGATTTTATGATCCCATACTCTAGCATTCCTTTCTTTCCATATTCCCCAAATCAAAAATAACAGCCGAGTAAAAGTAGTCTTAGATAATTTGTCAGAGCAATAATGTAACCAACTCAAGGCATCCAACTCATCAGTAGCAGACCCCAAACAACACCCCATTATGCTGGCATTAGAGCTAAAAACATCCCTTGTAAAAGTACAGTTACGGCATATATGAATAATAGTTTCAGTTTCAACATTGCACAACACGCAAACTTGAGACTCCAATTCCACATGTCTAGAATCTAATCGATCCATAGCGGGCAAAATGTTATGACAAATTTTCCAAGCAGTGACCTTAGCAGAACTAGGCATCTTAGCAGAACGGTAAGCCGATTTGACAGTAAACATACCTTTTTTCTCCAAATGCCATGTCAGTCTATCTTCGGGTTGCCTAGTAGTCAAGGGAATAGAAAGAATAGCTGCAGCCTCATCAGGAACAAAGATGGAGCGTACCTTGTGCTCATCCCAATTATTGGGAGGTATAATCAGTTCATTCACTGTCTGTACATCTGGTTGACTCACTAAAGCAACCTGAGGTTTATGAGAAGGTAGCTTGGGTATCCAAGCATCGTTCCATACCGAAACATTATGTCCAGTCCCCACCTGCCAAAAAGCACCAGTTTGAATAAACTCCCTTGTAGCAAATAGACTACGCCAAGAGTAAGAAGGTGTAGCATGCGCATCAGCATTCCAAAAATTGCCATCTGGATAATAACGTGCTTTATACAACTGTGCCACCAAAGACTCAGGGTTTGAAATCACCCTCCAAGCTTGCTTGGCAAGCATAGACATATTAAATTCAGATAAGCTTCTGAACCCCAGTCCACCTACTTCTTTAGCATGACACAAATCATCCCACTTCTTCCAATGGATTTTGCGTTTATCGGAGGAACTTCCCCACCAAAACCTTGCACACATTTGCTCAAGGTCCTCACAAATTTTTTTTGTAAGTTGGAACACACTCATAGCATAATTAGGAAGAGCCTGAGCGACAACTCGAATTAAAATATCTTTCCCAGCACCGCTGAGCAATTTTCCTTGCCAAAGTTTCAGCTTCTCCCCAAGTCTCTCCTTGATATATTCAAATGTAGCAGTTTTCTTACGTCCCACGTATGTAGGCTAGCCAAGATACCTTTCATGTGATTCCACAATCACTACACCAAGCAAATGAGCCACTGAACCTTGAGTTGGCTCTCCAACATTTTTACTAAACGCAACTGAACTCTTGTTGAAATTCACCACTTGACCAGAAGCTCTTCCATACACTTTGATCACCTCGATGTTTAAAATGAAAGCAGGCCTCAGGGGTAGCTTGCGCATAAAGCATACTATCATCTGCAAATAACAGATGATTCACTCTCGGGGGATTCTGGCAAATAGCAATACCAGGAAGCAATCCTAAACGCTGTTTCTGTTGCAGCAATGCAGAGAAGCCCTCCAGGCCAAATAGAAATAAATAAGGGGAAAGAGGATCACCTTGCCTCAAACCCCTAGAAGGAATCACATAGCCTCTAGGTTTACCCCGGACCAGAAAGGAATACCTTACTGAGGTAACACACTGCATAACAACATCAATCCAATTCTGTGCAAAACCAAACCGCACCAACACTTTGCGTAAAATAGCCCATTCCATTCGATCATAAGCCTTACTAAGATCTAATTTCCGAGCCATGTACCCATCCTGACCTGCCCTCTTGTTATGCACAAAGTGAGCGACTTCATTTGCCACTAAAATATTGTCTGTAATCAATCTTCCTGGCACAAATGCACTTTGAAAGGAAGAGATAAGAGAAGGCAAAAACACCTTCAATCTGTTAGCAATTACCTTAGAACATAACTTGTAGATTACGTTACAAAGAGCAATCGGTCGCAAATCCCCCATAGTCTCTGGATTTTTCACTTTGGGAATCAAACAAACATGCGTGAAGTTTATTTGTTTAAGTAATAATCCTGTATGCAAAAAGCTTTGAACAGCAGCAATCACATCTTTACCAATAGAATCCCAATAGTGTTGGAAAAATAAAGGTGGCATACCGTCAGGTCCAGGGGACTTAGTCGGATACATTTGGAATAAAGCACATCGCACCTCCTCCTCTGTGTATTGCTCACACAATTGTTTGTTCATCTCAGCAGTAACACAAGGCTGGATTGCAGCCAGAGTGAGATCCACCGCCTCACTATCTAGAGCTGAGGAAGTAAACATTTTCGAAAAGTAAGAAGTCACCACACTTTCCATACCATCATCATCATCTCTCCAAATTCCATCAGCATCAAACAAACCCAAAAGAGCATTTTTCCTCTTTCTATTCGCTGCTTTTTGGTGAAAAAAACCACTATTTCGGTCACCTTCTTGCAACCATATTACCTTAGCTCGTTGTTTCCAAAAGGCCTCTTCTTGTGATAACAGGTCTTGCAGTGAAGCCATAAGAGTTTTATTTTCTTCATGAAGTTCCACGGTCAATTGCTCTCCCATCAAGAATTCCAATCGCCCTTGAACTTCAATCATTTGTTGCTGCCGAAATCTGAAGGTTTGTTGCTGCCAAGATTCCAGGGCACGCCTTGTACACATGATCTTTCTAGTCAAAGCAAACATTGGGACTCCTTCAAAATCAGTTTGCCACTTCTCTAGCACCAAAGGATCACACTCCTCATGCTGGAGCCAAAAAGATTCAAATTTGAATCTATGTCTTCTTGGTCTCTTTGGCAACGGCACACTGCTAGCTTGAAGCAATATGGGTGTGTGATCAGAATCACTAGGAGCAAGATGCTTAACCCTAGAAAATCCAAAAACATCACTCCAACTTGCCGTAGCCACCGCTCGATCCAACCAGAGTTGAGTCTCAGAGTTCCACCAAGTCATTTTAGCACCCTGGAACCCTAAATCAATCAACTCACTATAACTCAAGGCCTCCCTAAAGCCACGCATTTGTCTTTCAGGACGGATTGGACCTCCAGTTTTCTCTCCATTGTTCAAAATTTAATTAAAATCCCCAATGATGACCCAAGGAAGAGAATCAAAATCACATAGATCTCTGATAAGTTGCCAGGACAGGTCACGCTCACAAGTTCTGGCATAGCCATAGAAGCCTGTAAGCCTCCAACGCGGTTCACCAGGTCCAGAACTAACCTCCAAATCTATATGATGCGACGAGAAAGTACGTACTTGCACCGTAATATCCTCTGTCCAAAAGAAACCCAAACCCCCAGACTGTCCATCACTCAGGACCTCCTTGTAGTGCGCAAACCCTAATTAACGATGCAGGGCCTTAAAATCCCCAATTTGACTGATCTTTGTCTCACATAAGAAGACTATTTGAGGTTGATTTTGAGCGATCAAATCACGCAAAGCCCTCAGAGTAGTGGTATTGCAAATGCCTCTGCAATTCCAACTTAGAATATCCAAGCACAAGGATGGAAGATAACGCTGATCTCCAAAAAGAAGAAGAGGAAACCCTAGGTCGCACGCGCGGCTAGGTCAAAGAGTTCGAATGTATATAGAGTCAAGGTTTATGTTAGGAACTCTGTACTTGATAATGATTTATCATTACGTTTTAAATCTATTTAGGATTTGAAATGTGTAATAAATTAAGAAAGTTTAAAACAAATAAAAAAAAATAAAAGAGAAAAAAACCTTGTTTTGGAAATAAATATTGAATACTACAAATGAGTTCTAAATGACACATATTTTGGTGAAAATTGAAGTGGGGAATTTAAATAATGAATTCCTTCGTTTTTTTCTATAGAGAAATTTAAAACTTCCAATCTGATAATGCCAAACGAGGGAATTGGTTGGTTTTTAGGAATTATGAAATCCTCATTTTCAATTAAATTCCCTCATCCAAACACACTCCAAGGGAATTTAAAACTCTAGACCTAATTGATTTCTATTAAGAAAGAAGGAAAAATCTTTATATGGCCGGACAAAGAAGACCCCGCGAAGGGGAGTGGAGAGGAGAAAGAGGGAGAGCTCGGTAAGTTTCTGGAAAAATATGGAAACTTACTACAGTACTTTCTCTATATATAGAAAGTTACTATAAACAGTAATTTTAGTATTTTGGCCATAACTTTTGCATACGAACTCCGATTTAAGCATACCACATATTCACACGCTCGGTTTAACATCCTCTACAACTTTCATGAAGAACATTTTCTCAAATTTTGACCTGAACCAAAAGTCAACTTTTAGGGCCACTAAAAGTATCGAAACAAAGTAAAAAGTGAAAATAGTTATCGTTTACCGTCCAGATGACTAGTAAACAGGTAAATTAAGATACGGAACATTACACGAGATTGGAACGACAGTCAGTGGGTTTGCCGGTTCTTGCTCTGATTGCCAGTGGGTAGACTCATTGATGCTGGGCTGGAAAGGCCGGCCACCTGAAGGTCTGGCTCCGGCGGTGATGGAATGGCATAAGGGGATTAGGGCTTCTGCCCATTTCACTCGGGTTTGGGCTGGGGTTTTTGGGCTTTATTGTATGGGCTTGTAAGGAGGGTGTCTTGCCACCCTCATTTATCACTTAGTGGTGAGGGTAGGCCTAGCCTAAGAGGTGGACATGCTTGGGCTTTTGGGTCGATTTATGGTCCTGGACCAATCGTTTCGGATCATGACTGCTTCGGGAGTTGGTAATTATCTGAAATAAGATTGGCTGTCAAGCGGCTTATGGACAAGGATTTGGCTCCTATTTGTTTGCTAGGAAGTAGCGTTCTGTTGGTACCACAATTGCGTGATTGGCTAATGGGAGGTTAGAATATGAGTTTGCCCTAGGAGACACAGAGTTGTTCTTTGTACTATAAGCTCGCTTCTAAGCGAGCTCTAAACAGTCTTGTAATGGGTTTGCATTTGCTTGGTAGAGTTCGGAACTTGTCCGTTTCCTATTCCAGTGCATGTTAGACTCTAGCCCATAATTATGGCTATTGAATCTGACAAAATCAATATCCTGTTCAAAAAAATATTAAATTTTATAATTTTAATTATGAATGAATATACTATTTTACCATTACTATTTTACTCACATGAGTGTCACATGACCGCCACATAGACATTTTTTAACGGAATAATGGACGGAGGTACTATGAATGAAAAAAACTCTCTCAACTAACAATGGACGATTATATTTCAGAAGCGTAGAAGAAAGAAAATATTTTTCTCCTATTTGTATGCACAGCCAACATCCCAAGACATCAACAATGCGTTTGGATGAGACAATTGTGAAATTTGTAGGAATTTATAAATGATGGAATTTATAACTCCATATATCTAAAATTTCATTAATTGCAGATAAAGCCATGGCTAAAATTTTCTTAAGATGAGAGCTTTACCCCTCTCTCTCTGGCGGCGGCAAACCCTAGCTTTAGGGTTTTGTTCGTTGCGAACCTTGGCCTCCGATGAGTCTCCTTCTCCTCGTGACGCCTGTCTATCGCCCTCCTCGAGGTTGTGCTTCCCCTCTGTTCAACCTATGGGTTGTGGTATCCGTTTTTTGGATTGCTTCTCGGACTTTTGTGGTGCTAACAGGAAGTCTTTTCTGGAGTCCGATTGCTTGAGAGATATTTGCCGGAGGAGAGCTTTCTCCAGAATGGATTTGTGTGCGGCAATTCGAATTTGGGATCCTGGATCTATTTATTCTTTTTCGCAGGGCATCGATGTTGCTGCGATGGTGGACGGGCAGGCTTGGCGGTGGTTGCCGGTGACAGAGGAGGTTGGGATGCAATCTGATTTGGGAGGTTGAAGGCATCCAGAGGTGATTGCTGGCTGGGTCCGATCTGGTTTACTAGGTCGGTCTGGGCTGGTGGTTCTCTGCAGATGGCTTCTATCATGCTAGGTTGGCAGGCCTCTCCTTCTTCTGGTGGTGGTCAATCCTGGTCTTCTGGTGGTCTGGCAGAAAGGTCCGGGTGGCGCCGGTGGAGTCCACCGTTGCTGGGTTTCTCCCTCCGGTTTGCTTTCTTCTCTCAAGCGAAGGCGGCGCTACGTTTTGCTTCCGGAGGAGATGGCAGCATGGCAGTCCGATCCGGCGGGATGCCCAGTCACCTGGGTGTCCAGAGCAGTCTCAGCTGGGCCTGTTCTTGGGTTTCCAATAGGTTGGGTGCCCAGAGCAGCTCTGATCGGGATTGGGCTTTTGTTGATTCTGAGGCATCCGCTTCGAACTCTGTTTCGGGGCGAATTTGGATCCGTATTTGGGACCCGGGTGGCACACAAATCCGAATCTTGGATCCAAGACAACTACTCATATTGATTTGGTATTGGTTCTGGTTCTTAGGAGTTCGTTTGCTAATTTTCGAGTTTCTGACACCCTCGGTTACTTTCGAACTCCTGGTGAGCGAATCACCTCACCTAGGTGATCATATCACTGATTTCGGTTACGGTTACTGTTACATTTACACTGCTCTCGTGACATATGCAGTGCAGCGATGTCGTTCGGCACAAGTCACATCCTGGTTACCTTCCATTCTAGATGCGTCTGTGCATCTTGTTATCCTTTATTGTTTTTCTTCATTTTAGATGCGTCTGTGCATCTTGTTATGCTTTTTTATTTTCTTTCGATGCTTTTGCATCGCTCCATGTACTCCTTAGTTTGCATTTAATATAGTCTGTCGTCTTTCCTCTCAAAAAAAAATTTCATTAATTGCAATTTTTATTGTTTGGTTGTATCTATTTAGGATTTGAAATGTGTAATAAATTAAGAAAGTTTAAAAAAAATAAAAAAATAAAATAGAAAAAAACCTTGTTTTGGAAATAAATATTGAATACTACAAAGGAGTTCTAGATGACACCTATTTTGGTGAAAATTGAAGTGGGGAATTTAAATAATGAATTCCTTCGTTTTTTTCTATAGAGAAATTTAAAACTTCCAATCTGATAATGTCAAACGAGGGAATTGGTTGGTTTTTAGGAATTATGAAATCCTCACTTTCAATTAAATTCCATCAATTTTTTCCCTCATCCAAACACACTCCAAGGCCCCGTTTGGTTGGCCGGAATGTCGAAACAGGAAAAGGATTTATTTTCCTTTCCAAACTGATATGGAATGGAATAGGTTTTGGAATTTCCATGTGGGTGTTTGGAACATATTGGAAATTAAATTCTGGAATTAATTTTTCCATTCCTATCGTAGTGTTTGGTAAGTCATAAGAATGAAATAGAAAATTGTAATTTCCAATAACACCCTTTTACTAATTTAAAGTACAAATATAACATCAAAACAAAAAACCACCGAAATTGCAAGCTTAACTTTTTCCCTTCTTTGCACAATTCTACGTGCCATGCTGCAAGGTTAGAAAACATAATTGTAAATAATAGGAAATCAAGATTAGCTGGGCATTACATGATTCACATTCTGATAAACATAAAGAACCAACAAATTAAACACAATAGATAGCCCAATGCAGCTGAAACTAAAGTAATTATAAACACTAGATTATTTCCTCAAAAAGCAAATCAGATCACTTTCAGAAACAACAGATTGATGATTTGATGTATATACTAGAAAACCCAAATTCTAGTAACTAAGCCCTTAGATTTTGAGATCCCTACTGGCCTAAACAAATGATTCATGTTATATAAACATAATAGTGTTTCTAATCTTGTAATCAAATGAACGTCAAACTCAAATGATAAAGAACAAAAAAAATAGGTACAATTATTCCAGATGAACAGATAAAATAGAGAGAAAATCGACCTTTGAACTCACTTTTCACCAGACACAACAACCAATAAGAACTCATATTCACTGAAACAGGTATTCTATCATTCGTAATCCAATAACAATCCCACAAAATTGATCAAAACATACATAAAACAATAGATAATCATAAATGAAAAACTTGTATATTGTTTGCTCAGATCTGAAGAAGAAGATAATCATATTCTTGATGTATCATCTTCTTCCTTCAGGAGCAGAAGAAAGGAATTTGAAGAGCATATATTAAAAAATAAAAAATAAAAAATAAAAAATAACAAAAATAATTCTGTAGAAGATTACCTTTGTTAGTAGAAGACTTCGACAAATTGCTTAAAGAAGACGACGGCAGTTGTAGGGAGAAGAAGGGTTATGCGATATATAAGCTGATCCAATAGCAGGAACTATGATCCCGAAAAGAATAATGGCGGTGGAATTTAATTTTTTTAGAGGGGCAATTTATGTAATTTTGCCTTTGACAGGGAGAAATGGAATTAGAATACCACCCCTAACTAGGTAATTCAATTCAGGCTTTATGAGGGAGTCAATTTCCAGTCAAATCTCATTTTTTATTTCCTTTCCAATCTCTATTTACAACCAAACAACACATCTGAATGGAAAATGAAATTAATTCCCATTTCATACCATGATTTCCTGCCATCCAAACGGGGCCCAATGGAATTTAAAACTCTAGACCTAATTGATTTCTATTAAGAAAGAAATATTCCTAATATATCTAGGTAATAAAAACTGATTTTCATCCCTAAATAAAATGCTATGCATAACTAACCAAATCAATCAAATAAAATGCAATCCTATAAATCATATATATGATTGATTTCAATTGAAACTCGTCCATAATGACAAACTAACATTAATCACACATAAATACCTTTCAGACTACTTCGGAATTGAAACACAGTCTTCAATCCCTGCATGCAATCACACAAGAAACAACCATGCTATATGAGATGAAATGAATGAATTACCTTTTCAGAGAATCATCTAGGATCAGTTGGGGTCTTGATCTTCATCTTGTGATTCAATCACTTTAGTCTTTACTTCAAATACTCACACAGTTCTAACCTAGGCCTAAGACTCATTGTTTTGTATAGGCCTATGACTCATTGTTTTGTATAGGGAATGCTAATACTCAAAATTCTTATACTAACACCAACTGCATAAGAATTCATGCAAAATTTGGTCGCAGTAACTGCTGCAGTTGAACAGGCTGTTACCAAAGTCATTGATTTTATTAATGGAAATTAAGTGCCTCCGATGGTTGAAGCATTCATTCAAACTTTTATGTTACCTTCTGAGTCGCACATTTTCTGAGTGGTTTGTCTGAGCTAAAGGGAGTAGAAACCTATTCATTTATATACTAACAGGAGAAGAAACAAAAAAAGCAACCAAGTACAATGACGGGCAAAACCTAAAGCATCCCCGACTAGTCAAGGGAACCAAGAAAAACGTACGGACAATTAGGAAAATCCCATATTACAAATTATATATATCCTCCAGATTCTTACAAAGCAATGGTGCATGATGGAGGATGATCACCTTACGTATCTAGAACTTCAAATATATGACACTAAAGAGAAATATCTAACTAATTCACTGATTTATCATATTTATAGTATTGAATTTGGATTCTCCCAGCTTTTAGATGAGCAATAAACTTGAAAGCATCTTTGGAAAGATTGATTGTTGCGCAAATCTTCTGTTTCACAATGATCAACAATTCAAACAAGTAGAGTATCATTCTGATCAATACAAGGAAAGGATACACGATTTGTTGTCCAAACACATCTATCTACATAAAAGTCACCGCACACTGTTCCGTTCTCCCATATGGCATTGTTTAAAGCCACAACGAAATCGCCCTTCTCCTCATCTCTGAAACACGCCGAGGCTATCAGAAAGACAGCAGACTTCATGATATTGAAAAGCAATAAATCCCTTAAATTTAGATAAACCTTTTTCTTACAAGAAAGCAGCTAAGATAGAAAGCCAAACCTCATAATTATTGGTATCTTTGAGAAATTTGTACATGAAGAGAAATATTTGTTCCTCAAAGACGCAAGTGATCATTCACAAGAAAAAGGAAGAAAACTACTTCGGAATCTGCTCGTCGCGTTTTAGCTTCATTTTCTCATTTAATTTGCTATTATTGTATTTAACACTGTTGATCATAAGGAATCATAACTCCAAACACTATATCAAAGAAAAAAGTAAAACATTATATAAAATCATATCTTATAGCCCAGTACAATTTGATCTAATAGCATACATCTCCTTTTTATAAGTGGGAAGTCATGAGTTCGACTCACAAAATACTAGTTGTTGATATAATTAAAAAAATCATATTTTATTATAATTAATTAGATATTCGGCAATAAATATATAACATTTTCTAATAGGGACGCTCTCCAATATAGTTACCAGGAGGATCATAGTTACAAATTACAAACACCCACCCATTTTTACACTTGGCCCTAGCACAACCAAGACGAACAGAATCGCGCCAAACCACTTGTGTATAATGCAAACATTCATCATTAACACATTTGTTAGAGGCACGGTCATAGTTAGGCTTCTCTGTCACCCAAAACTTCACAGCTTGCGCACCCGTCATTTCACCATAACCTTCAGCCAAGTTCTCGCCATAGGGTCCTCCAGAATGCTCCATTTCGCAGGTCTCAATTTTTGAATCGGCATACTTTTGTGCGTACATTGCTACTGTGTTGTTCCATGTGATTGGACCAACACCGACCTCTGCTCGAGCTTTGTTGTGTTCATCAATGAAGCCTTGGTTGGGATTGTTGTTCTGTTCATCAATGAAGCCTTGGTTGGGATTGTTAATTACTGTAGCTTGAGAGACATGAAATATAATGATTACTGCTAAGCAGCATACACCAAAGAAAAGCTTGCTAAACCCCATATTTTTTCCTCTATGCAGTATGTAATGGGACAACGAGATTGAGCATATTTATAGAGGGATATGGCATTTGTTTTGTAAAGGTTAAAACAAATGCATTAAAGACGAAATCAGGATATTAAATTATGTGATCTTTAGATTTGGTTAAAACAAAAAGAATCAAATACCTTAAACAGAGAATCTGTTCACTTTTAATTTGCACCATTATGAGTTGATTTTATTGGTCTATATAACTTATACTTATTTTTTTGGGTCCTTGACCAAAAGCCCCAAAATGAGCTAAATTTTTCTCACTTACCCCAACAACAGTTTTTTATTCTCACAAACACAATTTCACAAAAAATTATCATTTTGCCCTCAATCCAATTAAAGATTTACAACTAATGTCACTCTATCTCCTCTCTCTCTCTCTCTCTCTCCCGTCCTTGTCCACGCCTGCGTCGATGCCGCAGAAGAGACCTGTCGGAGGCCTTCGAGCTTCAGAATGGAGCCCAGTCGTCGACGACGAGGTTGATGTCGGGGATGTGAGCAACGAGGCCGTCGGAGAAGCCGTGGCCCTGGTGTTCCGGCAAAGTCAGTTTTGGCGAAGTGGTCTCCCCACCGGATCTCCGCCTCCTCATCGAACACCATTTCCCGCTCCCGTAAAATCTCGGACGACGTCGTTCAGCTTCTCGCCTCAATCTCCGGCAGCCTCGTCGAGGCCGAGATCGACCAGGTTATGAAGCAGATGAGCGCCACCACTAAAGAGGCAAGGAGAAGCGGGAGTTTCTGGAGCTGGTGAGTTGCTGGCCTCACTCACCTCACTCTCCAGCCGCAATCGGAGCCATTAGGATCGCCGATTGGTTTGATTTTTTTTTCTTTTGGCAGATTTCTGATGGTTGCGTTTTTTTTTTTTTTTTTTTTCTCTCCTTTTCTTTTTCTTTTTCTTTAATTATCTATTGTATGGACTTGCAACAACTAGTATTAGAGAATCTTTGAAGATTGGAGCCTACTCATCCTCCATATAGTCCATACCTTGACTTGTTTTTTTATGATTGAGCTGCAATCCTCTTGTTTTTTTTTTCCTTTTTACTTTTTTGGTAAAATAGGGGCCAGAAGGTCCAAAAGGAAAGAAAAAAAAAAGTTTTATCGAGGGCAATAGACGTGTATTGCCTCCCAATAGACGTCTACTGGGGGTAATAGACGTTTTGAATTGATGTAATTTTTTTTTTCTTTAATCAAAGTATTTTAGAAAAATTAGTTCACATTTCGATAATCGAAAAGTCTATTGGGGGGCAATAGACCTCTATTGCCCCTCTATTTGGCGACAATAGACGTCTATTGGGGGCAATAGAGGTTTTTAGAAAAGTCCGGTGGGTGGCAGCCGGTGACCGGATTCCGGCGGCTGGTGACCGGCTCCGGCGAAGTCTCCTATGGTTTCTCTCTTCTTCCATTTTCTCTCTCTCTCTTTAAGTAACAAAGAGGTAAGGGTAAAATGGTATTTAAAAAAAATGAAAAACAAAAAAAAAAAACTTAATGGGGTATTAGGGAAGACCCCCTTAGAGTGTTTTGGGTAAGAGGGAATTAAAAAAACTTAATGGGGTAAGTGGGAAAAAAAATCCCTAAAAATGGGGTAAATGGACAAAATCCCTATTTTTTATTGGTCTTTTAATGTTTTTTTTTCCACCCCCTGAAAGGTCCACACTAAATTCGAGTTATATTATTTGCCCCGATCACCACATGACAATGTCACGTGGTAGATTTCCATCCTTCAACCTTAGCATTACAATTTTATTTCTAATTAACAAATGATCCTAGATAAGGTTGTTTATGGCTATACAAGTGCAGGCCCTCACTTACAGCAAATCCTAGGAACATTTTTTTAGAAAGAAATTGCACATATTAAGCAACTTAGATGCATACATCAGTGAGTACATCAGAGAGCCATTGTGGCTCATTCTCTACCCAAACTTGAAATGCAGAAAACAAAAGCGTTTGCCTAGCAAACCCTAAGAACTAAAGAAGAACAATGCAAATAAATCATGATTTTCTAAACTAAATTTAGGTTTAATCCAAAAAAAAGTTTATTTTAGTTCAAAATCTTTTTTATTTATTATTAGTGATCACTTGGGTTAAAAAACAGTTGAACATCTTAAGATTTAAACTAAACTATTCAAACTAGACTTATCATCACTTAATGGCAGGATAGCCTTTCAGAATCCAGTGCTAGGGTAGGAAAGAACCAACGTAAACCAAGAAGATCATCGCAGACCCAGAAAAAAAACAACAACATGGAGACAATGGAACTCACAATTTTCTCTTCTTTTCCGAAAACTAACAAGTTACGAATTCAAGGTAGATCATAGAAGAAGTTCAAAAAGGGTAAGGCCCAAAAGAAACCAAAACGAACAGTTCCGAGGCCCAGACATGAACCGCCACAGTCAGTCAGTCACTGTCACTCTCGCTCAAACCAAGAAGATCACTCTTCCGAAACTTGCAAATCAAATCTCACTCCCCAGATTTATAGCCTCATCTTTCTCTACTCTTCTCTGCCTTATTCTTCACAACAAAAATCAAGAGATCTCTCACTTCACCCCCACAACACTCTACCTCTTCTCATTCTCAGGTATTATTGCTTTCTTTCATTACTCTACCGTTACTGCCTCTACAATCCCAGATCTAAGTCATCATATTTGGTATCTGATTCAGAAAAAAATAATTACTGTAATATTATATGTCTTCTATATTTATGGGTTTTAATGGGTTGTGCTAAAGATTTAATCTTTGTTTATAACACACACGATTAGATACCCTCTATATTGCTCATTACCTGTAATAAGTAGTGATTGGGTTTTTTTTTTTTGGGTGTTTGTTGAACAATATTTTGATTCAGGATGGTAAACAAAAGCAGGAAGAGCAATCCTGTTTTCATTTCTGAAGAAATCTTGATTGAAATCCTGCTTAGGCTACCGGTGAAGTCCCTCATTCGGTTTAAGTGTGTGTCCAAGTCCTGGCGTGATGTGATTCGCAGCTCGAGTTTTATTGGCAACCATCTTAGTAGGAACATGGCAAGATATTCCAATAGGTATCTGATTGCTAATTACCCAGTTGACCCTTCGACAGTTGAACCAGATCTTTGCCAGTACAATCTTTATTCTAGTGAAACATTTGAGCGGTGCTTGAAGTTGGAACACCCCTTGTGGACCACAATAGGTAGATTCGAGCAGTGCTTGAGGTTGAAATGCTCCTTGTCGACTGCATCGCGTTGTGTGATATATGGTTCGAGTAATGGGTTGCTTTGTATTTCGGATTCAGACGTGGTGACGCAGAGTCCTATATGTATATGGAATCCGTCGATCAGGAAGTTCAGGATTCTTCCACAACCGACATTGTATCATTTGGATCATTATTGTTTCGACACTGTTCTCTCATTTGGGTTCCATCCGGTGCTTAAGGACTACAAGGTGGTAATGCTGCAGTGTTTTGATGTTGTCGAGGAGGGTGATCTGGATGTGAAGATTGCTTTGGGAGTGCAGGTTTATACTTTCAGTACAAACTCTTGGAAGATGAACGAGGTAATGCGGTTAGACTGGGATTGGAAACCCTGTGCTAAATGTGCAGTTTTGAATGGGGTATCATATTGGCTAGCTGAGGAAGTTAGCGCTGAAGCATCTGTATTTAGAATTTTGTCATTTGATACGGGTAATGAAGAATTTGAACACTTTAGGGTGCCAGAGACTATTGCCAATGTGGATGGTGGCTTATATATTGAAGTGTACAATGATTCAATTTGCTTGCTAGAAGTGGATTATTGTTCATGCGAAGATGATGACGGAGGACATATATATGTATGGCTTCTGCGAGAACAGTCTTTCATCTTGTTGCAAACTATTGTTCTTCCGAGTTCGGGTACCTGTATCCCCTTGGGATTTACTATGGATAATCAACTCCTTGTGGAAGTTCTTGAGGATGATGATGACAGATATCAGCTGGCTTTATTTGTCCCTGAATCCAAGCAGCTTAATAGAACTCCAATCTTGTTGCCTGTGCATACCCGCAGTCAAGTGCACACTTACATTGAAAGTTTGGTTTTACTCGACGATGAAAGGGTAATTAATTGTTTAGATTCTAGAGAATATTGTGAGGGTTTGTATCCCTAGTTGTAGGTAGACATCTCTCTTCCTCATCATTGGTTTTTATCAAGAAAAGAAGTATCAGGAATATTTGTAAGAGGTCCTTATAATTTATTCTGAATGGATGTTTGGTTTTGTTCATTGTTCCTCCTCCTGTTCATTGTTCTTTAACTTCTTTTGGTTGCAATCACTTTATATAGTTATATAATAGAAGGTCTTAGGGTATACATCAAAATTTGACCAGATGGTGCACAGTGAAAGGTGAATATAAGCAGCTAAGTTGACCTCAATTTCTCAACTGTTTTTTTATCTGTGCGTCTTGGTTTGTACCGAAACTTCAATAAAGCTGCCTCCATCCTGTTCTTGTAGAAGTAGAACTCTTTGTGAAACAGAAAATGAATTAGGTAACAGTTTCTCTGTAATTTATGAAGGGTTGGAAATTGAGACTGTATGAGTTGGTGAGACTGTGAGAGCAAATTGAGCCTGTGACATCATTTGGCATAGAAAGCCAAGCCATTTTAGCATCTGTGGTGGTTAAAAGGGTCATGTTCAGCTATGCTGCCATATTAATGTTTCAGAGTGAGGTCTAAAAAATGCCATCTGTGATGGCTGGTAGAGGTTGTAAGAGCATATGAAGGACTTATAAATGGTGAAAGGGACTAGTGAATGGGATGGAGAGCGAATCCTGTCCCCAAATTCCAGAGTCTCTCGTGAGCGACTGAGAGGTATAAATGCTTATATGAAGGAGTTATAAATGTTCTATCCAAATGCTTGAGAAGATTCAGAAGAAGGAAGCAAAAAGAAAAAAAAAATTATAAATTGTTTGATATATATCCAAGACTTAAAGAGTGAATGGTGTACACAAGACCTTTATATTTTTTTTTGGATACAGTGGAAGACCTTTATATTGGTGTCATTGTCATTTCTTCTAAGATTCAACCCTGGTGACTCATGACGCGTTTATTTATTTGAAATGAGTATATAATCTAGAATATATTCATATTTATGACTTATTTTGTATTTATTAATACAAATATAATCGAAATGCAAATGACTCTCATTTTAAAAAGTAAGTTGTTCATTTCCTTCGTGAATTCAATTATGTGGTGGGGTTGTGGGGGGTATCTTCGTACATTCAAGAGTTAATTCTCATTTATGTCTTTTTCATTCAACATAAGAGTGTTACAGTACATTGTGAATAAGACTCAAACTTATTTTGTACAACCACTTTGTACTCATCAAATTGATTTTGATTTCAATTCTAATTCATCAAGCAATACTTCAAGAGTAAAGTATTAATTTATATTTTTCTTCCACTTTAATTCATTTTCATTCCATTTTTCTACTCATTCTCATTTCAAACACGTAAACATTGAAGACGGTAAGACGCGGATGTTTATAGGGCCCTCATATGTACTTATTCATGTAAATCTAGTAATATTAAACCCTTTTGATCGAGCTCTTCTTGAGTACATTAATGAATTGATACATTAATATTTTAGACTAACTCTATTAGGCCGCGGGACATTTTGGCCCCAAGATTGGCAACGGTTTGGATGTCTTGGCGATGCTATGCAACGACTCCCAAGCGCTGACCAACTCAAGAAGCAGAATATGAATAATATGATCATGATGATGCAATGCAAATATGGGAATTTACCCAAAGTGAACATTCTTTTTCGTCGGTTTGGAAAGACCAAAGTAAACGGCTAGACATGACCTCAGTATCTCAACTGCCTTAACTGTGCTTCTTGGTTTGTACCGATCCTTCAACGTACAGATCTGCGTCACATAATGGGTTGTCCAACAATGACTTCATCATTGTCTAGTTAAGAGCTAAATTGACATATTATAATGGTTTCAAACTTTGAATGGCTAGCCAGGGAAGTAGTAGATAGATATATACAACACATTCTTTTCCTTTAGTTTTTGACATTACAAACGTACATGAAAAATGCTACCAACCATTTTTTAGTACCTTACTGCATCATTAGCTGCAAGAGCCTCTGAAAGCTTATTAGTTTTAAACGAGTCAGGAAGACCATGTCCACCTTTCGCCTCATCAATTGTGATAGCTTCATCCATCATTCATGAATGAATTTGACAATCGTTTAGTCTTCTCTCATTAATACCCAAGAACAGATGCTTACAGATCTAACCATCACCAAAGTCGTTTATTAATTTACTTGATTTAAAAAGAAAGAATGTTTCTTTTGAAAATTATACGGTATATTAATATACCAGTATATCAAGTAAACTAAATTTGATACTGAGTTAGGTTGACTCTATGCATAAGTACATTAGCTTGACTTGATATCAAATTAATCTATCTCTGCATCGAGCTAGTCTACCACTGTATCGAACTAGTCTACTGGATATATCGGTACATGCATTAAGACGAACCCCTTTTAACATCCCCTTTTATGAATAAGGTTCTAATTTTTCCTATCTACAAATACAGCAAAGCGACCGTTGGCGGGTACCTAACGTACAGCCAGGAGTTGCTACACTGTTTTCCTTTTGGCCTGAGAAAACAAGGAGGCTGGTTGGTAAAACAGTAAAACCCGTTCTAATCGCGTGCATTCCACGTCCTAAAACAACCGCGTGACCCACCAGTCCCTCCTATCCTAACAACCATAAAATCCAACCCACCACAAATACAAAGAACCAAAAAAAAATAGCTTCTCTCTTTTACCCCTCAACCTCCGACTCACTCTCTCACTCCCTCTCAGAATTCCAGAAATGGCGGTGGCCTCCACATCTCTCGCCTCCCAACTCTCCGGCCCTAAATCTCTCTCCCAGTCCTACTCCGGCCTCCGACGATCGTGCCCCAAACTCGACCATTCCCACTCCCCTCGGTCCCTCTTCCAACACCTCCACTCCCACCTCAGCCTCTCCTCCTCCCGCAAGGCCTCCAGAGCCGTCGTCGCCATGGCCGGCACCGGAAAGGTCCCCTTATTTCACTCCTCTTTTTGCTCTTGTGCTATTTTCGAGATCGATTTTTGAAAAAACAAACAACGGATCTTGAAATGAAGTTGCAGATTGTTCAAATGTTGGATTTTCTAATCTGATTGATATTCTTGTGTTTGTTCTGCAGTTTTTTGTTGGTGGAAACTGGAAGTGTGTAAGTTTTTTTTTTTTTGTTTAAATTTTTTTTTATGCAACAATGTCCCTCTGTCTGCATTGCCTATAGTATATAGTTGTTTTATCTGCTCAGAATTTTTGTGCTTTAGGGTTTGATTGGGTTTGTTATTTGATTATGATATATATGATTGGCTTTACATTCTCTGTTTTAGATACTCAGAATAGTATCTTTCAAAAATATTCCATTTTTCGATTAATTTTTTTGTTTAGTATAAAAGCTGCCTGATTTAGTTTCACAAAAGCAAGTTTACGTTCTGTGATTTTTTTGCCTTGGTAATTAATTTAGTGGAATTTTAATGGTACGTACTGAACAAGTAGATATTTCAAAACATAGTCAAAAACAGTCTCGTTTAAAGAAACACACCGTGAGAACCTGACCTTATGAAATGAAATGATTTCCATGCCTAGTGTAGGTAATTATTTGTTTCCTAATTGCTGAGAGAGTCAATAATAATCAATTTGTTGCATTTACAGAAAAAATTATTATGTATATGTTTATATTTAGGACGTATTCCCACCTTGTGACACACCTTTACCATGTGTGCACTCCTGATTTTGTTTCAAGTTATCATGCATTTTTTATGTGCATTTTTTCTTATTCATTTTGCAGAATTTGTAACTTGTATTCAACCCTTTTAATATGGTTTCATTTGTTTTGATCCTTTTGTCCCTGCTGATTCATCTAGAATGGCACAAAAGACTCAATCAGCAAGCTAGTGTCAGACTTAAACAGCGCAAAATTGGAACCTGATGTTGGTGAGCTTATATGTTTGAACTTTAATATAAGCCTGATTCAATTTTCAGTAGATTTACCAGACTGCACTAGTAATTTTGTCACTGGCCATCTGGATCGGAATATAACTAAAATTGAATCCGAAAAATAAGTTTGGTAAAATGTACAAGTTTGATATAATTGTAACCAAGTAAGACGCTTTGAGTATTTGTACAATATTTATATAAATGAGTTTTGTTTACTGTTCAAAGTGGATGGCAAGTCTTATGTAGTCGTCTGTATTAAATGTGTCACTTGTATGGTATATATACATCATCTGTTTGTATCAAACTTTATATCAGTAGTAGAATGTTTCTAACTGTTGATTTTCCTGTAAAATGTACAGATGTTGTTGTAGCACCACCATTTCTTTACTTGGATCAGGTGAAGAGCTCACTAACAGATCGCATTGAGATATCTGGTCAAAATTCTTGGGTTGGAAAAGGTGGGGCTTTCACTGGGGAAATCAGGTTAGTTTGCCTTGGTTACGATCCAGATTACTCTGTAGTTCACACATATGCTTTCTTTTGCTGTTAGAAGAATTTGTTCTTGTTCTGTTGGTTGGGGCTTTCTCAGTACGTGCTAATCTTACTTCTTAAACCTCGTTGATTTCTTAGTTCTATCTATGAAACAGCTCTATCACCTTCAGATAACTCTCAGAAATATATAATTGAAATTAACTACAGTTCCCGTGGATTTTGCATAAATTTCCAAAGGCTGTCTTGTCATTTTACTGCATGGAACATGACTGGTCGTCTTAAATTCCAAAGATCTTATAATATTAGTTTATATAGGCCCAGAGTTGACATATATGTCCAATAATTTGCATTAGCAGCCTGGCACTGTGTTATTATATTACTGAAATTGTTACCATTTTTATTTTGTAGTGTGGAACAATTGAAGGATATTGGCTGCAAATGGGTTATTCTTGGGCACTCTGAGCGGAGACATGTAATTGGTGAAGATGATCAGGTGAATGATTCAAATGTTTCTTTATTTTTTTTTTTATTTAGATATTCTTTTATGGAGGCCTTCTTAGAGAAAACAATTGGTTTACATCCCGATCTATGACCAGTGTTCAAAATTGACTGAAGTTTTGTTTACTACAGTTTATAGGAAAGAAAGCTGCCTATGCCTTGAATGAGGGTCTGGGAGTAATTGCTTGCATTGGTGAGAAGTTAGAAGAAAGGGAAGCCGGGAAAACTTTTGACGTCTGTTTCCAGCAACTGAAGGCTTTTGCAGGTAACTTCACCGTGTTTTTTTTATTTTTTATTTTTTATCCTTTCAGGATTGTGCAGCCTAGTATCAAGTTGTGTTTCAAGATGTAGTTTTATCACACTGAGTTTATCATATTATGTGCAGATGCTGTACCTAGTTGGGAAAATATAGTTGTTGCTTACGAGCCTGTATGGGCCATTGGAACCGGTAAGGTGGCCAGTCCACAACAAGCTCAGGAAGTACATGTAGCAGTTCGTGATTGGCTCAAAAAGAATGTGTCAGCAGAAGTTGCATCTAAAACCAGAATTATTTATGGAGGTAGCTACTTTCCTGCAACTTTTGTGTAATAGTCATCCATTTCTTACAAATTTCACCTCTGTTGAGCAATAGAAAGCACACATATATGTTTTCTAAGTAGGTGAAGATAGGTCATGTACAGTGTGTCAGCTTGGTTTTGATGGCACTATAAATGGATTTTACAACTGGAAAATGTAAAGAACCTTAGAAACATTGAACCTGGACCTTGTCATACATATCAAAATTGATTTTGGTTTTCTCCATTTTACAATGATAAATACTTCTGTTATTTAAACATAATTAATGGATAGACCGCCTAAAAGCTTATACTTTTGGTACTAGTGCTATTAGACGTTTAGCCCAACCAATGTGAAACTAGTGCTCAACAACAACTCTGCCCAGCTGGTTGAAATATTGTCTTGGCTCTCACTGACATTTAAAAGCTGCTTGGTATTATTGTAACACAAATGTTATGGAATTTCAGGATCTGTAAACGGAGGCAATTCTGCTGAGCTTGCAAAGGAGGAAGATATTGATGGGTTTCTAGTTGGTGGTGCTTCCTTGAAGGTATACTCCTTGCAACTTTTCACCTTGAAATTTCAAAGATAAAGGCTGAAATTATGTGGTTCAGAACCTTGTATTATTTTTAATTCTATAAACTTTAAAGGTGCTCACCAATTGAATTTTCTTTCACTTAGGGGCCTGAATTTGCTACCATTGTTAATGCTGTAACATCCAAGAAAGTTGCTGCTTGATTATGACTGTTTCGGCTACAGGATCAAATAAAGGGCAATGCAAAGCTACTTTGAGTTTGAAGCATGTTGTAACAAATGTATGAGCCAATCTATATTGTACGGATTTTTTCTGTTGTCATTTGTTTTTTTGTAGTTTTTCCTCCCTCCATAAAGATAGGAAATATCTTCTATTCATTTTCAATGGGCCACTTCTCGTCTGTGGACACTAGAGAAATACAAGTCGTTTCACAGGGGTCTCTCAATATGGAATCCACCATCAATGCCTCAATGGTCTATATTGACCATATCATGTCTTGCCATATCTGAATCTGAGGAATGAACAGAGCTAATGATTCTGCTTCATCCATTCACTTTAAGATCACAAAGTGACTCCTATCTTTTAACCGCTGTTTTTGATAATACTGGAAAATAAATAAGTAAAATGCTTTGGAAAATGGCTAGCTAAAAGATAGGAATCCATTTTGATCATGTAAGATAAGACATCATGAATGACTAAATTCTAGTTATTACTTTGAATTTTAGGAGTGAAATCAATTCAGTTTTTGATTTTTTTTTTTTTAATTTTATCAAGAACATCGTTTATTTTTAATTTTCATCTAATGGTTCTAGCAGTGCAATCTACTGTCGAATGAGACTGTTAATTTGTTGATGTGGTGATGTCGTGGGACTCAATGTTGCTAATGTGGGTCTCATGTCATCAACACATCAAAAATGAGAGTAGAGGGATGTTTCTGATGAAAATCATGAATGAAATTAAGGACTAGTTTGAGATTATTTCTGAAATCTCTAAATCCTAGAATTTAAGTAGTCATTTTCCAAGAGGACCCACTGGCCAAGTACTTCTCAATACCTCTATGCAACCTAGATGACACTTTTCATTTTTCTGCAATTTTAATTTTTATATTATTTTAAAAATAGTTATTGTAGTTAGACCTCTCAACTTGCTATTTAGACCTCCTATAATCTTCATAAAATTTTATTTCCTATTTTACCCACTAACAAAATGAGAAGAAAAGAAAAGAATTTACTGTTGAAGAACAATCGTAGTTGTGTTCCCATCCCCATAGATCTCCTCCTTTTTCAGTTCAACTTACCCAGCAATTTGATCTTTCCCAGTGATGAGACCAGAAAGAACAACAAGAATCAATCTTTGTTAATGTATCTGAGTACCCAAACCCCATTTTGAGCTACAAAATCAAATGTTTCAGCCCCAAAAAATACAGAGCTCAACAAGACCTAAATCAATATCATGCTTTTCTCCGAGTATAGTTTTTTTTAATTTATATAAATATAAATTTGACAAGCTTTCAGTTTGAACCTCAACCCAGACACATAATTGAGCTACTTAGTCCCAATTCATTCTCAGAATCAAGAACAAGTAATCAATGATTATCAAAGTCATTGTTCGTTCGATAGAGTTGGGTGGAAAAAAACTTGTTGATCAATCTCTATGGCCTTGTATTAAAAGAATAGAGAATCCTGGGTGGGTTGAACAAATGAAAGGGAGAAGACTTTACTCTGTTGAGGAGAACACACGAATATAAGAGTCAGTTTCTATTAAAACCACAGATTCCTTGCATATCTCTTCCTCTGATCAAGCTTCAGTAACAACAACCAAATCTCCTCCATTAATTGATTTATCTCCAGCTTGATATTGCTATTGTTAAGGATCTGTTATGGCTAGAGTTTAGCATCAGTTACAAGGCTAGGATTGAGCAGCTTGTTAATTGTTGTAATTACAATTGAATGTTTTCTGTAAATATAACCTTGTATACTGCTATATATTGTATAGAATGCATTTGCACAAATCAATGAAAATCACTTTCTTCAGTTTCTTTCCCTCTTTTTTTTTTTTAATTTTTTAATTTTTTTTTTTCACAATTTGTAGAAGGTTAAAATAGGAAATAAATTTTTAGAAATATTAGAAGAAGTCTAAATAGCAAATTGAGAGATTTGAATAGAACCACCATTTTAATAATGCTTTTAAGTTTCCAAAAAAATAATAATCCCAAACATGCCCTAAAAGAAAAAACACTGAATTGATTTTACCCCTAAAATTCAGTATAGTAATTAGAATTTAGTCTAATTATGAATTTATTCTAATAAATAATGCACTTTTTTTTGGATACGAAAAGACTATAAAATTAGAGATTGGAGCCTCTCGGGCATCCCGAGTTTACAAAATCAAACTGTAAAGCTTTCGAAGCCTCAATGGGGACCCTATTGGTCCATAAAATACCATTAGCATGGTTATGACCTAAACTTGCTAAAGCATCAGCCATAAAGTTTGCTTCTCTAAAAATGTGTTTAAAGGAGATTATTTCAAATCTTGCAGTTTCAGAATGATCTACCAATAAACTTTGGTCTAACAGTTTTTTTTTTGAAAAAATTTGGCCGTTATCTATGTCCAACGTTTCTTAGCTTTTCTCAAACTCTTGTTCCTATTGCACACTTGAGCCGTGAGGTCTGAGGCAGTGTTTGATTGATTGAACTTATGAGAAATGATAGCAACTTTCTGATTTTTACTTTTTTTTTTTTTTGAAAACTTATCCACAAGTGCTAATTAATACTAATTTAAAAAGTTAATTTGTTCCTAGAAATACACAATGGATGATAATAGAAAAGATGCAGAAACGAGAATGTTTTCCTAGCGTACCTCTCCATATTTTATATACTAGCTTCGCATGAACTCAAATGTTTCATGTACTCATCCTTCATATAGAAAACTAATTTGGTATCTATGACATAATAGAGCATTAGTTCAAAGTAAAAGTTTGTCGGGCAAAGGCTACACTCAAAGCATATATGCCAAAGCCAACCTTTTGTCAATGGCAAGCCAAACCCATCACTGATTCAGTGCTACCTCTTAGCTCTTATATATAAAACCCTGCAATGACAAGGAGATCTATTAGAGTGAAGAGGAGAAGGAATGGAGTGGTTCTACCCTAAGAGAAGGGGTCCAGAGTGGAAGCAAGGGTGGACTGGCCAGACCCTCACCTCTATTTCTGCACCACCTCTACATTTACTCACCATCTTTGCCATTGTAATTTTATTACTATGGCTTTCTCAATACACCGAGTACAAATCCCAAATGCAACAGACCGCCGTTAACTTCCAGATATTGTTAATGTTGCTGCCTGTTTTCTTAATATTTTTGGTAGCTTCATGTTCTTCGATTTCCTCCGGTGGATGGTTCAACTTCAGGCGCCGGCATCCACAGCACGAGTTGGTCAACCAAGCTGGTGGTGGCTCGCCGTGGGGTGTTGCCATATTGGTAGCGCTGGTTTTGGTCTTGCTATCATACCAATCATCTTTTCATTCGAAGTGGTTTGGACCTCTTGGGAGATTAGATTAGCTATATCCATTGCTATATATGATATAATCGCTTAATAAACCAATGTACTAATGTTGAAGAAATTATTGTATCCTTGAATGAGTGTGGTTTGTTCATACAAGTTTGAGATCAATAACTGGTGTTAAAGGTTACAATCAATTGTAAAGCGGTATAAATAAATAATATCACTTGAGAAGGGAAGACAACTTTCTGCATAATTTGATTGTTTTACAACTAATCCAATTAGCTTTTAAATCAATTCTTCAGGTTAATGTTGAAATTTGAATACAAAGTTTTAGGACAAAAAAATATAAGGAAAGAAGATCCCATGAATTGGCATGGATACTTAGACAGAGTTACATTTACAAAAGAAAAGAGATTTCTATGATCAAATAACAACGGCTTTAAATTCCAACTTTTGTAAATGATTTATCATTAGTAACTTTTAGATATCTAAACTTGATTTGAATGAAGTATATGGACGTGCTTATGTTTGTATATACTATTGTATAATGTATAAAAACCTACTCATGGAGTTCTACTGCATGAAAAAATAAAACAAACCCCTTATAAGAGTCATTTTATTTTTCCAAAAATCTAAATATCTTTCTTAACTATGACACATATAAATTGGGTTATAATGACATAGCTAATATATATACTCTTGTCTAGTTTGCTCCAATATTTCATTATTTGGCTCATTTCTAAATTTAATAACGCAATTTTCGAACCAAATTTTCAATAAAGAAAATAGAAACCAGAGAATTAAATCAAAATTTTGATCACAAATATTACAGAAATGCGAAATATATATTTGAATCCTGAAATCATGCATATCGATCACTTTCGTTGCCTTCATATGTCATACTAATCGTGTTTTTTGACAAAGTGAAACATTGCATGCAAAATTCAACTTGCTATTACTTTTGAATCCCACTTTTAAACTTTCTGATCAGTGCTTGGCAAAAATTACTTCCATAATTTTTTAGTTTTACGTGCCTTCAATTTCAGGACACAAGATTTGTTTCAAAAGAATATCTCAATCACGATTGATCTGTTCTCTCTCTCCCTTATCCTTAACTTTATATAGTGGCCAGTTGGCCACACCGACCATTAAAGAACTTCAAAACTGGACTGTTGGAGTGGAAGTAATTGACAGGACGCCGTTTATATCTCCACTAGCCTTCCTGCACACGCACAGCGCGTGCGAAGCACGAGGGAAGATTTGTTTTTTTTTTTTTTTCTCTCTCTGATTTTTTCTTTTCCAAACAAAATGCACTCAATATTTGAGATCGATAGAGACCGGAAAAAAGCTATTCGTGCAAAATCTTTTTCTTTTGCAAATGCGTTAACATTTATTTTCACATAATGTTGACCCAGTAACTGAGATAGAGTATGATCAATTGTTACAATTATAATTGCATAACACAAATATAATTATTGGAACTCGATCTATTCTCAATAGAGTTTATAGAGTTTAGTTTCGGTGTTTCTAAAAGCTTTCATTTGTAAATTTTAATTTTGATTTACAGCAGCTCATGATCTTATATAAAACCTACTTTGGATCATCCTCAAATACCATACAATGAAGAATAGCCCTCTAACTAATTTGCCTATTCTAGATCCATTTCCTTCAACAATTAACACCCTTCAACTTGCCTTTGGCCCTACATCATTGGGAGTGGATTTCATCGCCTATCTGCACTTTGACCTGTACTTTCATCTTAAAGATTAAGGATTCATACGTAGCTGTAGATTGATATACTTTGTTGTATTCACCTTGAATTGACAAAAAGAAGAGGAGACAAAGTAAGAAACTGGGCTGCAAAACCACTGCTTGATTCCTCGCAAACGTTTCTTACACTTCACGTTCTCTATACAAAAGAAGAGTTTGCTGAGAAAAACCAAACAGACATCAACCATAACCTCAACACACACAAAACCTGCTTCTTTTTTCGTTTTTGTCATGAATTGGGTCTTACGTAAATTAAGGTATAGTTACCATGCTTCTGAAGTTGCTAGCTTTAGACTCACTCCAATTTAGAGAGAAGTTGATCGGTCAATCCATAAATTATAACCGAGTTATTGTAAAATTTAGGGAAATGATTCAGTAACCAATTGCAAGTTAGGTTGCAAATGAAATTAAGATAGTAGATGGGCACATATCTTTAAGGAAATTGCTTCTCCAATTATCTGACATCCAAGTGAAACCAAAATCATCCACACAAAAATAGAAGCTAGAACAAAATTCAAGAAATTCTAAGGCACAAACAATACTACAATAGTGGTGGCATCCATGCACCAAAAATGAACTGGAATCATACAATTTAAGAAGAAGAGAGGATAACTTCACCAAAGTAAAAGGAAGAATAATAAAAAGGAAAAAATTCAGTTTACCCCCCAGAACTTTGGGCCTAAAATCAGACTGGTCCTTAAATTTTTTTTTTAATCAGACTGGTCCTTGTACTCTCAAACAACATCACCCGAGTCCAAATTTTGAATCCGGGTCCAAAAATGACGTCACTGGCTGAGTTGGAGCCGACATGTGGGCCCACACTTACAGATTTTTAAACCCTAAAAGAGGGCAGAATGAACATTTCAAATCTAATATAATTTCTAATTTTTATTTTCTCTCTCTCTCTCTCTTTCTCTCTCTCTCATCTTCTCTATATCGGCGACTGGATTACGAGTTTCACCTTCACCTCCTTCCCACGATGGTGCCATCGATGTCATCCTTGAACAGCTCTAGCTTCAACCTTGTAATTTCTCCTCCTTCTTCAATCTTCAATCTTCAATCTCCACCTCCTTCCTCTCAAATCCAGACCGCGACATCTCTATCCTCGACAAGTCTGCCTTCACAGATATCGTCACCTCCCCCGCCTCCGTCGTCTGCAAGAAGCTGGCCTTCGACCTCATCCGCTCCACGTGCCTCACCGCCGACCTGTAGGACACCGTCTACACCGGAGCTCTCATCGATCCGACCCGCGTTGGACATCATTACCAACTTCCTGAGTCGGGTCACTGCGTCGGAGACATGGGCCACCAAGGCCCGCTTCTTCTTCTTCGGCTCCCTCTCTCTCTCCTCGCCTTCTCTCTCCTCCATCCTCTCCCTCTCTGCTCATGGTCATCAAGGGTGAGACAATGGATTTGAATTTGATAGCACGCAACTGAATTTGAGTTTGGTTTTCGGATTTGAATTTGATAGCAATTGGGTTGTGGATTTGAATTTGATAGCAATTGGGTTTGAGTTTGGGTGTTGATGGGTTCGGAAGAAGAAGAAGAAGAAGAAGAAGGAAAGGAATTGGCTGGGTTTGGTGGATTCGGAAGAACAAGAAGAAGAAGAAGAAGGAAAGGAATTGGCTGGGTTTGGTGGGTTCAGAAGAACAAGCAGAAGAAGAAGGAAAGGGAATTGGCTGGGTTTGGTGGATTCGGAAGAACAAGAAGAAGAAGAAGGAAAGGGAATTGGCTGGGTTTGGTGGGTTCGGAAGAACAAACAGAAGAAGAAGAAGAAGGAAAGGGAATTGGCTGGGTTTGGTGGATTCGGAAGAACAAGAAGAAGAAGAAGGAAAGGGAATTGGCTGGGTTTTGTGGGTTCGGAAGAACAAACAGAAGAAGAAGAAGAAGGAAAGGGAATTGGCTGGGTCTGGTGAGTTTGGAAGAACAAGCCGAAGAAGAAGAAGAGGAAGAAGGAAAGGGAATTTGATGATTTTTTTTTTTTTAAAAATGTTTTTATTGTGAGAATGTCCATTCTGCCCTCCTGTAGGGTTTAAAAATCTGAAGTGTGGGCCCATACGTCGGCTCCAACTCAGCCAGTGACGTCATTTTTGGACCCGGATTCAAAATTTGGACTCGGGTGATATTGTTTGAGAGTACAAGGACCAGTCTGATTAAAAAAAAAGTTTAAGGACCAGTCTGATTTTAGGCCCAAAGTTCAGGGTAAACTGAATTTAATCTTAATAAAAAAGAGGCAATATTGTTTCTAGAAAACTGCAAACTGATTATCCTCAAGGAGCTTTGATCTAACCTGCGACCAATGAAGAAACGAAGTCATACACACACACGCATATATGTACAAATTATAAACTTGATCTCTGCGTCTTTCACATTTATATTTGCAAATGGGATCGGTTCTACTTGAAATGCTCCACCAAAAGTGGGATGAAACTGCTTCTACCATATCACCACGTTCCTTGCTTTTCTCCATTAAAATCCCATATATTTATGTTTTTAGTTTATTTTGTTTTTGTTTTACCATAGTACCCTTTCAACATATATATATATATATACGGAGGCGTTCCAAAGAGGACGTCCGCACTTTCGTTAAAGTGCGGACGGCGCTGCTGCAGCTCGGCTCGGGGCGCGACGGAGCGGCGGGGGTTGCCGGAAGGACGCCAGGGGTCGGGCGGAGAGGTCTGCAGTCGGTGGAGTCGCCGGCGACGTCGTTGCAGCGCTGCCCAGAAAACCTGCAACTGCAGGTCGGGTTGCTGCCCAGAACCTGCAACTCGGACCTCCTCCGACCTCGAACGCTGCCCAGACCCGTCCGCCAAGCCTCCGGCCTCCGTCCGCCAAGCCTCCGGCCTCCGTCCGCCAAGCCCCGAGCCGCCGTCGCCGCCTGGAAAGCCTCCGCTGCGTCGCCGTCCGCACTTTAGCAAAGTGCGGACGTCCGCTTTGGAACGGGCCTGTATATATATATATATATTTTATGGACTGTTTTTTCTATAACAAATGGGTTATTTAGGGACTTCACAAAATTGGTGAAGACTTTGACACCAAAAGAAGACCTTATAGTAGTAGAGATGAAGTAGAGTCGTGGAAACTTCTAAATCTCTTTAAAAAAGTTGAGCGAGTAATATAAGAAGCCTAAAAACACGTCTAATATGAATCTCCTTTATAAAAGCAAACCAGCTGTCTTCTTTGCCTAATGGAAGTTACTGAACCACCCAACTACAAGCATCACCTCCTTCTCCAGGATCCACTCTTTTGCAGAACAGAAAGAAACAATTAACCATATTAGCCATTGCCCAAACAGAGTTTGATTCGTGCGTATTGTATGAATTTATCCTTACTAGTGGACATGCATCTTAATTGTATGAATTTATCATTGTGGAACTTGTTTGCATCCAAATATTGCAGCATTGTGTGTTAAGTCAGTGACAGTGCGGATTCATGGATTCTGAGCAGACATGCTTTCTAAGCAGCGAGCTCCGGACAAACTTGTACCCACGAATCCTATACTAGTCAATTTCCTTCACCATTACCATATTTCTTGAGGAACCATCAAAGAATATAGGCATATAGCAGGGAACCAGAATGACAGCCAAATTCCATGCATAATGAAAGGGGTTAACTTATACAGTACTGCAAAAATCTATTAACATGAACTAAGTAAACCTACACACTACACAAATACGCATTGAAAATATATTCAAGCTTTCCCTTCAGCTCTTGCATATGTAAGTGCAACACAGGCATCAACAAAATCCTCGTCTATATAATCTGTGGAGAAGATTTGCAACCTATCTGCAATGCCTCGAGAGAAGCACTGAGTTATGAACAATCTTGCAAATTCATGAATCCGCTTTGTCACAGGCCCTACACAAACAACAGGGTTATCAGGCCGCGGTGTCACTGTGTTCTCCACCCTGTAAAAAAAATTCCTTGAGGAAACTGGTGGCTGCTCACTCAAATACTTGAGGTTGCTTTCGAACTTGGTTGATGGCAGATCCGTGTTAATCCAATCATCCTTCAAATGACCAGAATTCCACAGAGGGCTCCCACTTTTGGGGTTAGGTGAATTCCTTGGCTTCCATATGCATATTATTCTCTTTGGCAACACTTCCGAAATAGTCTTGTGAAACACATTGTCATTCTGGTGGATCAGGAATTGTCCGAGGTGATCTACCAAATATTTGTCGAATTCAGGAGGGTCGTCATGTCCATACTCAGTACGGACTTCAAGGATTATGATCTCTGAATGTGTTTCAGACAGGAACTTCTTTATATCATTGATCACAACATCAACGTTATACGAGACAAGAATCCCATGACAGACTCGGCGATCCTTCTGAACTCGAATGTCAAGAACCCTGCAGCCTAGCACAAGCTGGCGATAGACAGATAGAGTTTGGCATTGTGCAAAAGGCCTGGTGACCAATGGGATTCCAATCCTATCTGTTGCAGAATCATGAGTTCCGGGCCAAACAATCTTGCATATCTGAAGTTTCTCAGGATGGAGGTCATCCATCCAGTTTTTTCTATCTGAAGGCCTGAATGCACAAGCTGGAAAGTCTTCGCCACAGCTTTGATGAAGATCAAATAACTTTCTCCTCTCCACTGTGAGTGCCTTGCGCCTTTCTACCTGTCTGGAGACCCCAGATCCCATTCTAAGTAAGAAAGAAGAAGAGGAAGAGCTAATTGATGCTCCTCCTCTTCCTGTTTTCCTTCCTGGCTGTGCAGATAAAGATTTGTACCAAAGGAAAAAAAGGGCAGAAATCTTTTCTTGTAAAAATCTTCAAACTATGTATGATAGAGTTATCGGTGGAGAGTCATAATCGATCTTGATCCACTTGTACAGATGAGTTCTTTTCCGTTGATTGCTCTACTTTTGTGGCTATTTAAAGCTATATATATTCTCCCCAAAGTATCCAGAAAATGATTCTATATTTAGGAGGTTGAGATAGGTTTTATAACATCCTTGAATCCTTTTGGCCTGGTTCTATCACCTCAAAAGCTCAAGAACTAAATGCTGAGAATCGGAAAAATTTGATCAGTTGCTACATCTGATCAATGGACTTCTAACACAGATTTGGAGTTTAAGAATTGATATCTACTTTATTCAAGAGCGGATATGAAGAGTTCCAATTTCCTCTATGGAGGCATCGTCTCCCCACTACACAAGTTTCTTCTTCCCAAGCTTGCATATACCAAACGTGCATGGGAAGTAAATCTTTTCCATTCCCAAGCCATTAGTCTGCGAAACAAACCTTATAGTCATACAAAACCTAATGCCTACATGTTTTATCACTATTCACTAAGAAGAATTGTCTCCCAACTCATCCCATATTATCATATAAGCTGAAGTTCATAATTGCACCCAACTCATTTTGTTTGGTTAGCATTTTCAAACCGAAAGGCCGGTGGTAGGTTTGGATCTATATGAAGCAATATTGTCAAACTCGGGTTACAGGTGTGCAAGAAAGCTTAGACAAAATTAAACAGGTGAAATAGACTGGTCTGAGATGATAATAAATTCCCGGATTACCAGGCTAGTCTTGAAGAATAGTAAGCGACAAGGTGTCCATTGCTTTTCTATTATATAGAAACTGTCTCATTAGCTTTCATGGAATGGAGTTTTTTATTTGATTACTTCTGAGCAATTCAAGCTTTACCCAACTAGTTCATTAGCTTCAGTATTAAGCTTGTATAACTTGTAAGCTTTACGCAAATAATCATTACTTCCAAGAAACCCAATGGGACTAATCGAGTCCTTAAAAGAAAAACATGGAGAATCCAAAGCTCTTGATCATACACGGATCAAATAAAGAAACTCAAAATCTCTATATCAAATCTCTAAAGAATCTACATGAAAAACCCAGAAAAATCAAACATATTATGACACAGTACAGAAAAAGTACAAAGATCATGTATTTCATATTTCATTATGTACAAAATACTATCTTTTTACCGTTATCTAGATAACAAACAGTTTAAAGATCACAACTTTTTGGTTCTTTGGCAGAGAAAACAGAGTACTCTGACCTTGAAACAGAGTACTTATATAAGCCAGCTATCTCGGAAAATGGACTGAAACTGCAGCAGAACGAGCAAGAGCACAATGACAGCAGCAACACCCCACGGTGAGCTCCCCTCCGACGGACGGTTGTGGGTTCTACGACGTTGTTCCCAGGGTGACATGGCAAAGAGCCAATCCGGCTCCATAGATGAGAGCCACTGAACAATGAGAAGTAGGACTATTGGTGTGACCAAAAGGACCCAGTTGAACTGTGATTCAGCTTCTTCCACAGCTGACTCGTAGGAGGAGTACCATGAGAAGCCCAGAAAGACTGAGAGTACTGCAAAGATTATGAGAACTGGGTAGGGTAGAGGGTTTAGGGAGAACCCTTCTAAGAGTGCAGAGGTTTGGTTTCTTCTTCCATAGGCCATGGATGATGGTTTGGTCTTGATTCTGAAGAGAAAATAGTGTTAGGAACTGAAGGGCTTATTGTTTTTATTGCAGAACTTTTTGTAGTTTGGTTGATTTGGTGGTGCCAACTATGAAGTACTCATCTGGTTATTTTGATTGCCTAATCAACTCGTTTGTGGGGTTTCAGAGGTTAATGGGCGGCCAATGGGGATGAAACGTAAGAAGTTATAACTTGGAGAAACTATTCGATGAGGCCGACGTCAACCTACCGATCACCTAGCAATGGTAAGGGTTTCAGGTATCTAGCTCTCATGTGACGGGTATTTACGATTACTATCTTCATTGATAAATCGGATGTATCATGTGACACATATTTTTTTCATATAAAAGTGTATTATTTAAGTATATTGATTATGAGTTGAGCATCTGTTTGCACCTGTTTTTGCACGTCGACCTACTAAACTCTCGCTATTGGATGAGAGAGAATTTTGGCTGAGATTAAGTAAGGGCCAAGAATGAAGTCACTCGATCATTCGGCCGAGAATGAAATTAATTGGTCATTCAGCTGAGATGAGGAAATTAGTCAAATAAGCATTAGGTCAACCGAGAATATAGAGTTTAGGTCATACGACCGAAATGAAGGTGTTGACCGAAATCAGAGTTTCTCGGTCACTTGACCGCACTGAGATTATAGTTTTGAGTCGTATGACTGGGCGTTGTTCGGTCACTCGACCGAGATTAGAGTTTTGAGTATGAGATAAAGACATCGTTCAATCACTCGGCCGAGGTTTGAGATTTTGGGTTAAACAACCCAAAAGATGATGAAAGTGGATCACACGGTTACATGGTTGGGAAATCCAAGTTCAAATGAGTGACTACGCAGATGGGCCGAGAAGGAGCTTAGATATGCTCGGCCAAGCCCAACTGACAAACATCGGCCGAGGAGTCTGTTCAAGGAAGGAATCCTCACAAGGAAAGAGTTCAAACCAATTAAGGATTTCAATTGTGAAGATTCCAGATATCAGCTGAATCATAACATTTATGGATGAATCAATCTTAAAAGGAAGGAGAATCCTACTTAAATTTCACGGCTTTGGAGGACAAGTTAGCTAGGGTTTTGATTTGTATATATAGCACCTTGTAACTCATTGTAAATGGTTCTGCACCACACAAACAAATCAATATACAACTTTTATTCACAAACTTTTCTCTTGCTATCTCATAGCTAGGTACATTGCCTTCGATTCAACTTTCATAACTTGTTTTCCTTTCTAGTTTTTCTTAGTTTCAATTTAGTACTTTACTTTCAGGCACCTTACTTTCTTGTTTAATTTTTTTTTTTTATATGCCCTTTAATTATCGCACTTAGGAGTAGTTCGTAATGTAGAATTCTTATCCGTTGATCTCTTTCGGCCAATTCGAATTGGATCAATGCGATTCGCTATTCACACACACATCATCTCACAACGCTTTGACAACCGAGTCCATTTCACCTTCGTCTTCATCGTGATCTACAAGTACCTTCACCCGATATATCTCTCTTGCCACCCGAACCTTTGAGTTTACCAAGGAAGTGAACGTGATCGAAGATCCCGGTCAGGGTTAACGCCTAGCCGAAGTCCTTGCAACACAGGCATTAGAACCTAACGGCCGAGAGGGTTCCTTCCTCGGCCTACAATCATTTGATAAGAAGTCAGATACAAGCACAAATCATATCTGAACCTCGCTCGACCTTTCGGCAACGAGTTAGCACGCCCATGCAATTTTAGAATGACGATTCAACTGCAAGTTCCTCGGCTCTCATTTCGGCCGAGACGATTTTGAGGCAAACATCATCTAATGACTTATGAGATATGTGCTAGATGCTATGAGTTACATGAAGATATTTGTCCTTGTATATAGGGTTTACAAGGAAAGGGTTTCACGAGCTCCATGATCGCTCTTTCTTTACTGGTTAGTGATTTAGTATCGACACATGAATAATTTTTGTGTATTCATAAATATTAATAACTCATTTTAATTCAGTTTATAAGTCATTTTTTGGTTAATTTAAACCGTTGTTATAAGGTGAAACATGATTTGATATCAATTGCACATACTGAATATAATTGTTAGAAATTAAAGTCAAAATACATTTTGACAATTTGACATTAATCTGGTTTTTTTTTTTTTTTTTGAAAAAAGAAGATAATTTATTGATCAAATACGATTAGAATCGTACAAAAGGGCATCCAGAATGAAGTCTGGAGCATGAGTAAACCATTCAGATTGAACATCTAAATCAAAACTATGGCTAGCCAATCTGTGAGCTACTCTATTGGAAGTTCTAGGTGCATGCGACAAATAGATCTGAGGAGAGTGACTTAGTAATAGCTTGATATCTTCAACAATACTACCCAAAGAAGAACAATCTTCCTCTGCTGAGTTAATAGCTTGAGTAGCTACCAGACAATCACTATGGATTACTGCCCTCGTTACATCCAAAAGCTTGGAGAAATTCCACTCCAGATTTTAATGCCAACAGCTCAATATGTAAAGCAGAGGTGATGAACTGCTTTCGGAGAGAGAAACCTGCAATAAAGTCGCCCTTATGGTTACGGACCACTCCTCCTACACCACCATAATTAGCTGAGCTGATGAATGAACCAACCACATTCAATTTCAAAAAAGTACTTTCTGGAGGGAACCGATGTTTCACTTGCTGAACCCCTACCATAGAACCATTATCACCAGAAGAGTTAACTTTTGAATACTCTTCGTAATATATCATTGCAGCAGAGGTTAAAGCTAAACTAGATTTCTCTGAATTATTCCATAGCTTATCATTCCTATTCTTCCAAATAATCCACAACAAGACTAACAACCGAGCAAAGTTATTTGCAGTTAGCACTTTAACCTGCTCAAGAAGCCATTCTTTAAAAACAAAAGGAGAAGGAAGATGAACCTGAGAGTAGAAAGGATAATCAACAAGGGTGGATTTCGCTGTAGGACATTCACAGAGAACGTGGCTCAAAGTTTCAAAAGGATGATGACAAAGCAAACAACGCAAATCACCTGTGTATCCCTTCGTCATTAACTTGGCTCTAGTTGGAAGAATGTCATTACAAGCTCTCCAAGCAAAAATAGAGACCTTACCCGGAATTTTTGCTTTCCATAAGGCCCTCCACAACTCTGAGAAAGGATCACCTTGGGATGTTGAGGAGAGGATATTGCCAAGAACGAAGTCTCTAGCCACTATATAACCACTCTTAACAGAATAAAAACCTTTCTTCTCAAGCTTCCAATACAATCGATCAGATGGTCTTCTAGCACTTAGAGGAATGCAAGCGACCTGTTCTACAATGTGAGGAGGAAAAATAGATCGAAGCACATCTAAATTCCAAGTAGAAAAGGCGGTATGAATTAGCTCTGACACTAACTCCACATGAAAACTAGCAGGTTTTCTTAGAGAACTATATGGAACATTTGAGATCTAATTATCACCACAAATCTGTACTTGAGTCCATGTTCTAATTTTCCACAACAATCCAGCGTTAAGTATTGGCCTAGCATCTAAAATACTTCGCCAAGAGAATGAAGGCTTATCTCCCATATCAGCGGTCAAAAAGTACCAATTTGACATTAATCTGGTTGCTCAAGGATAAAGTAATGAAAGTACATTTTTCATTATTTTAAAATAATGAAAAGTAATGATTTAACTCCAGTCTGTCAAAATTGAATTACCAGTTACAAACTTTAAAGACCTAAAATTTCTAGTACATTTGCCTTCAATAGCGGTTTAATAGTGATTAGTTTATGCAAAGAACATCTTTTCTCAAACATTTCACAGTTTAATAGTGATTAGTTTATGATTGTACTGGCAAAAAATGCCTACTAAGTACTAAGGAAAAGGTTCGAGTAATCTAAATTCTTAATATTTTTTACTAGAGAACGCGCTACACGCGCCATAACTACAGAAGGTTTTTTCCCTGTTTTCTATCGTGCTCGTCAGGCGGCGCGCGAAGGCTGGACTGGCCTCTGGCCTTCCTGTCGTCTGTTCCGCTGCCGGACGGGTGATGAGATTAAGGCTTGGGACAGCGTCCTAGGGGCTATGGCTACTCAAGGCTTGGCAGATGGTTCGGTGGTTTTTTTCTGTCCCACTCCCTTTCACATATGGTGGCCGGTGTTCCGATCTTGGTGATGTGGGCGATGGATTGGGATGGGAGGCAGTTGGATCCCAATCTGCTTTCCTTCCAGGCGGTGTTGCTGTCCTCTTCTTGGTGGCTTCGATCTGGTTGTTTGGGTGAATCCTTGTCAGGTTTGCTAGAGTTCCAGTTTGGGGCTCTTGATGGGTGGTGACGCTCCGTTGACGGCATCTGAGATCGACTTTGCCGTGCTTCAGGTGGTGCAACGTGGTTCTGGAGGTGCTGGTTCGGCGGCGGCGGCGCTCGGTTGTGCACGTCTGGCTGCTGTACAAAGGATTGGGGCGAGGCCTGTTGGGCCGATCTACTGGGTCTTCTTTAGTTGGGCTCTTTTTTAGTTTTTTTACTTTTTACCTTGGTCTAGAACCCTAGGTTTGTACTCTCTACATTTGTTAGGGAATTACGCACTTTCGTGCCTCTAGCAAATCCTCTAGAGTGGTAATGACGGAGGATTCTCGAGATAAGGTTAGGGCAATGGGAAACTCTAGGTTTTCCCGGTCCTCTTCTGTGCCTAGTATTTGTTTTAGAGTCTAGTGCTGTGTAAGTTAGCTACTTTAATTGTACACCAATTGAGGTCTCTAAGCGGTTGGGTTGCTATAGCAAGAGCTTAGATAGTTTTGGGTTTTGAGCATTTTGCTAGGCATTTTAATAAGTTAGCGCATTTGTTTTCAGTGAGGGTACTTGTCATTTGCTTGGCAACTTGTGCCAGCTAGATCTGTTGGTACGAGACAGCTTGTGATGTATGTGTCTTCTGGCCATGAATAAGTTAATGAAGTTATCTATTTCTCAAAAAAAAAAATTAGTGATTAGTTTATGTAAAGAACATATCACACGGAACATTTGTTAATGACAAAGATATTTAAGTAATGATTCAATTGAACTTTTTCTTTTCTCTCATTTTCTCTTCTGCAGGGTGTCCACTTACTATTGGAGGATGCATGTGTGGTGCCGGCACTGAAGTCTGCATGGACCATAGAGTATCACATACTTTAGCCTAAACAAAGTCGGTGAACCTTTAAAGTCTCATCCACTCGGGTCAATCAATAATGACAAATCCCAATCCAATGAATCCATCCCCTAGGGGAATAGACATGAAGTTCATTTAACGCTGAAAAACAATGTGTTATGGACAACATTGACATGATATGGAGGCAGATGAGACCCCCTTCCCTTGCATGATCACCATAACTGGTTGAAACTCTATTTGGTCACTAATGAAAGCTCAGAAATCTGCAGCTGTTTGTTTACCCCATACTTTTTCTGCACCAAAGTGAATAAACTATGGTGTCCAAATATACCTTGTTTGCATATCTTCCACATTAAGTTTTAACAATCTGATTTCTTTTAAATATATCTTTATTAAAAATCAACCAAATCGGAAATCATTTGATCAATCAAATCAATGAACGATTTGATGAACGATTTTGATGAAAGTTAACATTTTCACGACAATCGTCTATTTATTTGATATAATTGGATGAACAAACTATCTCATGATCGTTAAAGAAGTATATAAAATATGAGTTGTTGAATTATGATGCATAATGAAAAATAAATGGATTTTTTTTTTTTAGAAGAATAAATGGATGTGTTTGGATAGAAAGTATTGCAGAATTTGCATCTCTGATATTCTAATCAGAGACATCCCACCTTTTAGTTAAAGACAATACATGGGTTCCTTGGCAAGTCATGGAGCTGCACTAGCAGCTAGTTTTCATGAGATTCTGAATCTCTGGGGATAAACAGACCAGGAAAGTTGGCATTTGTTTGGCTTCTACTATGCAACTAATTAACTAAAGCCAGAGAAGAAAGAAATTTGAGATCCTCAAGTGGAACCCATGTAGTGAGGAAGAGTAGGAAAGGAATTAGGATTGGAGATAGAGCTGGGGTTATCCCTTCTAATAAAACAAAATGAAAAACAACTTTTACAATCATTTTGTCATGTTACAACAATCAGAGTACCCAAATTTGGTGTACTTGTACGAACACCAATTCAACCCAGTACATATAACATAAAGAAACCAATAAACACATGAACCCTCTTTATCTTAACCGAGTACTAGACAAACCAGCTCTTATGAGTTTTGATAAATACAGCGACATGATCGTTTCAGAAGTAGCCGCACTTACAAGCATGCCTGCACTTGCAACATGGTGGCATCATATAGGGCTTCTTCGTTTCCATTGATGACAACCAATGAACAACGGCAAGCAACAGCAATGGTGCGGCTATGAGACCCAAATTGATCTCAAATTTGGGGGCTACGACCTCAAAAGACGAGATCAAAGTTGACAAGAGAAGAAGTACAACAGTCACTGCCAAGAAGACCAGAACTGGGTATGAAGAAGGGGCTTCTGTTCTACAACAATGATGACCCATCAAGATTCAATGACCGTTCTTTCTCAATGAGAGCTTTTATTTCAGAAGAAAAATAGGTAGAATTTGAAACCAACATATAAAAAAAGACTTCTACATCCAAGTCTATATCTAGACCGCACAAGTATTTATGTATGGTCTTTTGGAGTTTTAGAATTTGGTGGTTGCTCTCAAATCTCAATCAATCGTTATCATACCAGCCTAATGATACCGTAAGGAATATTATCACTAAATGATCCAAATGACATAGGGCCGGCTGAAGAGGGTAGTGGGTGGACAAGGCATTTTACATAAAAATCCATAGTCGGGTAGAGGTCATTTTCAGTAACTCACAATTGGAGGGTTAGGATCTTACACATTAGGTAGGAGACTCTTGCTGGCATACCATTCTTTCAATCTAGCTGAGTCAATTCCATCCGGTCAATGGTTCAGACTCACAATGTGATTACAGCTACCGCATACCACAATAAGACACTGAAAATAAAATATCTCATCATACAATGATACCAAAGGTGGAAAAATTTCACTTCATAAGAAATGTTGATTCCTTCTTAAAAGGTCACCTTTTAGGTAGTTACCTACAACATGACTTCGGGTTATCCAATTTAGTGATAACAAGCAGCTTTGTTACTTTCACGTCCAAATCGTTAGCCTAATGTATAAGAAAGATATCACTACAAAAATATTATAACATAGGTAAGATGTTACCCTATTTCTAACATGGTAAAAGAGTCACATAGGCAGATTCAAATGATGATGCGGGTATATCCTACCACAGAAATAAGCTTCGCTTAGACTTTTCCCTGGTACTGGAAATTGAGTTCGTAATCGTGCTTCAAGGTTGCCAAAGTGTTTCTGCAAGGACCCTCTACACAAACAAGAAGAATATGAGAAATCAATTCCTTTCAATCATATCTTTTATCAAGTCAAAAATTGTTTACCTCCAAATGAGGTATGAAGACGTTGAAGATCATCAGGTGAGCAAACATCTATCAGCGCATATACACCTGGTCTTAGAGCTTCATCTATTTCCCTGCAAGTCCATAGGATAGTTCAGACTACATATAAGGGACACTTCAAAAAAAAAAAATGATTGATTTTTGGAGATTGTAATTGGTGCATTTGCGCATACGTATTTCAAGTGATATCGTCCTCCGACTGATGCAGAATAAGATCAAATGATTAAAATACTTTATTTTGGGTTAATTTTAGGAACATTAAAAATTAGCATGTTGGTTATCTCCCATTGATTCCTTGTTGTCCCAGGTCTATCTCTTCCCATTGTTTCTCCTCTCTTAAACCCAATCTTCCCTTCTGTTCTGAACCTATCTCTAAATTCTCAAATCTGCCATTCGGTTCCACATCATTCATTTCATAGAAATTGGAACGGATGGCATCATTTCATACTCAAGTTTCTGGAGATTGGGAAAAAGAATATATGATATGAACATAGGTCTACACCAACCTCGCCCCTTCTCCACCAATCAAAGGCCAGCATTAATCTTAATTTAGAATCAGGCACCAATATCAGTTTTAAGTTTTAACTAATTAATCTGCTGTGCCTTTTATGTTCACTGGGAAACAACAAATATATTTCAAGGTAGCAAAAATTACCTTTTGATGCCTGTTTTGCGGGGGCCATATCCTGAATAAACCTGTATGTAATAAGCTAAAAAGTGGTAACAGTGTGGACCAAAGACCTCTTTTTGATGTCTTAGCTGCAAAACAGATATGATAAAACCAGGTGATGAAGTTATTTTCTCCTTTAGGTATTCAGTCAAATTAAAGTCAAAACTTAATGGAACAAAACTATAATCTAAATTAGAATGATACTATAAGTGAGCACCTACCTCTTCATAAATCCTTCTGAGAGAACATGCACATTTGACTCCTTCTTCTACTTCCCATGAAAAGAAGCCTTCCCTGGCTACCACAACAGCATCCAATGTCTCCAAACAATAAACAAGAACACGAACAGAAGCTTGAAGTAGAGCAACATACCCCTCGCATTCACTAGAAATTACAAAAGAATTACTGTAATTCTCAGCACAGTCTACTTGATGAGTAATGTACAATTAATATAGACCATTTCAAACATCTTTGACAATCAATTTGCAAAATATGAATATCAAAAGTTTAAAGTTCTTACGCATACTATACCTCTTCCCACCTGATCTTTATGTTTTCAATTTTGGCCCTAAGCTTAATAGTCTATTGCACACTTCGCAAGTCTTTACTATGAAATTTTTAATACCAAATGAATATAAATACCTTTTGTGATGCTTCACAACATTATGCAATAATCGGCAGCAAGCAGAATATAGGCCGATTGAGTATTGCCTATCTATGCCAGAGACATGTACACTTGCTACAGGGTCGGATGGTTGGTTATTTGGACTTGTTGAAGAATCATTTGGAACAGGACATTTAGAATGTTTTAACAGATGGAAATCTTCAAAAAGTGCTGAAGGTATACGTAACGAGTGTGCTACATGCCAGACATCCATTTTGTATATTGCATGCTTGCCAGAAATTCTTGCCAGTACATCAACACACATAAGAATGACTGTTCCTGGATCTGGATCAGTATCATCTTTACTCAGAGTGAATCTCTCATAGAAGATTAGTGGACTCTGCAGATGCAGAATAACATTGAACATGCAGGCAATTAACCTCTGAATGTATTTTTTAACCACAATCAAATTGCGTCCTGAAACACAAATAAAAGGTCAGAGCATGTCCAAAGAACTTCAATGATATACACTTGAATCCATACAATAGCTGAAGGGAATTATTATACATGTACACTTTTCTTCCAATGTGGTAATATGTCATTGCATTTAATTCACACTTCTGTATGGCTAGAACATAAGTCATAGGATAAGTAGCTAAAAGAGGTCCTTATGTGAAGCAATTGCTATAGACATACAGTTCCATTCATCAATGCAGTAGCTTAACTTATGCATAGCTAAATAGGGAATTAATGTAGTAGAACCATTTCATACGCTCTATAAATGTGTGATATAATATTACCTGAAACAAATTCCAAAACCAAATCCAAGCAATCAATGCCAGATGCAACAATTGAAGAAACCTTTCCTCCATCTTCACTTCCAGCACATATGTCATACCTCACTGTGCACCCTTCCCGTACACCAACTAGGGCTCTTTCGATAGCTTGAACTGCAGATTGGAGATGCAACTCTGTTGATTTCTTTATGAACACTGCAAATGATGACCTCAACCTAGCTTTGAATTCATCCAATAAATATTCCCAGCCAGAAAAAGATGATGCTTCAGAAAATCTCCTTTCTCCTAAGGGTGTGTTGGTGCTTGTTTCATGAGATGCAAGAGTTGCTCTTTTCCCTTGTAAAGTTATGCATTTCCCTAGAGCCCGTAACTGTAGCTGAACCATCTTGTCAAACAAATCTCTGGATAAGGTAGGATTAGTCAAAGGAAAATGATTCCCTAATTCTTCCAGATACTTCAGAACACCATCTAAACACACAAAATAATAGAAGTGTGGCACCTGACTTGCGTCCGCTGATTCCAATAACAAGACTTGCATAATGCCAGCAAACTTATGCACCAAGCTTGACAACATGGGAGCGCTCTTAATATGCAAATTTAGCCTTAAAATAGCAGAAGAGGCGATTAACAACTGCCTCAGTAAGAATGCTGCGTTGGGGAAATCACCTTTTAGCATGCTTCTCAACAAAGGCTTATTTAAAGATTGCAGTTCAAATGAATCAACAGCAGTGAGAACAGTAACAACACTATTTGCATCTTTCAAGCGCGGTCTTCTTCTATGAACACTACCAATTACAGAGTCTTCACAGATGTCAGATAATGCTGAGCACGTCACTGCAACTGCAGATTCATCCTGCAGTCCACCACATGCCATATCAGTGTCAGCATCATTGCCTTCCGGCAAAATCTTCTCTGCACCCAACAAATCTAAATTGTAGCCTGACTTCTCAAGATTATAGGCATGACATATAGTTGTGGATTGCTGATTATCGTCAAGAATAAACATTTGTAGTAGAAGACTAGAAATTTCTTCAAAAACCTTTATACAGAGGTTGAGTTCGGAGATTGGTTCAAGTTTCCACCTTGACAACTTAGCTTTCTCATCACTATTTCTCCCATCTGTGTCGATCACAACGCATGCTAGGCCCCATAAAAACCCACTAAAACACGAAATTATGGAAGCAAACTTGTTCAAATTTAAAGCATCAACAGAAACTTCCTCTTTTCCATTACAAATGCCATTCTTCACATTTACAAGTAAGATCTGCATCTGTTCCTTCAAAATCTTAGCAACAACGTTTACACTTTTCCAGGCTTCAATATAATTGGACGAATTCAATAAACTTCTCTGTTCTTGGGCACATCCAAAATTCAGCTCAGCAACCTCAAGGAAACGAACAGCATGATTGGATTGATATTTATTTAATGTCAGAAACACATAAAACGTGTGATCCATTAACGCCAAGATCATATCATGAACTTGATGATAAATATCTTTTGAGAATGATTCTTGAAGCCCAATAACCATATGCACTGACTTGTAAAGCCATGAAACTGGAAATAAATCCTCAAAGAGTACAGTGTCTGAGGTTTGACTGGCTACTGTCTCCTCACAAGCAGTAATTATACATCTTAAGGCCTTCCGACAGGACACAAACAATCTGAAGAGCTCATAATAATAAGTTGAGTATGAAGCATTCTGATAATCTAATAAGCCGCCAACAACAATCCTGAAAAATACAGAACTGGCTATATTAACAAATGCCTGGATTGAATGGATACAAATATTAACTTCAATTCAAATTGAAAGGAAAACACACAATATTACTTTTCATGAGATATGAATTCTTGAGACTACTGGGGAAAAAGGTTCACATATACATAATGAGGTACTATTATCTTCACCCATGAAGTATTAGAAAAAAATATCAGAATTAGAAAGTGTATCAAGAATAACAAAAACAGAAACAGAAAGAAACAAACAAGAGTCTAACCAAATTCCTCTCTTTTGCATACATTTTATGGAACTATGTTCAGAAAATGGAACAACAAAAACAGAAACAGAAAGAAAACATCACTGAACTGGACAACCATTTTAATCTTAGAACCCAACTCAACTAATTGAATATTTCATTTTATTGACTATTTCGAATTGGGAATGATAATTACTCAGTATAGAAGAATTCTTATCTTTTACTTCTTTTAAGCAATAAGAACTGTACTGATTGTTGGACCATACATCAAACCCATGAAAGCTCATACCTTTCGAGGTTCAGAATAGAAGTCACATAACGTGAAAATGATCTCGTGTCCAAATGACCTTTTGGCATGCAACTCAAAAGATTAAGCAAACTCTGACAAGCTGCAAATTTCATGATGGTAGATGGTTGGGAGTTTTGTCCCTTGCAACTTGAGGCTGAGGAACAATCAAATACATTGAGTTTATTGCCGGAAATAGCCAATGATGAGTTCTCTAAATCACTTAAGACATTTGGCCAATTAGGTGATGATTTGAATTTAACATTGCCGGATGGAAAGTCGCTGATGAATGGTAATGTAGATTTCTCCAATGCACGGCAGAACCTCTTTGCAAAATACCTGCGGACAAACTAATACAAGAGATAAAATAAATACCCTGATTGAGATTAACAGTAAATAAAAAGTGAGAAACAAAAAGAATCCCCAAAAAGATACAAATAAAAATATTTTGCAAGATACAACTTTGTGTGTGTGCATGTACATCACGTGAGGGTCGGGAAGCACCATTTGATCTTTGAAAGATGCTTACTCTTTGCTCATACAGACTGGAATCAATAAAGCACTGTGATGAGATTTGATGCAATGCCACATTCTTCAGCCTGTCAGCTTCATGGTTCTTGTGCTCTATAACCACTCCAAAGCTGCTTCTTACATAGGGAATTGAAGTATGGATTAAAAGAGAAAGGAATCTCTTCAAATCCTTTTTAGAGGCATGAGGGCACCATGCATGAATATTTTGGCAAACAACCCACCAAAGTGCAGTTGGCAATGACTTCTTGTTCACAGAGCAAATACTGAAATCCCATTCATCACTTTCATAGTCAACCATCTTATTATTAGTCGTATCAGCAGAAATGAATATTCGCTGTTGATCTTCAGACACTAATGAGAGGTGCTCCATCATAAATCCCGTGAGTCCTGCTGCCTCTTGCCTCAAAGAAGAGATCTCCGCAACTTGCACCAGATTGTCACCAATTTCAATCAAATATTCAAAAGACTTTATACGACTATTCAAATCTACAAGCCTTTCACAAGCCATAGCATGCATTAGATAAGTTAAAGGACAAGAATCAGCTGCACGGCCCTTACAAAAGATGTTTGAAACAGATTGAATAAAAGAAAACAGAGAAGCTGAAGGTTGTACAATCCAAGAGAAAAATCCCCCATTGATCCAATCAGACATTTCCATCCAATCCCTGCCAGAGAATGAAGAGAAGGAATCTCCCATTTCTGCAGACATCTTTCTTGATAAATCTGGAGGCATAAGGATTGCTGCTTGCCTATATAAGCATCGGCAGGAGCTATACAATCGAAAGAAGAACAAAACTACCCAATAAGTGGAGACTCCAAATATCATATATTTGTTTTTGTTTCTATCGATCACATTGTCAGAATCTTTTACCGCGACAGACCATAGGAATTTGTTTACAGCATCCTCCTGCTGTGGTCCAACCAGATTGCTCATGCAAGGGAAAATCACTCTAATTAATTCCTTTATAGAGACGCCAAGAAGGTTACAGTTTCCAGTTGTGACAATCAATGACTCTAGGAATAATGCATATATTTCTGACAACCCTCTCCCAAAAAGTTCAGCTTCCAGATTAAAACTGTGTAAGCTACTTAGATGGCATTCAGAAAATTCTTTTTCATCAGCCTCCGAACAACTAACTTTCATCCACTCTAGAGATTCTGATATATCCAATGTTAACTGCCGAATACATTGACTTGCTTGTCCTTCTGGTATGGACTTCATTGCTTTATGAATTGCAATTTTGAATTCATGTGCAGATAATAGCATTTCCACAGCTTTTGCATATGCTTCACCATGAAAAGGAATGACAAATCTAGTATAGTTCAGTTGACCATCGCTATTATGTAAATTAATAACCCTTATTGCTTTACACAATGCAAAGATAGTATTATTCACCTGCAATGGTGCAATAGGAGAACCAATGGGATTACAATCACAATCACAATCACAAGTACAAGAAAACTTTGAAAGAACAAAACAAATTATCAGAAGAAACTAAACTGAAGACTTCCATATATAAAACATAATTAAAAATATACAGTTAAAAGCTGGAAAATGCTTAATCAAAGAGCATTTTACTAACCTGGCGAAGTTGACTATAGAGCATAATTAATTGGCATCCAATATCTGTTATCTTGGAGAATAATGAGCATCTATCCGGAGAATCCACCAAAGAAAGCCCAATGGCCCAGTAAGAGAGGATCATTAACCACAAGCTTACTAGATCATTCTCTAGAACATCATATTCAATTTCCATAAGATAGCCAACAGCAGAAAGTACCTCATTTGCTATTAGACTAAAATTATCTGAGTGTGTAACTGACAACTGAATTAAATCTGAGGACAATGAGATGATAATATTATAAACCTTCTTCAAGAAATTAAGAGAAGCTCCGTCAGAGGCATCCTCTGTTCTCACATAAATCTTTTCATGCATAAAGACCAAAAGTACATTATTTATAGCTTTAAGTGTGCAATGAATATCCAACAATTCAGGGCCCACTTTCAGCTTAGTTTCAAGAAAGCCATTGATCTCAAGCAAAAGAGGCTCCATAATCAGTACAAAAAAATCGTGAAGTGACTTTCGTGTTCCTGGATTGAAACTAGTTGAGCAATAATTCTTTTCAACAATACGACTCTCAGAAGATATCATAGACGTTTGACCCAATGAACTATCTTCTAACTGCCTTGAACCTTCACTCTTCCCCATCATTTTGGTACTTGCAGTCAGCGCTGAATCCCTCTTTAGCTTTTTAACTTGATCAATAAGCAAGTGAAACAATACTCCTATGCTTTCTACTGCAAATGCATTCTTTGCAGCTAAAATTCCTTCCACTTTATCAAATAAATGTCTATGATAACTCTGGTTGATTGTTTTGGAATCTTTTGACTTCCCATCATTGGATGTGGTGTCTTTTTCAGTACTGCATAAGCTCAAAAACCCATCAATGTGGAGCGGGTGATATAGCCCATGAGATAATACATCTTCAACAAGCTTCAGTAAGTTTCTTCTCCAACCAGGATTACTTCCACCAATCTGGAGATGCAAGAGACCCAAGAGATGCAACAGAGGCTCAAGGAGCTTATTACTAAAATCACGAAATCCATCTTTCCGAGCGTGAGCCCTTAAAAACCTGGCAAATGGCTCAAGCACCAAGCACAAGAATTGGAAAACAAATACACCCTCATTGCCACTAACAAGAGCTTCACTGTAAAATTTGTGTCCAAGGTCAAGAACTGAACTTACAGTTATAATCCACATGTCTAAATTTTCATTTGAGAAGCCTTCTTGGGATGAAAATACCAAAGAAATACAATCAAGCACAGTAGTGTACAATTGTAACCCTTCACCAATAATTTTTTTGTTCAATAAGGACAGTGCGCTCCTTGCAATCCAACATATAGAGCGTAAAAGGTTCCGTGAGAAACTTAACGAAACATTTAATTTCAGAGACTCCTCCAAACAGAATTTGAAAATCTCCCAGCATCTTAAATCCAAATACGTATAAATAACTTCAGCTTGATGCTTCTCTCCACCACTCTCAACTTTCTTTCCTTCGGAAATCAACAATGACTGGATCCAATCACTGACAAAAATTACTAAACGTGACATGTTCACTGCTTGATTATCCTCATCACTGCTGCCTCCTTCTTCCTTCACCCTCGACATCACAAAACCATGAGCTAGTTCCACCTTCCTGCATTTACATCCCTCATTCATCACAACTCAACATTAACCCTCCTTTTGATCACTTATAAGTCAATGCAGACAACATGAAGCTTAAAAGTCTTCGTTTTCACACACACCAATACATAATAACTCAAGTACAAAATAATCCCAAGAGATTGAGTCTAATTCAACTCACACTTTGCTTAAATTGGGCTATAATATGCCACCACCCCCTATTGTTCATCAAGATTCTAACTTTCCTAGTCAAGAACCAAACTTTCTTCATACCCAATTTGAATTAAACTCAAAACTAAAGCCCCAAGTTTGTATCCAAACAGACTTAAACGAATGAAAGCAACAACAAAAACTACAAAATGGGGATGAAGAAGAGTATACTAACTTGTGAAGATCAAGCTCTCTGTCCTGGATTGACAGAATTAACTCCAGGTTCCTCCATGGACCACCTTGATTGGGTTTTTCAGCTTTTCCGACTTCAAAGTTTTGGTCTTGTGGTTCATTCTCGTTCTCTGATGAATTGGTGCGGTTAGTTTTGGGCGGCCTTTCAGATTCTTGGGGTTCGCTCTGCTTTCTCTTCTTCTTGTTCTTCTTGGGTTGTCTCTGTTTAGGGTTAGCTCCAGAATCGGCCATGGTTGGATTCTTGGGCTCAAGTGTTACCGTGGGTTTTTGTTTGGAGGTTTTGAAAAAAGGGTATAGGGACTTTGCGGTTTTAGTTGCAGCTTGGCATTGGCAATTGTGGAACCGAACGATGTCGTATTGGTATAATACAAGCAGACATGAAAGCCCAAGGTGGAGATCAAACCTGGAGATCGATCAGCGATGCAGGAAGCACAGAGAGCGATCGGGGTCGGGGCTGTCGGGATGAGGTCGAATCACGACCGGTGTCGGGGCTGTCGGGCTGAGCCGCTGAGGTCGAATTGCGATCGGGACTGCCGGACTGGGAGGCGGAATGAGATAGAGAGGAGTCGATAGAGTGAGGGACTGGGAGAGAGGTTTAGGGTTTCCGATTAAACATATACGAAACGACGTCGTTTCGTGAACAGTTCGGTTTTTCGGTTCGGAACCGACCAGATTCGGTGTGGTGTGGTTTTTTTCGGCTGCGGTTCGGTGATCGGTGCGGTTTTTTTCGGTTTTCAGTTTCGCGAGCCCACCCCTACTTTGCGCTTTTTGTTGCAGCTTGGCATTGGCAATTGTGGAACCGAACGATGTCGTATTGGTATAGAACACCAACAAAGAATTTAGAAATCTCAAAAAAATTAAAAATGAGGGATGACAATTTCTAACATCACCATCAACCCGACCGGTTTGGGTTGTCAGCCAACTGATAAGAATACATAAGTGTGGAAAATTATATATCACAAATCTTCTTTAGTTTATATGTGGAAATACCAAAATTATTCCAATCTCTTTGCCTCGCCTTGCCTTCTACATGACATGATATCTCAACCTAGAGACCAAATTATGTTTCGTGTCATGATGAATTGCTGAATAAACAGGTTACATAAGCTATTTACTGTCACTTATACTTAATTGTGTTGTTTGATAAGATTAGATAATCGCTTTGACATGAATTTCTCCATCTATTATATAAAGTAAATTGAGACCACGAATACCATGAACACAAATTAATTTTCACCCTTAATTTTAACCATCGCAACTCTATTTTGTTACATTCAGTGACATGACTTCAATATTGATATTATTGATCGAAGAACCCTAAAATGTAAAGACTCTTCATCTCACAGAAATACGACATTGTACATTGTAGTGCAGTGAAGCGTATAAATAATAGAAACCACATATACATCATGTGTGCAAATGACCATGCCCAGACAAGATAAATACTCCAGATTGTAAACAGTCCCATAGACCAATACGATATGCCAAACTATAGTATATGCATGCTTCTATAAATGATTGTACATTTAAGGATTATATTTACGTACTAAAACCTCATATCTATCTCATTGGTTTTTATAGACCATTGCGTTTCTACTTGCACAAAACCCTTTGCTATTATAGGAAAATCTCTGCAACTTCGGCAAGAATCGATAAGGTACACATAATCTTCATCCCAAATCTAAAGCTACGTACTGATAATCTGCACCGGCCACTTTCCAAATCTCAAATAATGAAGAGAGTCGTCTGGTACATATCACTCTCAAAAATCTCAACAATTTCAAATTCATTCGAAAACTCCTATATATACTAGATACTAGAAATATTACCCGCGCTTTGCTGCGGAATTTGTTCTTGTGTACAAATTAGAAAGATGAAATACAAAGAGGAAATTATTACATATTATTGAAATAGTAAAAGAGTCTTTATACATTTTACCTAAATGCTAGCTGTACAAAAAAGTGGGTTGCTTTAGTTGTAGCTATTAACATAGTAAAAGTAGCAGCTTCAGAATATTGAAAGAGCTAGCTAGTTTAGTTATAACTTATAAGTTAACTTAGAAAAAGCTGCTGCTGGAGTTTGTTCAAAAAAGTGATGGTTCCAGTTGTGGCTGTACAAAATGCTCCAGTTGACTGCTTCAGTTTCAGCTGCGCAAAATGCTGGAGTTGGTTAGCAAAAGTTACGCAAAATGCTGGAGTTGTTGTTGGAGCCCGTTCAAAGCATTGGTTGTTCTAGTTATAGCTGTACAACATGGTTATTTATGTTTAGTCATTTTTCTGCTTGCGAGGCTGTGCTTTAGTTCCTAATGATGATGTTGCCGTTCCATGTTTACTTTGCCTGCCACTTTCAAACAAAGAAAACAGAGTTAGAGCTACAGGAAGGAATTTGAAAATTGCAGTTTGATATAGAATAGAAATATAACAGTCAGAGAATTTGATAGCATATTTTTTCTCTGAATGAATCACACAGTTTCAATTAAATCAGAAGCCAAAAAAAAATAGCAAATTTTAGTAACATAAGATGTACAACTATATTTCTACACAACATGTATTGAGTACTATACCATTTCAAATAGATAAATCAAACTTCAGATTTCTATACAAATATCCCAAAGCACCCAAATCAGAAACCAAAATGTTGCAAGTTAACAAAATGCTGGTAACAAAAGATGTATGGCCAATTGAAAATGAATGAATAATCTAGAAATGAGTGTATTGCTGTCAACGAAACTGATTTTAAAGTTTGATTACATGAATGTTATTTTCATCAAATAAAGATATCTTCTAACCAGAACCAAGATCATGTAGAAAAACCAAAATTTCCTGCTGTGTTATATATTACATTCCAATCCCTTAATCTATTTCAGTTTAGACCAACCATTGGGATGAAGTTGTTCAGAGTGTGATTTTTTATTGATTTACTTTATCGAGAGCAATTCAATTAATGTATTTTAATAATTGTTCTTTCAACTGATCATGATATCCATAGAAACTCAACATCCTCAAATTACATCAAGAAATGAAAGCTGTAATGTTGGGTTCTTCCCAGGCTTTGGAACCATGAATAATGATTTGAATTATCATAATATTGTGTACAGCACCTTGTTTCAAGGTATATATGATGATTCAAATAATTATTTATGGTTACAAAACACTGATTCAAGTGGGTTTAATTGTTCGTACCAAACATAGTATAGTGTAGTGATTATAGAAACTAAATTTCTGTAATATTTACCTCTTGGCTTTTTTGTTCGATTCAGAGGTGAATATATAATTCTCTTCTGCTTGTTTGAATGGCTCTTTTTCTATCGGAAACAGGATATGGTTTGGTGTTGCAGTGGTTGGCTCTTTTTGCAGTGGCGGTCCAAAGGGTTGTACGTCTGGGAAGATACCTTTGACTATGAGTTCACTTGTTGGATATGATCTTTTGTTGACCAAGTCTTGACAGCTGCTTCTGAATAGTTGTTCTGCGCTTGCTTTCCCATCAATATAACTGTGGCTTGATCATTGGCATCTTCAATAGTAATAGAGACTCTATAACTGCATGTAAAGCAGAAAAGTTAGTTCCTTCCTTTGGTTTACTGTTATGATTCTTTTAAAAAAAAATTAGTATACATAGAACTTTTGTTTTGTTTTGTTTTTATTTTCCCTCATTAACAGTAAGTAATAGTGTTCATTATAGTATTAAATGAATAGAGTATGTTAATTATATAAAAGAAAAACATAGAATAAATCAAACGAATATAGATGATATAATGCCATAATGGATTTTCAAGTTTCATACATGATTATTAATCTCTCTCTTTGGTGTATAAGGAGTGCATAATTTTAACAAATTCTAATAAGTAACAAAACTAAATCAAGTTTCATATTGGCTCTCACCTAATTTTTAACATTCACCATTTTGGTGATAAATAGTAAAGTTTTCTGAGGAGAACTAAATCAAGTCTCGTATTGATATAAGAGGGATCAACTATTCATCTAAAGAGAAACCAAGTCTGCAGAAGCCCATGTCCTTGAAACTGATATAAATCAGTATGAGCAGAAATAAATACTAATATACTTGAGCAGAAGCCCATGTCCTTGAAGCTCATGTTCTCAAACAGAAGTTAAAAAAGGTCCTCTTGGCATTAATTTTTGACATTTTTTTCACTTTACCAAAGAATGCATAATCATAGCACCTAATGACCTGAATATTGATGTAAACACATTTTTGCAACTTTGCAAGATAAACACATGGGCTAAAATAATATGTAAACGATCAGATCATGAGCCATCACTTTAGTAACGAAGAAATTAATAGCATAGCTGGGTTCATTGGCTCTCACCTAATTCTTAATTTTACAATACCCTAAACACTTGCAGAGACTATGAAGATCATGAAAATCTATCTCAAAATTAATCCCCCAAACACCTAAAATAGATAAAACCGATATTCCAGACTCCAGAGTCCAAATTGCATTAAGATCACAGCCACCCAAACCTTGAATCAATGATCCCAAAAACCATGCAAACCCAAAAACTCAAGGGAAAAAAAATTACAAATACCGGAGAAAGAACCCAACACAAACATATCGAGTTGCGATTCTGGAAAAAGAAAAAAAAATACCAATTGTTGTGCAAAATCAAAACGAAACCGTGACAGCTTCCCGTCCCCCTCTTCCTTTTCTCCGAGTTATCTTATCTACCTTCTTCCCCTGTTAATTTCATATATTACCAATCAAATGACTCCAGCTCTTCCAATTATGGGAATTGAATTACCAACTCATCAGTCAGAGAAGAAGATAACCTTATTAATCAGATGCCTCAACTTTTCCACTTCTTCTTTCCTTCAGCGCAAAACCTAATATTTGATTCTTCTCTCTCTCTCTCTCTCCACGATCTCCAACTCCGGCGAGGTTCGTTATACCAATCCACCACTGAAAAAAAAGCAAGGACGAAAACAACTGTCGGTCTAGGAGGCTTCTCGAGGAAGAGAGTGGAAAAACAAAAGGTCAGTGGCAGAGGCGTAAAAAAAATCCAAATGAGGGCAGAACCGTCTTTTCGTTCCCTTATGAACAGTAGTAACAGTAACCGGTATCAAATACTAGACAACATTCCCGCGCGATGCTGCGGGTTTGTTTTTTCATTTCTCTAATTTGTTCGTAATAGTCACAATTGTAAAGTAAAAACTGTTAATTGAAACTGGGTTGATTTTACATATTACAAAAAGTGGTGTTTTAATAGTAGAAAAATAAAACTACTACTGTTCTCTCTGCAAGTGAGGATGACTTATAATTAAAAAGAATACATCAATATCTACCAACAGAAGAAGCCGAGCTATGGAGCACAAAGGAGGTATATTTATCCTTGCAGATTTCTTGCCTCTGATAGTGATCTGAGGAATCCTATTTCCGCCTAAAAGAGTATATATCTGCTGGGGGTTCATACATAGTTGTCCAAGAAATTAGAATAAGCCAATTATCATCCCTTTTAGGCAATCAAGGGACTTTGAATCATCCTTTTGTTTTTCACCAGTTTTTTATTTTATTTTTTAATTCTTCTTCTTGCCTTCTTTTAATTTTAAGGGAAAAAGCATACTTCTGGTAGAACATGAAAAATTTGGGGGAAACAAATAAGAATTTGCAAGAGAAGTGAACTTAGTTACCAGCCTCACATTAGTTGCTTGAACTGCTTCTCATTGCTTCATCTTTTTTTTTATAACATTCCTTGCATTTGAAGAAGTTGCTTTTAATTATGGCATGTCTGTTCGACGACTCCTTCCTCATGAAGCTCGATCAGCATATGCCTTCAACTTAACTTTTGATGAGGAAGGAGACAAACTGCAACTTCTGTTACCGAAAAATTGATGAATGCACAGATCACTCAAAAGTTTAAGATGAATTTTAATGTGAATGAGATCAGTCATCTAGCAAGTAGCAACAAAGTAACAGAGCCAAAACAAAACAAAAAGTTTGAACCAAAAACCAATTTCAATGATAATCTCATTCACACAGAAGCACAATGAACGTTAAATTGAGCATCAAAACTAATCGACCGAGATCATACCTTGCTAGTATGTAATATTCTAGATGGTGTGAAGTTGATTTCAACAGCATTAACTTGCTTGCATGAGTTGTAATGATGGGATCCCCACTGAAACCAAAACCAGGCTGCAATGTGTATTTCTTCTTTTTCTTCAAAGGAAATTGGTATATGCCTGCGGCACCACATATAAGCAAGATATTTAGACATAGCAAGACTGGAACGTGTCGTACAAATAAATCGATCTACAACTCATGGACAAAAATATTATTGATCGTACACTCTCTGAGGCCAATATTGGCCTAAATCATTTATGGATTTAAAATTCACACTCTCACAGGTTATTTAACACCAATACTTTGTTTATTCTTATTGTTACGTATAATCACGAAAACATAAATCGAAAACAGAAAATCATAAATTCTTACTGGATACAGAGAGACCAAGACTCGGACAGCACGAAAAAATGTCAGCTTCTAACAAAACTGTGACAATCACAACAACGATAAAATGCAAAATCCAATAGCTCAACATAACTGAAATCAAGTGGCAGAGAATAAAAAACAAAGCTGATCTTCTTTCTTTTAGACTGAGAATTTCATCATAGCTTCAAATAGAAAGATATTGTTACAAATGAGCACCACAATCCTATAAAGTTATTGTCCAGTTCTGCAAGTATTGTTCTTCAAATAGAAAGATATTGTTACAAAAGGGCACCACAATCCTATGAAGTTGCTGCTGTTGCATTAGTGATGATACAGTTCAATAAAGGTACTACTACATACTACCAGAGACCAGATTAGTAAAATGACTTCTGATGATACACAAACTATTTCTGAAAGTAGAACCTGACAAACTTATGGGGAATGAAACTAAGTTGAGTCACAACTAAAATGTGTTTTGGTGTGCAGCCTCTCATAACAACAACCAAAACAAATGCCCTTCCCTAAGGATCTTAAAGTGTTTACCACAATGTATCTTTTGTGACTCATTGTCAGCCTTGAATTGTCTACCTAATTGGAGGTACTTTGTTTCGACACTTCTTTCACATGCATGTTTCTGTGACTCTGGTTTGCACTTGTGGTGTGATTAAAATCAAGATTCCTCAATTTGTGGAACTGGGCCAAAGAGTAATCAAGCATTGACTTGTGCATCTATTAGTTGATTTTGTGAGTCCTACTTATAAGATGAATCATTGAGCTTCTGCATTCATATTGTGTTTACCTATTTCTAAATCTAATGCTGAAGATTCTTTAGAAAAGTACGGTTGGTTTCCAATGCTTAAACATTTAAGAATTATGTTCTATGTCAACAAAGGTGTGAGGGTCCATAATCTAACCTTTTCTGCTAGATATGTGCCTTCAGTTGCGCCATTTTCACAGTTCATTTTATCTCCCTGATTTTCAATCCTCAAATGAATAGTTGTCTCCTGAAGCTTTCCCTTTGCTTCATCTGGACTATGGTCCCTGGAACCTCTATCGTATGGTCTGAACTGTTTTTCACAAAATGAGAGAGAAAAAGTTGAGATCCACATAATGTTTCATATAAATTCATCCCACCAAAACACTCAGATTGAAATAATAGCACATTTCATTACTTCCTAGAAACTCACTTTTATAAGAGTACATTGTAGTTCACCTGCATAATTTAAATGTGATTCAAAGGAACATTAGCTTTGAACACTTAATCAAACTTCTTTCTAATTACTTCCATAGTTTAGCAGGGCCTCTGAATGGATGACATGCACTTAATGACGCAGTATTTTAAACCAAATAACATGTAGAAACAGCATACTGAGCGAAAAACTATGACAAATTCTTTCAACATGGTAAATGAAATATCGGTTTTATGTGAACCCCATGAAACCCAAGCATCATAGTCATAATAGATATTGAGTATTTCCATATTGAGTAAAAGAAATGAAAAAAACTTCCAGACACCTCTGGTAGCAGGTGTCAAGGCCAAGCCAGAGTTCATCAGATACAATGAATTAACAAACAAATAAGCCATCTATAATTCAATGTGATCTAAGAAGTCCAAGTTTATTTCAAAATAAATGGGCAAAAAATGAATTGAAGGTACCTGTGGCATGTCAACAGCATATCTGATTTTATCAGATGTAGCTGAGAGCGGTTCAAAAGGAAGAACCATTCCTCGCTGATTGGTGAGATTGCCGAACACATTGTCTAGTCTTTCATTAGCTGCACCTGCATTGATGCACCATAGCAATTACATATATTTTCGACTCCATAATGTAGAATGGAAGAATAAAAGTTAAAGCATTCTGACTCACCAATATAGCTCTTTCCTGTTGACAATAATTCAACGGCCTCTCTAGTTTTGGTGGATTGTTTCTTTGCCAAGGCCTCTTTGGAAAGTACTGCTCATCAAAAGGGACAACAGAAATGTCTATCAAATTTGCATCCCTATTTCCGATTTCTAACACCAGCACCACTATTTTGTACAAATTTATATCACATATAATAAAATTAATCAACCATGTGAAACCTAACATTTAGAGAATCTAGTAGATTGAAGTAATGCTATACTGCATCAGCAGCATAGTCTGACACTAAGATTAGCAATCCATGAAACCAAACTAATTAGGCCAGAGTAACGGTGTCTTCATCAATGCAATTACAGCAGCTGCAGCTTATAAATATTCAAAATTCTTCACTTGTACAGTATGATATATTATTATTCTAAGAAAAAAAAACCCACCGATACCTTACAATTCCCCAAATAAGCCACAGAATAACAACCATCTCATTTTTTACTCATCCTATCAAAATCAGGAATAAGCTCAGGAATAAGCTTTACTCATCCTATAAGTCGATACCTCTCAAGAAAGCGAAAGCTCATTCCTGAGCTTATCCATGCAAGGAAAATTCAAGCTTGAGCACGAAGCACCAGACCTCTCACCCTTCTTCTCATCTTCTCATGTTTTCTTTTCTTCATTCACAACAACAATTTCAGGCTCTAACTTCTCTTTCTCACTCTCTGCCCATCAAAATACTCAAATTTCAGTAAAAAAGATCAATGAAAGAAAAAATTGAGCATTTAAATTTCAAAATACAGAAGAAATCACGAAAACCCAAAGTGGTTTGTACCTTCTTTTGTAGTTTCTTCATTATCAAGGTCAAGAGCAGCCACTGGGATTGAAACCAGGCTCTTTCGCTGAACAGTCCGCTTTCTGAAACACCCACAAAATCTTGAATCAAACAAAAGAAAGAATATAATTTCAATGCTTTCAATTAGATCAGTTCAACAATTAATACCTGTTCGATGAATCAAGAAGAACCCAAACTCTATCCAGCTTTGATCGATCAGTAAACCCGATAATCTGGCTCAGCAAATATTACTGTAGATAGACGCCTCTCTCCGTGTAGATAGAGACTTCCAGATTTACACAGGGAAGATCGAATCCGAATCATAGATGCCAACAAACAGTACCACCTTCTTCGCTATTTCTCTCTCTTTCTCCACCTCTCTGTGCAGTGAAGTAGCGAAGACATGATAGGACTGAGCAGCAGACCAGGTGTCAAGAAGAAAGACGCGGGAGTTTTGGGACGGTAGACAGGTGTCGGGTAACAGAGACTTTTCATCCATGACCGGCTCGGCTGGAGCCGTCACTGTTCATATGCTTATGAACAGTGCCTTAGGAACAGTAACCATCATTAGTATATAGCTAGGTAACTAGAAAACCCAGCCGCGCGATGCTGCGGCACAAAAAAATTGCAATGTTCTCGTCCAAACTGTAGCAACAGAATTCAGATTAAAAAACATCCTCACAATTTACCCAAAAAAAAAAAACCTACTTGTAAGATAGAATTATCTTATGGTACATAAACAGCTACATAGTTAACTTTTGGAGTTGATACACACTATCAAAGCCGAAGGCCCTAAAAGGAAATTTGCAGCTTAGCTTCATACTGCATTATTTGATTCCCAGAAAGAGAAAGGTAAATGAAAATGAAACCCAGATAGGACCCCAAATGGAATAAAGATAGGACTCAATTAAATACTTGTGTAACGGTAATCAAATGATTTCTTTATTTGGTAGGTGATGAGGATCATTGTCTGATACACTTTTAGACGGTTTAAATTTCCTCTAAGATTCTTAATCACAGTATTGTTCATTGTTGTGATTAAGACAGAAAAGCGAGATTGCAGGAGACGAATGTTCAGACTCTTGCTATCTATACTGTCAAACTGAATTGCAGGCGACTTCTTAACAAAATGGTAACAAAGACCACAAACACCCTCTTTCAAAAGAAAAATATCTAGGTTTTATCTCCTGCTTGCAAATACACTAATTTTAATTGGTTCTGTAAAAACTCATGTGCAGACAATTGCAGGGGCAGTTAGAGACTGGTTCTATGACCGAACTCCATTCCAAAAGATAAACTGTCCATACTCTTGCAATCCTACTTGCCATGATCCGAACACCGAAAGCGTACAAACATGTAACCCCTATAATAACAATTCGAAACCTCAGAAAATCATTTACAGTTATCACCTAAATCCGTTCCTTTTTTTTTTCTCAAGAAAAAAACAGTGATTAAACGGCAATAATATGGAATATAATGGTGAAGAAACTAAGCAGTTTTGTCTGCTATTAGTCTAATTAGCCTAATTTAAATACTATGAAACATTGTCATTCATAGATTTAATTCTGATACATTTTTGCTTCCAGCTATGCATTCTAATAGCTTAATTCGGATTGCATAACGATCAAAAAGCTTACATAGCAGACAATATGATAATCAGAATAGCTTTTAAACACGAACAACACTAAAAGAAACCAAGAACAAATTTCAAATAATCACATGCAATAAGACAAAACCCCAAAAAAAAAAAAAAGAACCAACCACTGAAATTGACCAAATCCCACAGACCAATTCTGATAAGAAGCATGACCTACATTTACATCGAAAACAGAAATTAAGCGAATACAAAAGCAAATAGTTTGTGCTGGGATTGATCCAAAAAATAAAAGATTGATCCAAATAGTATGCACATGGCAAAAAGGTATCAGCAAATAGTAATATCATTTAAGTCTGTAAGTACTGTTTTATGCATTCCTACTGGTTTAGCTACTGTTACCTTTGCTGCTATCAACTGATGTGCTCTTTGCTAAGTTCTAAGATTCTTCTCAAACTGTATTAGCTGCCTCTTTTGATATGCTTATGGAAATCCCTGCAGTATATCATATCTAGAGGTTAAATCCATGTCAAATCTAACTTGAACACAAATTTGCTGTAAACAGAAGTGAAAGCAAAAAAAAAAAAGAAAAAAAACACAAAGGTTTGAAAGTCAAATTGAGCAAACACTGATTAGTTAATTATATTTCTAACAGTAGCTGCACATATTTTCAGCTACCAAGCTCTATTACATATATAGCCAAGATCCAAAACCCAGCAGAAAGAAAGAAAGGAACCAGAAAATCATAACTCCAGTTTTCAGAAGATCATAAATAGCTGAAACCCAGAAAATCATTCTTACCTACCACCCAAAGTCACCCCCTTCCTCCCCATATCAAAACCCAATAATTCCAATAGCTGATAAGAAAATCTTTTCTTTTATCTTACATCTCTTATAAACTGAATCACATCAAACTCCAAATTCAGTAACCCAATAAACACCCGTAAATAAACATGAGTAATCAGATATGGTAAATAGTATTTCAAATAAGCAAAAGCTGGCAACTTGTTTTAAGTTTTTAACTGACATATACTGGGCAGCAATTCACAGAAAAAGTACCTGGGATGATCAATTTATTCGACTTCCCTCTTCTTCTTCCTTTTCTTCTTCCTCTTCTTGTTCTTGTTCTTCTTCTTTTTTTCTTCTGTTTCAACAAAATCCCAAAAGAAAAAAGGTTTTATGACCTCTCATCAAACATAAAGCCAACCTCTATCAAGCCTTTATCCAGGGCTAAAATTCATCTCTAAAAGCTAATAATTAGCAGCCATGAATCTGAACAAAAAAACAGAGCATTCGCAATCCAAATTCAAATACCCACCAATTGAATTTTTGATTGGTTTTTTCAATTTCGAATCAGACAACTCGAATCGTACTTCAAAACCCACAAAGCGTTCACCATGCATGGCAAACGAACCTTCCAAAATTCAATAAAGAACTGAAATTTCAGGCGAAGTCATTACCTAATAACTTCCCTATCGATATAACATACAGTAAAATCATAACTTGAAACCTCTCCAATCAATAATCAACAACCCAGACCCGCAGACAAACAAAACCCCCAAAACGCAGAAACCCATACCAATTCAATACCGCCAACAACAAAACACCCACTCAAAAACCGAATCACACAAAAACTGACAAAAGCAATAACAGCAGAAGCAGAAAACTTACACACAAACTCTTGTCAAACTCGCTAAAGCCACAAATTCGTTACTGCCGAAACCAAATCCTCTTCTCTATCCTTCTCTTCAAACACCACAAACCTTTCTTTCGCGTTTATTTTTTTTTTTTTTGGGGGTCTGAACGACAACCTTTCTCTCTCTCCCTTCAAAACCGATCTTCTGATCCAAATTAAGAGCGACAGGCCCTAATTCACCGGCGACGAAGGGCAAAACCGGCTTCAAATCCCTCTTCCCCTTCTTCCTAAATTACCTCTCCTTTCACAGTAACACCTCTCTCTTTCTTTCTTCCTCCAACTCTCTGAAGCTCCCTCTTTCTTTCTATCCCTAGATCCTAGATCGTTATGTATGTATAAAATACCACCCTCACTCTGAAGCTCTCTCTCTCTCTCTCTCTATCTCTCTACCTCACTATTTCTCTCAGTCCCTCAATTCATCGACCATCTCTCTTTTCATACATCAGACCAAACAAACCAAATACCACAAAAACCCACCGCACAACAACAGTAAACAACGAAACCAAACTGTAATTGAGACAAAAATGGAGGGCAAAAGCGTCACTCCATTTCAGGCCCTTATGAACAGGGCTTAGGAACAGGGCTTTCTGGCTTTCTGCTTTAGATGTATGTATAATACGTCCCGCGCGATGCCGCGGGTGGGTTTGCTTGCTAAGCACATTTGTTGTACAAATATTTACATAACAGTGATTTGCAAGCACTGACCTTATTGATAGAGTATAATAGTATATGGTCTATAATGATTTCAAGCACTGATATCATTGTAGTTTGCCTTGTCATCTGAGCAAAAGAAACCAAAGAAGCTTGTATCCAAAAGCACGCAGGTCCTCTAAACCTTCCTTAATTCAAAGCTAGGTGGGAATACATGTGTTCATAACTTCTTCGCAACCTTTTGCATGTTAATTAGTTTCCTCTTACTCGGGACAACTTCCAGTCTCAGTTGGCCCAGCTTGCCTTGCCAACTCAATCAAGCACATACAGTACGTTGTAGAAAACATGTAGCATTCCTACAACTGATGTTCTGCAATAAAGAAAAAGAAAAAAAAGGAATCAAGCACATAAAAACTTAATAATGTTTACTGAGCAACAGTCATACCAAGAAAAACAGAACGAAAATCAGGGTTTTCTTCACTACTTCCATGTTTCAAGTGAACTGGAATCGCCCACAAATTTTCAGTACAAAAGATTACTTCAGTAGTAGGAAAAAAGCCAAATGTTTTTTTCACAGCTAGGTTGAACTCAATAAACGAAAATCTAATGTTAGATTAAAAGTAAACTTGTGCTGCTTAAACTTAAAATTGCAATGATAAGCATAGACTTTGAACCTCATCAAGATAAGTTAATCCTCCATCCAAAGTAGAAGTATTCATATTTAGCGCCAACCTCTGAAGCTCAGGTTCAAGCTCTGCCTCTATTTTATTGATTGACTCTGAACTTTCATATAGTACAATTAACTTTCAATATATACACCAAAATAAAAAACTAAAGTTCAGCGGTATTGATCATCACTTGCAAATAAGCCTTGAGCCTCTTTTTTGAATTGTATGTTCTTTCTTCAATAGTTGGAAAGCTCTCATGCATCTGAGATTGCATATATTGATACAGAATTAGTTGAAACGGACCATGTGAACTTTTGTGTGACATATATTTATATACATACATACATTATACATTTGTATCTACCTAATTGTGCAATAATTTATGGAAATACTATATCATGTTTATATGCTTAGTAATAGGATAGGATATGAAGTCCAGCTGCAATCTTTTATAGTGGAAGATATGCATCTATGGATTATCTACCCTTCTCCATTTTTTGCCCTACAATATTCCCTCAATTCAACTCATCTAACGACCAGAAAGATACGAATGTCTCTGGGGTGTGTATTACAAAGGAGGCCTTGTCAAATGAGAAGAGGAAACATCCCAAAAAAAAAAAAAAATGATGCCAATAAGACCATTGTGCAACACATCAATATTCAAGTACATTAAAGAAGAATCCATCACATTTGACATTTGATATAAGAAAGTATATATCAACATGCCATTTTCATTGTTCTTCGACCCAAGGAGGTTGAGAATTCAAATCAAACATCAAGTGGAATTGAACAGAGATTGTCAAATAATGATATGTACCTGCAACTGGAGCCTCTTCCCAGTCAACATTATCGTGTCCTTCATCTTCGAAGTTTTGATTTCATGCCAACCTGAAGACTCTTTGCTGCTTCTTCTTCTTCTTGTCTTTTTATTAAAGCAGCCTAATAAGCTTTAAAATACTCATCCTATAGAACAACGAAGAAACAAATGAGTGATCTTTTGTACCTTATTGAAGCAGAATATGAGTGACATTCATTCTGTAATTTTTTTTTTTTGGGTGAAGGGGTAGGGGAGGTGTAACATCAAGGTAGAAAAGAAACGTGTGTCTACATCTTTGACTCTATTACTCTATCTAAATTTCAATTGTGAAGTTCTCAAAATATACAGATATTATTGCATAGGAAGTAAACCCATAAACTGAGAAGACGAAGAACATTTGAGGAAACTGAGAAGACAAAGAACATTCGAGGAAACTGAGATTAAATTCCAGAATAATAGACGCAACCTCCCCCAAAAAAAAAAACCTTCATTGTCAAATTCATCAGTTTCAGCTGAAAAAGAGGAGCACAATTTATGCCAAATGCAGAAATTAAAGAAGCAGGGAGTGAATTACTTTACACATAGAAAACGCAAACAATACCCAGATTCAAAGCATACAGAGCAAGAATTAGAAGGATTATCTGAGCTAAGTATTTTGTTTGCCCCTATAACGGAACTTGAATTCAGAATACTTTCTCATGTTTTGTTAAAATGTACAAATACATGTATAGAACTCGAATCAACTATTGTAATTGCTCCCACTAAGGTCACTTAAACATTAAATAGAAATCGAGAATCTTATCAACAGAAACATACCATCTTGATTCACTCAAAGCAAACCCCAATGGAAAAGCAGTAAGAAATTTTGCACAGAGCACCTGAAAAACAAAAAACTGGTCAGTATAAAAAAATTAAGATCAATAATCACCAAACAACAGTAATTAAAATTTAAGATAACATTTCAGCATTCAAAAGAAGAACGAACTCCGACCATTATTCAATTTCTCAACAAACCTAGACAGATCAACTGTTCATATAGTTGGATCAAAAGGCTCAAATCCAATTAGGTTGCATGCGATTCAATTTCTCAAATACTACTGCAGCTATGCAAATCCAACGGCAGCTTGGCAGCTTGGCATTGGCACCAAATAATAATCTACTGAAAACTCTTGCCTTGGCTGCAGCATTATACGCCGAAATCCAAAGGATCAATCCTGCTTTTGCTGAAAACATTTTCTCTTGCCACACTTCAAAACTTGCTCTTAATCTATTTCTAGGTATTTAAATCTCTTTATGTTCAGAGGTACATTTAGCTACAGAGGTGAAAGTGAACATAAATTTCTGCCATGACAAACATTTCAAAGATTGCACACATGCTTTAAATTTGGAAGAAAAGTTTAGAATAAATTTTCAATGTCAGGAAATTACATGAAAGAAGTCTAATGCATACCCAAATGCACCCCCAATTTGTCAATTAAACACCTAATTTGCAAAACCAAATACTAATTACTAATCACATAGTTCTGGAATTTATTGTAAACCTAGTAGCCTAGTTCTAATCTAACAAAAACCATGAAAACCAACTATATAGTCAGAAAACACTTGACCATTGCTCCAAACAATTTCACCAGAGAGCTGAAAATGCCAAACAAAGCAAAACAAAACTGCATGATTTACTGAGAAATAAAACTTGTATTACTTGATTATTACATTAACAGCAGAATTTTCATCACGCCCAGATCTAAACCCATATCCTAAACAAACATTTAACCCCCAAATCCATAGAGGGTTCTTCCCTGCCTCTTCAAAGCATAGACGACATCCATGGCAGTGAAGGAAGAGAATCTCATTCCAAAAACTAAATTTCTACAACTTACTGAAAACTAAAATCAAATCCAACAAACGCAACCTCCACTTATTCGGAACATGAAGTTACTAATGAACCCTGATGAAATCTAACCGGCATTATTTTCAGATCACATACTAAAACTGATAATTGCCAAAACCCTCTCGATCATAACCAAATTACAGCAAAATATGCAACTGATTAATCGAACACCAATTATTCTCAGCAACGACAGTGAGTTTCAAGTTTGAACCAACTCTTCAATCAATACTAACCAAAACGTAACCCAGAATCATAAATCACACAATGAACAACTTTCTGTTAGAAATAGAACTATAGTAGCTCACAAATGATCAAAAGGAAAAGGAAGCTACTTTACATTACCAACCTCCAAACCCACATCAAGTACCAAAAAACGAAGGAAAACAATCACCAAAACCCAATTGAGACCTCCAATTCAAAACATCAAAGAATTCAGCTTAAAGCAATTAAACGCAATAAAAAAACCGATCTGGGCATGTGCGAAAAGAGTGAAAGATCCATTCACAGCGAAATTTGCAGACGCTAATTAATACGTGAAAACAAAAGGGCAGTTGAATTGAATAGAAAGAAGGTTGAATGTAAAATTGTACCTTTCTCTTGGAAACTCCAGAGCTGACCTCTGTCGCACAACTTGGAATTTTGATCAGAGTGGATCGAAATCCCAAAGGCTCTTCCTCTTCATTATTTACATTCATCTTTTCCTTTCTTTACTCTGCCTCTGCTTTCCTTCCCGTCTCCCTCTTCTTCTTCTCTTATATTTGTACTATCAAAAAGATGCTTCTCCTTCTCTCTCCCATCAGTCTCGTGATGTGAATTTCCCTCTTCATGTCTCTCTCTCAATCTATGACACCGTTGTATTAAAGAAACAATGAGGGGCAAAAACCCATTTCGCCAAATCCCCAGAATTGTTCAAGCCAATGAATAATCAACAAACAATCTCCAGTTGGAGTCTACCAAGTTCAGCACCCTCTCTCTCTCTGTCCACCTCTTTCTCACTCTCTTCGCGCAGATCAAAGGAGTACCTGTCCTTCTCCAAAGCAAACACGCAGAAAGTAAATCAACACTTCCGGCACCATCGGTGCGACGTGTGTCGAATGGAGGCTGTAAATTATTCTTTTAAAAGAACAAAACGGTAATTTATAGCATCGGCTCGGCTCGAGCTTCTACTATTACTAAGCCTTCACTGTTCATAAGCTACAGTTCTTAGGAACAGTAACCCATCTTTCCTTTAGCCATATAGTAAATGTTAGCTTGAGACTATGTCTGATTCCTGTTGTGCTATAAATTTGATTCAAAGTCATGAGGTTGGGTTGTAGACTTGCAGTAGCATTGCTTCAGTTAATTGCTTTCCCACTACCATAATGCTAGCCATGAGTAAATTCCAGAACTTGTTCGGAGCTGCGACAGTTTTCATCATCATTCTTTCTGTCCAAACCATGAGCAATCCAATCGGCGAGAGCCCTGACCATGACTGGCACGATGCACACGCAACCTTCTACGGTGACATGGGTGGAAGCGAAACCATGTGTAAGTTTTTAATTCTTGTATATTTATACTCCGATTATACGTAGATATGTGGGTAAATACATTTTTATCCTTTCTATCTTATTTTTGCTCCAAAAACAATTTACTCTTCCCTCAACACTATTCATGTGAAACTTTTCATCATATTTTACCTCCAATTTATTGTCTCCCGATAAATAAAAACAATATCCATCATTCCAGCATTATGTTTTCTTGAATAATTTTTATTTTTAACATAGTAATATGCACTCTTCCTAGAGAGAGAAACCCTAACACCCCAAAGTCCGGTTTTTTTCCGCTTCAATATCCGATCTTGTCCGGCGGCGAATCGATCGGTGCTGGCCTACGGCCTCGCTGTCGTCTTGGGGTTTGCTGCGGGACGGGTCTTCGATTTGATTTGGTCCGAGGATCATCAATGGGTGCTGCACTTCGGATAGTTTCCTGACAGCTCACCTTTGGTTTTTTCTGGTCGCATCTCAACCGGCGGCGTGGGTATGTTCATCAAGACCAGTAGAATTTCGGACGACGTGTTTCAGGACGGCATGAACTGTGGTGGCGTGTTTCTAGCGTGAGCTGTGGCGGCGTGAGGCACGACGGTTTGGGCCGAAGCATGTGGGAGTCGCGGAGGCGTAGATCGACGCGGCACAGGTCATGGTGGAATGGGTCAAGCAATGTTGCTAGGATTATGGCGTACGACATTTCGTCTGGAGCACTGGCTTGTGGCGTACGACATGTCGTCGAGGTTGATGGGCTGGGGCCAGGCCAGCTTGATGGGCTCTGACGTTGGACTATTCCTTTGGATGCTCTTGGGCCTGCTATTTTGGGCTAGGGTTGTTGCCCTAGACCTTTACTATGTTTTAGCTTGTTTTTTACAATAAACTCCTTGTTTTAGGAACCTAAGCACAAATGTAGACCTAATGTCTCTTTAGCGTCTTTGGAGTAGTACCGAAGGAGGATAGCCGCTATCTCTACATATTTGATTGTACAATGAGTAGGACTATATGTACGTACCACTTGTGGGTATAGCCACTGACTTCTTGTCTGTCTTTAAATGACAGTGGAAGGGTATGTAACGACCTATTCTGGCTTGTGATTAATATATTATCCCGCCCCCGCGGCATTACTCAAAAAAGAATAATTTTTATTGTTCTTCAAAAATTAGTCCATAATTGTAATTAATTTTTAGACAGTAAATTTAAGGGAAAAAAAAGTGATTATACAATAAAATATTCTGAAAAAATGAAGCATAATAACCCTAATTGCCAAGCTTGCATGTTAACTGACAATAAAATTATGAAAATTACGGTAACTCAAAAAAGTGATTATCTTAACACAAATAGACATACCAAATTCTTATATATAAAATCAGTATTATAATAAAGATTAATAGATACTTTTTTGTATAATCACTTTTTTTTGGTTCCTTAATTTTATTTTATAAAAATTAATTGCAATAATTTTTTAAGAACAATAAAAATTATTCAAGAAAACATGATGTTGGAATGATTGCCGTTATTATTTATCGGGAAACAATAATTGGAGGTAAAATATGATGGAAAGTTTCACATAAATAGTGTTGGGGTTATGACAGTCATTTAGTGGTCAATTTGAGTCAAATGTCTGATTTGCTCTTGTACTTAACGGAAAGATAACGGAATATAGACGAAAGCACCTTATTGATGTGGTTTTGGAAGTTCAGGTACCTATTTGATCACTTTGAAAGTCCAAGTACCATTGTGTCCAGTCCGAAAAAATTCAGACCCCACCTAATGATAAAAACCCTAATACAATTGATCAATACACCATGATGTTATGGACACCATTAATATTATAGAAGTTGATAATTGCTATTCAATAATCAACAACCAATTGGCCATAGTTTACAAACTTACATAAGAATATAGGCAAGAAAATCCCGTAAAACTTATCCAAGCTAAAGCAAACTAATTAGAATCATTGGGTAGCACACATTTATACTTGCTTATGAGTTATGACAACTTATATATTTTTGAATTTGAATGGGATTAACACTACTAGGAATTCTGGTTTATGAATCTGGAATAATTATTAACTTTATTGGAACACATAAGAGACGGCATTTTAAATGTTCTACTAAAAATTTAACGTGTACGGCACAAAAATAGGCCAAATTCAAGGTTGGGTAGATAATTTGACTCCCAGGATAGGAAGACATTGATAAATGTACAATGTACTCAAAAATTTGATCAGCCTTTCTTTTTTAGTAAAGCAAGATGAGTGACTTTTTCATTTATCATAATTACCAATTCCGTGTCAATTTGCTTTTCAGGATATATATAGCAATAAAATAAAAGAGACATTCAAAATTTTAAACTAACTAAATTTTACTATTTCAATAAAATAAAAGAACATTAACCATGTTTCTGGTCATGAATATAAGGGATTCCACCGTCAAGGTGGAGTTTGTTTAATTCTTTTTGGATGAGCCTGACTTGCACTACTAGATGCTTCATCACCGTCATTGTGTTGAAGGCATTGCTTGGTATTAATGTCAATATTGCTCTGCTTCAATAATGTTTCCGAAAGCTCCTTTGCATCTTCCTCATATATCATACGGACCCCACACTTCTTCACTTGCACATTTTCCTCATTGATTTCATTTCCACCTGCTTTAAATGAGAATACAAGCTGAGTGTAAATATCCTGCCACTTATGTTGGGAGGAGTATCCATCTCTGTGCACATACGACAACCAAATGTGACCCAACACAGGTTGACCCCACTCTCCCCCAAACTCCAAACTCCTAAAGTGATGCAAGGATTCTCCATTGGCACTCAGTTCGCATTTAATGTGCCAGTGAACCAAAGGCGGGAGTGGTTTGAGGGGTCTAAAAACGACACAGCAGGCGAATCCCATCCACTTGTTACTAAACCAACCTGGATGCAGCTCTACGGTTATTGAAGACCCCACACTTCGGTGATTGTACCACTCTGGAATTTCATTTCCAGGAACAACAAAGCCAAATTCTTTATTGGCTGGACTCTTAAGGCATCGTGTTAGCAATGAAAGTGCTATACTCTCACAACTTTGATTCTCCACCAGTTTGAAACAGTTAACAAAATATCCTTGTCCCAACGAATTGCTTTGATTGGCCAATGTATCTAATGAAATGCAGTTGTCAGCGTCTACCCACACATGAGATGGAAGCTTTGGTAATCTCCGAAGCTTCTGGCACCATTCCAAGTGAAGATAGTCAAGTCTGGAGAGTTGGCCGATGCTCTCGGGTAGTCTACTGAATTGATTTCTGCTGAGATTTAATTCTCTTAATGAAGACAAGCATCCAAAATCACTGGGCATTGCTTCTTCAGAAAGATTGCAGTCACTTAGATTCAATTTAGTTAATGAATGCAAACCAGATAAACAAGGCAACGACAATCCTGCCGGAATGTGACTTCTTTTTCGCAATAACTGAAAGGGGATTATATTCCATGTTTTAGGTGACTCTGCTTTACACCCAGCAAGAGAGAATTCTTTGAGGTTTTTCAAAAGACCAATAGAGGAGGGCAGTTCTCTTATGCCACTTCCACTCACATCGAGCTTCTCCAAACAGGCAACATCACCCAACTCATCCGGCAATTTGTCGAGCTTTGAGCAACCTGAAAGATTGAGATCTTTGAGAGATTTTAAGCCACCTACACTGCTTGGAAGACAGTGAAGATGTTTGCAATCTCTCAACGATATAGAAACAAGTCCTTCAAGCATGCCAATAGAGGAGGGCAGTTCTCTTATGCCACTTCCACTCACATCAAGATTCTCCAAACAGGCAACATGACCCAACTCATCCGGCAGTTTGTCAAGCTTTGAGCAACCAGAAAGCTTGAGATATTTGAGAGATTTTAAGCCACGTTTGATGTAGGAAATGCTCCAGCAGTGTTGCTGCACTAAGATGCTACTTCTGTCTTTTCTTTTATGATTGATGGTCTTGTATATATTTTGCTTAACCACAGAACGGGATAGAACGTCACTTGGAAAATCAATAAGATTCTTCCAATCATCATTTTTGGAGCCTTTGGTAAAATCTTGCAAGGTATGTAATCTCAAGTTTTAATGCTCTTGTTCTTGAAAAAAGACGACTAATAAATCAAGTCATGTTGTCAGGGCACCTTTACATTGTAGTGTTAAGCTTATTTCATTTGTTTTTCATTCTGTGCAGGAGGAGATGATAAGTTCCTACAATGCGAAACTGCAGCAGTCGAAGTTGCAGCAGTCAAAGAACGTGCTTGCTGCAATCTAGTTCATCTTTGTGGTATCCAACTTTCAGGACTCGTTTAGTTCGTGAAACTGAAATTTTCCAATTACATCATTAGGATTTATGAATGAAACTGACAGTCATGTAAATGTCATAAAACACCTTTGTGCTGCAACAGTTTCGCTTGCACATGGTTGCATCTTATTTCAACATTGTCGTTCGGTACAATGAATCATAGGAACTGTTGAAGCATACTCTGTCACAATCTTTCATTTTATCATCTTTTTCATGAAAAAACTGTGGAATGTGTATTACCCCATAGACATGTTTACATGCTTTGGTTTCTTGTCTCCCATGGGATCCGCCGATTTCTACTACGTAAGATTGTACAGACAACTGATTGATAAAAATCAAATGGAGATGATGCTACACGGGACTGCCTCCTCTGTGTAGTCATTCTTCAAAAGATGACTAAGCAGCTCATCTGAAGAGACACATAAGTGCATAACGTTCACATGGTTCTTCTTTCCAATATGCTCACAAGGACCACAACCCTCATCCCCAAATCAATAGGAGATCAGATATGCCTCAGCTGCTTCACCTACGTGGCTTGCTTTAATATCATAATCTGGGAAATTTGAAGTACGCCTGTAAGTTGAGGTCTGTATTACTCATATTTATTACTCTTGCATCAAGAACTTCAAAATTCAAGGAAGTAGCCATTAATTTTTATTAATAACTGGATAATTTGTAGTAGCCATTAACTATTATTAGGAATAACTGGATAATTTGTATCACTGGCAAGTGCCCTGGTACAAAAACAAGGCTTAAATTACAGGGGACCCAAAACATAAAACCATATTAATTCCTTAGTTATTAGAAACCGAAGGAATCATATTTCAGATATGGCTCATCTCGTGCAGTACCATTTACACTTAGCGCACCAGTACCATTAATCTAAACCCAGATCAAGAGAAAATTAAAACTAAGCCTCTTTGGCTCTTTCCTAATTAGCAAGGACTTCCCTTCGAATCAACTCTGGGTCAAATGAGGAAGGATTGTTAGTGTGCGTGAAATTATAGCAAAACTCATGCATCAACGAATGATAATAGTCATGTTACGAGTTAAAAACTGTGGTGATGGTCAATGCTAATATGATGGGCATTCGCATATGAAAAGGTGACTACTACAACAACTTAAGTGGATCTACTTCACCATTTCCCTTGAGCTTGATGTTAATGCATTTCTATCTTCTACCTCTCGCAAAGCTAGTTTAAGCTATTCCGATATGTTTAGTCTCAACTATATATCATTCAAACACTAGTCAATTAAAGGAAATTGCTACCACTCGTCCTGAGGGGGAAAAAAAAAAGGACTTCGGAATAAAAGAAAGGTCATGAGACCAAAGTGGATGTCCTGATTTCCACGGCCAATGTCCAGGGATCCTGGGGACTCATTCCGACTGAAATGAGTTTAAGGGGGTGGGTCTCGCTTCAACAGACAATTAGGCATGGTTTAGTAGTGAAAGCAACTTCCTCCATAATCATCTAGGCAATCAGATTTTGCGATTGTCATTTCATCGATCGTTGCTCATTCCCGTAAGACCGAAACTTGTATATGAAGGGGCTTTTGTTGGATGAAAATTAGGGTTATGCTATGAAAAGCTATGTTTGCAAATAGTTTCAATGGTCTGAAAACCCCTAGTGATGAAAAAGTAAGATTGATATTCAGGGCCTTGGTGAAAACCAAATTTCTTTGAGGATGTTAGAAACTTAGTATGTCACATCATAAAACTATATTAAGGCATGAGATCCATGAAAGCATAAAGTTTAGTGACAAGGTCCAAGGCATGTGAACTTGCAGTCTGTTGAACCGTTGTAATAATTGTTTGACCTTTTTAGCTTAATTGCCAACAAGATTTCCAATATCTTATCAACAAGTTTAGGCTCAATTCTATTGAACCCTGAACCGATTGGGGGAAAGAATGCAAAATTTAAAAAATAAAAATAAAAAAAACCTAGTTGGGTAGTTCATAAATAGCTTGTGGTGGAACTCTACAATCCACTCAGAGATTAGGCAGTTCTGTAAGTAAGCCTAACTCTTCTCATGTCCTTTTTCTTGTATATTCTCAATCACCTTAATTAGGGGGATGTATTTGTCATTTAGAAATTGAATTGATCAGGCATTATAGGGCCTTTTCACAAATGTGTGCAGACAAACTTTTTGAATGTGTAGCTTTTAGGAACTACAACATGGGAGCAGATAACTCATTAACATTCTCCATGTCGATGCCCATTTCAAATAGAAAGAAGAGTACTTAAAAGGCCATGTGTCTAATAATTGACAAATAATTACTTGGAGTACATTCTATAATGATTTTCACTTACCAAACGTTACCAACATAACTTTTATTTGTTTGAGGACAAGAACAAAAATAACAGAGAGAGAGAGGAGAGAGTAATGACTGATTCATGTGTGTTTATTCATCTCACAATGGAGGGTTTATATAGAAATACAAACCTAGTGTGAATACAAACGTCATCAGGTGAGCAAACATCTATCAGCGCATATACACCTGGTCTTAGAGCTTCATCTATTTCCCTGCAAGTCCGTAGGATAGTTCAGACTACATATAAGAGACACTTCAAAAAAAATAAATAAATAAATTGATTTTTGGAGATTGTAATTGGTGCATTTGCGCATACTTATTTCAAGTGATATCGTTCTCCGACTGATGCAGAATAAGATCAAATGATTAAAATACTTTATTTTGGGTTGATCTTAGGAACATTAAAAATTAGCGTGATATCTCGGCTGTTAAACCTAATCTTCCCTTCTGTTCTGAACCAAAAGGTAGCAAAAATTACCTTTTGATGCCTGTTTTGCGGGGGCCATATCCTGAATAAACCTGTATGTAATAAGCTAAAAAGTGGTAACAGTGTGGACCAAAGACCTCTTTTTGATGTCTTAGCTGCAAAATAGATATGATAAAACCAGGTGATGAAGTTATTTTCTCCTTTTGGTATTCAGTCACATTAAAGTCAAAACTTAATGGAACAAAACTATAATCTAAATTAGAATGATACTATCAGTGAGCACCTACCTCTTCATAAATCCTTCTGAGAGAACATGCACATTTGACTCCTTCTAGTTCCTATGAAAAGAAGCCTTCCCTGGCTACCACAACAGCATCCAAAGTCTCCAAACAATAAAGAAGAACACGAACAGAAGCTTGAAGTAGAGCAACATACCCCTCGCATTCACTAGAAATTACAAAAGAATTACAGTAACTCTTAGCACAGTCTACTTGATGAGTAATGTACAAGTAATATAGACCATTTCAAACATCTTTGACAATCAATTTGCAAAAGATGAATATCAAAAGTTTAAAGTTCGTATGCATACTATACCTCTTCCCACCTGATCTTTATGTTTTCAGTTTTGGCCTAAGCTTAATAGTCTATTGCACACTTCACAAGTCTTTACTATGAAATTTTTAATACCAAATGAATATATATACCTTTTGTGGTGCTTCACAACATTATGCAATAATCGGCAGCAAGCAGAATATAGGCCCACTGAGTATTGCCTGTCTATACCAGAGACATGTACACTTGCTACTGGGTCGGATGGTTGGTTATTTGGACTTGCTGAAGAATCATTTGGAACAGGATATTTAGAATGTTTTAACAGATGGAAATCTTGAAAAAGTGCTGAAGGTATACGTAATGAGTGTGCTACAAGCCAGAGATCCATTTTGTATATTGCATGCTTGCCAGAACGTCAACACACATAAGAATGACTGTTCCTGGGTCTGGATCACTATCATCTTTACTCTGAGTGAATCTCTCATAGAAGATTAGTGCACTCTGCAGATGCAGAATAACATCGAACATGCAGGCAATTAACCTCTGAATGTATTTTTTAACCACAATCAAATTGCGTCCTGAAACACAAATAAAAGGTCAGAGCATGTCCAAAGAACTTCAATGATATACAATTGAATCCATACAACAGCTGAAGTGTTGAAGGAATATCGATTTAGTGTGCCTTATCAAACTAGGAGTAGCAATAGGAGAGAAGGTTCTAGATTTCCCAATCCTACACGGATTGGTATTCCTTGTAACATTAGAACTAGTACTTTGTAATCCCTATATATAGGGCTCATATTCTCAATAATAATACACATCTCTCTCTACAATTCTCTCTCGAATCTATTTTACTTAAACATGAAGGGAATTATTATACATGTACACTTTTCTTCCAATGTGGTAATTTGTCCTTGCATTTAATTCACACTTCTGTATGGCTAGAACATAAGTCATAGGATAAGTAGCTAAAAGAGGTCCTTCTGTGAAGCAATTGCTATAGACATGCAGTTCCATTCATCAATGCAATTACCTTATGCATAGCTAAATAGGGAATTAATGTAGTAGAACCATTTCATACGCTCTATAAATGTGTGATATAATATTACCTGAAACAAATTCCAGAACCAAATCCAAGCAACCAATGCCAGATGCAACAATTGAAGAAACCTTTCCTCCATCTTCACTTCCAGCACATATGTCATACCTCACTGTGCACCCTTCCCGCACACCAACTAGGGCTCTTCCGATAGCTTGAACTGCAGATTGGAGATGCAACTCTGTTGATTTCTTTATGAACACTGCGAATGATGACCTCAACACTGCAAATAGTGTTGATTTCATACGCTCTATAAATGTGTGATATAATATTACCTGAAACAAATTCCAGAACCAAATCCAAGCAACCAACAACACTATTTGCATCTTTCAAGCGCAGTCTTCTTCTATGAACACTACCAATTACAGAGTCTTAACAGACGTCAGATGATGCTGAGCACGTCACTGCAACTGCAGATTCATCCTGCAGTCCACCACATGCCATATCAGTGTCAGCATCATTGCCTTCCAGCAAAATCTTCTCTGCACCAAACAAATCTAAATTGTAGCCTGACTTCTGAAGATTATAGGCATGACATATAGTTGTGGACTGCTGATTATCGTCAAGAATAAACATTTGTATTTTGTAGTAGAAGACTAGAAATTTCTTCAAAAACAATTATACAGAGGTTGAGTTCGGAGATTGGTTCAAGTTTCCACCTTGACAACTTAGCTTTCTCATCACTATTTCTCCCATCTGTGTCGATCATAACGCATGCTAGGCCCCATAAAAACCCACTAAAACACGAAATTATGGAAGCAAACTTGTTCAAATTTAAAGCATCAACAGAAACTTCCTCTTTTCCATTACAAATGCCATTCTTCACATTTACAAGTAAGATCTGCATCTGTTCCTTCAAAATCTTAGCAACACCGTTTACACTTTTCAAGGCTTCAATATAATTGGACGAATTCAATAAACTTCTCTGTTCTTGGGCACATCCAAAATTCAGCTCAGCAACCTCAAGGAAACGAACAGCATGATTGGATTGATATTTATTTAATGTCAGAAACACATAAAATGTGTGATCCATTAATGCCAAGATCATATCATGAACTTGATGATAAATATCTTTTGAGAATGATTCTTGAAGCCCAGCAACCATATGCACTGACTTGTAAAGCCATGAAACTGGAAATAAATCCTCATAGAGTACAGTGTCTGAGGTTCGACTGGCTGCTGTCACCTCACAAGCAGTAATTATACATCTTAAGGCCTTCCGACAGGACACAAACAATCTGAAGAGCTCATAATAATAAGCTGAGTATGAAGCATTCTGATAATTCTCTCTACAATTCTCTCTCGAATCTATTTTACTTAAACACGTTATCAGCACGACTCTAGCCACAAAAACCGAAACAACCTATTCTGCCTACCTACGTGCCTACTACCCCAGCAGACCCTAGCCCGAGCTAGCCAAGCCTTCGCTGCAGCCTGCTCCTTGCACGCCCAGCGCTACGCGCCCCTGCGCTCCGTGCTGCCCGCCTACGCGCCCGTGCGTCTGCAGCCCCACGTCGCTGCATGGCTGCTCCTGCAGCTCTGCCGCACATCTGCTGTCCCTGCAGCACCTACGCGCCCCTGCGCACGCATCCCTACTGCCCCTGCAGCACCAACGCACACCGACTGCACCTTTCCCCTTTCCTGTGCACGTCCGTCTGTTTGCAGGCTCCGAAACATCTAGTTCGGAACCTCGGATCAAAATCTTTTCTTCATCAAAGTTGTTCATCTCTGTCTCTTGCATCTAACCTCCGAATTTCAGCCTTATCGGAGTTATTTTGAGACCAATACAATAATCAAAGTGAAAACTGTTCAGAAGAGAATTTGCTCCGAATTTCAACAAGCTTGACCTTATAAACATTCGCTGCACGCCTCTACTCGGATTGCTTCGCTCCATCACGCCTGCATCGACACGCGCGTGATCCAAATACAAGTAAGTATCCAAAAGAGTAAGTTTTGAAGTTCCTAAAATTTGAAATTTAAATATTTCTTCTTCTTTTCTCGGGGACTTGAAAACCTCCCTTCTTCTACATCCCACCTTTCTTATAACGTGGGTTCGATCATTGAAAAGCGGAATCGTGGGGATTCACGCAATTAACGAACTAAGAGCGTTCGTAAGACTTCGGACTAAGAGCGTCCGTAAGCATCGATTTACGACCATACAAACATCATTGTTTCGGTCTAATCCAATCATTCTTGGAAATCGATTTCTTGGTAGCATAGCTCGGAAATCTTATTATTTTTCGTGGAAGCATTGACTCCGAAACTAACTTGTCCCTGTTTCATCTTTCAGGATGTCAAACATGAACAAACTCGATTTTGTTCCATTGAATTATGCAGGCAAAAGGTACTTAATTTGGGTCACTGATGTCGAGATCCACCTTATTGCCCGTGATTTATTGCATACAATCCAAGAGCTTTGTCCTATAGAAACAGCTCCAGACCCTCAAACTGAGAAAGATAATTCCAAGGCACTTGCCTTCATGAAACGTCACATGGATAGTGACCTACAGTTTGAGTTCATAAATGAGGATAGCGCCATAAAGCTTAGGCATGCGCTTCGCGAACGATATGGCAATGTTCGTGACTCCATACTTCCGAATACAGAAGCAGAATGGAAAGATCTTCGCTTCTCTGAATTTGACACTGTCATGCAATTTTATTCGGAAGCTCTCAGCATCAGAGCAATGATGCGTCTCTGTGGAAAAACAATCACAGAAGACCAATTGATTGAGAAAACCCTCAATACCTTCCCCGCCTGTGCTATGAGGTCCTCTGACTTATTCCGGACTCATGTAAATGCAAGACGGATCACAAGTTTTCAACAGCTTATTGAAGCTATGGCCACTACTGAAAGACATGGCAATGAACTTGTGAAAAGAAGATTTGATAGGCTTCAAGATAGCTATCAAGAGCATCGTCCTATGGCTAGAGAAAGTCGCCATCGACGTCATGATCCATACGATCGAAATGCTCAAGAAGGTAATCGCTCAAGGCGACAATCCCACGACCGTAGGAGGCGTGATTTTGAGGGATATAGGGTTGGAAACCATGGAGCCAACGTTGGCCATGGGCACCACTTTCCAACGCCACCAGTCCTAGGGACTATGCATATTGCGCCAATGCGCCTCAATCAAGGGATAATCCTCTTTATGGTGTCTATTTCTGATATGGAACGTCTGATCAATGGACCTGAATTTGCAATGTACCTACGAAGGTAGTCGCATCAGGGTGATCAAGACATCGAGTTCACAAAGACTTTAAATCTGGCGATGAAGACAAAATGCCGCAGATTTTTATAGTCTTTATTATTTCCAAGAATCATGTAATGGCAATTATGCCTTAAATCAATAAAATGACTTATTGTATTAACTCTTTCCCTCTAGGCGTACTCAAGAGTAATTGTGATGTCTAGGCAAGGTTTGATCTGAGAGAACGGTTTTAAAAGTGAGCAACGCTCCACCAAAATCTCGCCTTACCTTACCTGGTCACAACCAAATTGAAATTACCGAACGGATTGCGTGACTACGATTTGTCTACTGTTTGATTTTTAAGTTGGATTAGATTTTGGTCAAGAAACTTTGATGTAATCATTGGCTATTATTAATAAAGTATCGATTGATTTTATCTCATGTCATGGACATATTTTTCGAACTTTATTACTTACAAGATGTAAGTGCCAATGATTTTCATGTGGAAACACATTGTGAGAATGGACAAGAGTTCCTTTGCATCACCTCTAATGACTACGGACATAAACGAGTCTTAGAGAAACTTATGTGTCGCTCTAGTGGGTTGTATGCAACCACTATTCGAGTCATTGAATCCAACCATGTCATGAGAGATGATTTATGGGATTCCGACACATATAGGCTTTGGCACGACCGTTTGGGACACCCAGGTCGTGACCTGATGATCCGTATATTAAAGACTTCATACGGACATCCCTTTTTCAGAACGAAAAGAAGTAAAACTAGGTTTTTGGACACCGAAGGAGCCCCTGCGCCTCACGGCGCCGTTCACCCCCAAATCCGGCCATCCTTGGCCGGCGCCGCCTTCCCCCTGCGGCCTCAGGGTGGCATTGACGCCACCAAGGCTCCTTTGTCTCCAACTTTTACTTCTAAAGTCACTTGTGATTTTGTGGCTCAACCAAAATCCTCATTGGTTGTTTCTAAAGCCCATTATTCGTTCTGCAAAGCCTGCTCTTTAGCAAAGTTAGGATCGAGACCATCCTATGCAAAGGATACGAAAGAAAATATACCATTCTTGCAAAGAATCCAAGGTGATATTTGTGGACCTATTCAACCATCATGCGGACCATTTCGATACTTTATGGTATTGGTTGATGCATCGACACGCTGGTCACATGTCATGCTATTGTCCACAAGGAATGCTGCATTTGCTAAACTCCTAGCACAAATAATTAAGTTAAGGGCTCACCACCCTGATCATCCTATTAAGTCTATAAGATTAGACAATGCTGGAGAGTTTACATCAAAGACTTTTGATGATTATTGCATGTCCATTGGGATTGATGTTGAACATCCTATTCCTCATGTTCACACCCAAAATGGTCTCGCAGAAGCCGCCATTAAACGACTACAAATGGTCGCTAGGGCATTGGTAATGCGCACCAATCTCCCAATTTCTGCTTGGGGCTATGCAATATTGCATGCAGCTGTGCTTATTTGTCTGAGGCCCACTGCCACTCAACCCTTTTCTGCGTCCCAGATGGTGACTGGGTATGAGCCTAATGTCTCACACTTACGCATATTTTGGTGTGCAGTTTATGTGCCAATTGCGCCACCACAGCGCACCAAAATGGGTCCTCAAAGACGATTAGGTATTTATGTTGGATATGATTCTCCAACGATTATCCGCTACATAGAACCCTTGACAGGCGATCTCTTTACCGCTAGATTTGCGGATTGTCACTTCGATGAGACAGTCTTCCAGTCGTTAGGGGGAGATAAGAACATCAATGTTCAACAGGAACGACAAGAATTGTCATGGTCTGTCCCCACTCTGTCTCATCTTGATCCCCGAACCGCACAGTCCGAAATTGAAGTGCGGAGAATTCTCGATCTTCAGAACGTAGCAGAATCGATGCCTGATGCGTTTTCTGATATCGCTAGAGTGACGAGATCACACATACCTGCTGCAAACGTGCCTGCAAGGATTAAAGTCCCTAAAAGTAGAGGACATGACGCCAACTCAAGAATGCATGAGCATGGCGCCAACGTCCCATCTCTCAATGATGGTGACGTTATGGCTAGGCCCACGACTCCTGCCAGGAAGCGCGGGAGGCCCATAGGTTCGATGGATTCTCGCCCAAGAAAGAAAGCGAGTTTGGCACAAAATAATCCATTAATCATCGATGTGAATAATCCATCTCATGAGAATATTCCGGATTATGGTTATGTCCAAGAGACATCATTGGGGGACGCTCCAATGTCAGAACCAACTCCAGAGAAAAGAGAGATCTCCATAAATTGCACTAGTGTACATGAGATGATGGATAGAAATTCTATGGCAATTGATGATGCATTTGCATATCATATTGCAAAAGGAATTATAGAATATGATGATATCGAACCTCGCTCTGTTGAAGAATGTCAACGAAGAGCAGATTGGCCTAAATGGAAAGATGTGATCCAGGTTGAATTGGATTCACTAACAAAGAGACAGGTATTTGGGCCTGTAACGCAGACACCCCCAAGTGTAAAGCCTGTTGGCCATAAATGGGTCTTTGTTAGAAAGCGTAATGAGAAAAATGAGGTGGTAAGATATAAAGCCCGCCTTGTGGCGCAAGGTTTCTCACAACGCCCTGGAATCGACTACGAGGAGACATATTCTCCCGTAATGGACGTTATAACGTTCCGCTACCTTGTCAGTTTGGTAGTTTCCGAAAAACTTGACATGCAGCTTATGGATGTGGTTACAGCATATCTCTATGGGGATCTAGATTCAGAGATATATATGAAGGTTCTAGATGGACTTCAATTACCCAAATCAAGTGGCTCTAAACCACGGAGCGCGTTTTCAATAAGGTTAAAACGCTCACTATATGGATTAAAACAATCCGGACGGATGTGGTATAACCGTCTAAGTGACTACTTGATTGGGAAGGGATATATTAACAACGAAATATGCCCATGCGTGTTCATTAAGAGAACAGGTTCCGGATTTGCAATCGTAGCAGTTTATGTCGGTGACATGAACCTAATTGGAACTCTAGATGAGTTGAAGGAAACTGCTAAATACTTGAAATCCGAATTTGAGATGAAAGATCTTGGGAAAACACGGTTTTGTCTCGGTTTAGAACTCGAGCACCGTAGTGATGGGATTTTGATCCATCAGTCTGCATATACTCAGAAAATTCTAAGGCGCTTTAATGAAGATAAAGCGAAGCCTGCGAGTACTCCCATGATCGGCCGTAGTCTTGAGCCCGGAAAAGATCTGTTTCGTCCAAGGGATGAGGACGAAGAACCATTAGAGGCCGAAGTGCCCTATTTGAGTGCAATAGGCGCATTATTGTACTTAGCTCAATGCACAAGACCGGATATCTCATTCGCAGTGAACTTGTTAGCTCGACATAGCTCTGCGCCAACACGCCGCCATTGGATTGGTGTAAAGACAATCTTTCGATACCTAAGAGGTACGATTGATATGGGCCTATTTTATCCCTACAGAGAGACGAGGAACGACGGAAGAGTTGGGATCGGACCCCAAAAGGCAAAACGCCCCCGTCCATAGAATGGCCGCCGGTCATGTTGCCGGCGCCGGCGCCGCTCATGGTGGCCGGCGTCCTCCTATCTCCCTCCATCAAAACAACAATGATGTCTTGATGGGTTTTGCTGATGCAGGGTACCTCTCTGACCCTCACAAGGTCGCTCCCAAACTGGTTATGTCTTTACCATGGGAAGCACTGCGATATCTTGGAGGTCTACGAAACAGACCCTTGTTGCTACTTCCTCGAACCATGCAGAGATTATTGCTCTACATGAAGCCGTTCGTGAATGTATATGGCTAAGGTCAGTGATTCGACATATTCAAGGAAGTTGTGGTTTGAAGTCTACCACAGATGAACCTACATGCATTTATGAGGATAATGCAGCTTGTATTGAACAAATGAAGTTAGGTTTCATCAAAGGCGACAACACCAAGCATATATCGCCTAAGTTCTTTTATAATCAGCAACAACAATCACTTCTAAAGATTGAAGTGAATCAAATCCGATCAGAGGATAATGTAGCGGACTTATTCACTAAGTCGTTACCTAAATCCACATTCGAGAAACATGTGAAGAGCATCGGATTGAGAAAGTTATCCGAACTCCACGATTGTAGCAATCAGGGGGAGATATCGACATCAGGGGGAGTTATGATGTCTACATGTTCGATCTCGAAGAGTGAAGGACGTGTTGTGCTCTTTTTGTCCTTCGACCAGGGTTATTTTTATCCCACAGGGTTTTTGTTACCTGGCAAGGTTTTTAACGAGGCAACGGATGAAGCGTCACCACCAAGTTTGAAGCGGCACAAGGGGGAGTGTTGAAGGAATATCGATTTAGTGTGCCTTATCAAACTAGGAGTAGCAATAGGAGAGAAGGTTCTAGATTTCCCAATCCTACACAGATTGGTATTCCTTGTAACATTAGAACTAGTACTTTGTAATCCCTATATATAGGGCTCATATTCTCAATAATAATACACATCTCTCTCTACAATTCTCTCTCGAATCTATTTTACTTAAACATGAAGGGAATTATTATACATGTACACTTTTCTTCCAATGTGGTAATTTGTCCTTGCATTTAATTCACACTTCTGTATGGCTAGAACATAAGTCATAGGATAAGTAGCTAAAAGAGGTCCTTCTGTGAAGCAATTGCTATAGACATGCAGTTCCATTCATCAATGCAATTACCTTATGCATAGCTAAATAGGGAATTAATGTAGTAGAACCATTTCATACGCTCTATAAATGTGTGATATAATATTACCTGAAACAAATTCCAGAACCAAATCCAAGCAACCAATGCCAGATGCAACAATTGAAGAAACCTTTCCTCCATCTTCACTTCCAGCACATATGTCATACCTCACTGTGCACCCTTCCCGCACACCAACTAGGGCTCTTCCGATAGCTTGAACTGCAGATTGGAGATGCAACTCTGTTGATTTCTTTATGAACACTGCGAATGATGACCTCAACACTGCAAATAGTGTTGATTTCATACGCTCTATAAATGTGTGATATAATATTACCTGAAACAAATTCCAGAACCAAATCCAAGCAACCAACAACACTATTTGCATCTTTCAAGCGCAGTCTTCTTCTATGAACACTACCAATTACAGAGTCTTAACAGACGTCAGATGATGCTGAGCACGTCACTGCAACTGCAGATTCATCCTGCAGTCCACCACATGCCATATCAGTGTCAGCATCATTGCCTTCCAGCAAAATCTTCTCTGCACCAAACAAATCTAAATTGTAGCCTGACTTCTGAAGATTATAGGCATGACATATAGTTGTGGACTGCTGATTATCGTCAAGAATAAACATTTGTATTTTGTAGTAGAAGACTAGAAATTTCTTCAAAAACAATTATACAGAGGTTGAGTTCGGAGATTGGTTCAAGTTTCCACCTTGACAACTTAGCTTTCTCATCACTATTTCTCCCATCTGTGTCGATCATAACGCATGCTAGGCCCCATAAAAACCCACTAAAACACGAAATTATGGAAGCAAACTTGTTCAAATTTAAAGCATCAACAGAAACTTCCTCTTTTCCATTACAAATGCCATTCTTCACATTTACAAGTAAGATCTGCATCTGTTCCTTCAAAATCTTAGCAACACCGTTTACACTTTTCAAGGCTTCAATATAATTGGACGAATTCAATAAACTTCTCTGTTCTTGGGCACATCCAAAATTCAGCTCAGCAACCTCAAGGAAACGAACAGCATGATTGGATTGATATTTATTTAATGTCAGAAACACATAAAATGTGTGATCCATTAATGCCAAGATCATATCATGAACTTGATGATAAATATCTTTTGAGAATGATTCTTGAAGCCCAGCAACCATATGCACTGACTTGTAAAGCCATGAAACTGGAAATAAATCCTCATAGAGTACAGTGTCTGAGGTTCGACTGGCTGCTGTCACCTCACAAGCAGTAATTATACATCTTAAGGCCTTCCGACAGGACACAAACAATCTGAAGAGCTCATAATAATAAGCTGAGTATGAAGCATTCTGATAATCTAATAAGCCGCCAACAACAATCCTGAAGAACACAGAACTGGTTATATTAACAAATGCCTTGATTGAATGGATACAAATATTAACTTCAATTCAAATTGAAAGGAAAACACACAATATTACTTTTCATGAGATATGAATTCTTGAGACTGCTGGGGAAAAAGGTTCACATATACATAATGAGGTACTATTATCTTCACCCATGAAGTATTAGAAAAAATATCAGACTTAGAAAGTGTATCAAGAATAAGCAGTTGTCTATGCACTTTTCCATACAAATTGAAACAAACAAGAGTCTAACAAATTCCTCTCCTTTGCATACATTTTATGGAACTATGTTCAAAAAATGAAACAACAAAAACAGAAACAGAAAGAAAACATAACTGAACTGGGCAACCATTTTAATCTTAGAACCCAACTCAACTAATTGAATATTTCATTTTATTGACTATTTCGAATTGGTAATGATAATTACTCACTATAGAAGATTTCTTATCTTTTACTTCTTTTAAGCAATAAGAATTGTATTGATTGTTGGACCATACATCAAACCCATGAAAGCTCATACCTTTCGAGGTTCAGAATAGAAGTCACATAACGTGAAAATGATCTCGTGTCCAAATGACCTTTTGGCATACAACTCAAAAGATTAAGCAAACTCTGACAAGCTGTAAATTTCATGATGGTAGATGGTTGGGAGTTTTGTCCCTTGCAACTTGAGACTGAGGAACAATCAAATACATTGAGTTTGTTGCAGGAAATAGCCAATGATGAGTTCTCTAAATCACTTAACACATTTGGCCAATTAGGTGATGATTTGAATTTAACATTGCCGGATTGAAAGTCGCTGATGAATGGTAATTTAGATTTCTCCAATGCACGGCAGAACCTCTTTGCAAAATACCTGCGGACAAACTAATACAAGAGATAAAACAAATACCCTGATTGAGATGAACAGTAAATGAAAAGTGTGAAACAAAAAGAATCCCCAAAAAGATACAAATAAAAATATTTTGCAAGATACAACTGTGTGTGTGCATGTACATCACGTGAGGTTTGATGCAATGCCATTTGATCTTTGAAAGATGCTTATTCTTTGCTCATACAGACTGGAATCAATAAAGCACTGTGATGAGATTTGATGCAATGCCACATTCTTCAGCCTGTCAGCTTCATGGTTCTTGTGCTCTATAACCACCCCAAAGCTGCTTCTTACATAGGGAATTGAAGTATGGATTAAAAGAGAAAGGAATCTCTTCAAATCCTTTTTACAGGCATGAGGGCACCATGCATGAATATTTTGGCAAACAACCCACCAAAGTGCAGTTGGCAATGACTTCTTGTTCACAGAGCAAATACTGAAATCCCATTCATCACTTTCATAGTTACCCATCTTATTATTATTCGTATCAGCAGAAATGAATATTTGCTGTTGATCTTCAGACACTAATGAGAGGTGCTCCATCAAAAATCCAGTAAGTCCTGCTGCCTCTTGCCTCAAATAAGACATCTCCGCAACTTGCACCAGATTGTCACCATTTTCAATAAAATATTCAAAAGACTTTATATGACTATCCAAATCCACAAGCCTTTCACAAGCCATAGCATGCATTACGTAAGTTAAAGGACAAGAATCAGCTGCACGGTCCTTACAAAAGATGTTTGAAACAGATTGAATAACAGAAAGAAGAGAAGCTGAAGGTTGTACAATCCAAGAGAAAAATCCCCCATTGATCCAATCAGACATTTCCATCCAATCCCTACCAGAGAAAGAGGAGAATGAATCTCCCATTTCTGCAGACACCTTTCTTGATAAATCTGGAGCCATAAGGATTGCTGCTTGCCTATATAAGCATCGGCAAGAGCTATACAATCGAAAGAAGAACAAAACTACCCAATAAGTGGAGACTCCAAATATCAGATATTTGTTTTTGTTTCTAGCGATCACATTGTCAGAATCTTTTACCGCGACAGACCATAGGAATTTGTTTACAGCATCCTCCTGCTGTGGTCTAACCAGATTGCTCATGCAAGGGAAAATCACTCTAATTAATTCTTTTATAGAAGCGCCAAGAAGGTTACAGTTTCCAGTTGTGACAATCAATGACTCTAGGAATAATGCATATATTTCTGACAACCCTCTCCCGAAAAGTTCAGCTTCCAGATTAAAACTGTGCAAGCTACTTAGATGGCATTCAGAAAATTCTTTTTCATCAGCCTCCGAACAACCAACTTTCATCCACTCTAGAGATTCTGATATATCCAATGTTAACTGCCGAATACATTGACTTGCTTGTCCTTCTGGTATGGACTTCATTGCTTGATGAATTGCAATTTTGAATTCATGTGCAGATAATAGCATTTCCACAGCTTTTGCATATGCTTCACCATGAAAAGGAATGACAAATCTAGTATAGTTCAGTTGACCATCGCTATTATGTAAATTAATAACCCTTATTGCTTTACACAATGCAAAGATAGTATTATTCACCTGCAATGGTGCAATAGGAGAACCAATGGGATTACAATCACAATCACAATCACAAGTACAAGAAAACTTTGAAAGAACAAAACAAATTATCAGAAGAAACTAAACTGAAGACTTCCATATATAAAACATAATTAAAAATAAACAGTTAAAAGCTGGAAAATGCTTGATCAAAGAGCATTTTACTAACCTGGCGAAGTTGACTATAGAGCATAATTAATTGGCAACCAATATCTGTTATCTTGGAGAATAATGAGCATCTATCCGGAGATTCCACCAAAGAAAGCCCAATGGCCCAGTAAGAGAGGGAGGATCATTAACCACAAGCTTACTAGATCATTCTCTAGAACATCATATTCAATTTCCAAAAGATAGCCAACAGCAGAAAGTACCTCATTTGCTATTAGAGTAAAACTATCTGAGTGTGTAACTGACAACTGAATTAAATCTGAGGACAATGAGATGATAATATTATAAACCTTCTTCAAGAAATTAAGAGAAGCTCCCTCAGAGGCATCCTCTGTTCTCACATAAATCTTTTCATGCATAAAGACCGAAAGTACATTATTTATAGCTTTAACTCTTTTAGTGTGCAATGAATATCCAACAATTCAGGGCCCACTTTCAGCTTAGTTTCAAGAAAGCCATTGATCTCAAGCAAAAGAGGCTCCATAATCAGTACAAAAAAATCGTGAAGTGACTTTCGTGTTCCTGGATTGAAGCTAGTTGAGCAATAATTCTTTTCAACAATACGACTCCCAGAAGACATCGTAGACGTTTGACCCAATGAACTATCTTCTAACTGCCTTGAACCTTCACTCTTCCCCATCATTTTGGTACTTGCAGTCAGCGCTGAATCCCTCTTCAGCTTTTTAACTTGGTCAATAAGCAAGTGAAACAATACTCCTATGCTTTCTACTGCAAATGCATTCTTTGCAGCTAAATTCCTCGAGCCAGCACCAGTAGGCATAAACCATGAATTTATAGTCAGGTTTTCCCTACGTTTTTTATTTAAAAAAAAAAAAATGCATTAACCATGTTTCTGGTCACGAATATAAGGGGTTCCACCGTCAATGTGGAGTTTGTTTAATTCTTTTTGGATGAGCCTGACTTGCACTACTAGATGCTTCATCATCGTCATTGTGTTGAAGGCATTGCTTGGTATTAATGCCAATATTGCTCTGCTTCAATAATGTTTCCGAAAGCTCCTCTGCATCTTCCTCATATATCATACGGACCCCACACTTTTTCACTCGCACAAATTCCTCAATCTTTATTCGTTTATCCCAGTACTGAGGTCGAAATGAGAATACAGGCTGACAGTAGATATCCTGCCACTCATGCCGAGAGAACATATCACGCGCCCTATAGAAGAACCAAATGTGATCCAACACAGGTTGACCCCACCTTCCCCCAAACACCATTATACTACGGTGAGACAAGGATTTTCCATTGGCACTCATTTCGCAATTAATGCACCACACAACCCCAGGCGGGAGCGGTTTGAGGAGTCTAAAAACGACACAGAAGGCGAATCCCATCCACTTGTTACTAACCCAACCCGGATGCAGCTCTACGGTTATCGAAGACCCCACACTTTGGTGATTGTACCACTCTGGAATTTCATTTCCAGGACAAACAAACTCAAATACTTTATGGTCAGAAAATGCTTGACTCTTAAGGCATCGTGTTAGCAATGAAAGTGCTATACTCTCACAGCTTTGATTCTCCAACAGTTTGAAACAGTTAACAAAATATCCTCGTCGCAACGAATTGCTTTGATTGGCCAACGTATCTAATGAAATGCAGTTCTCAGCGTCTACTCTCACATGAGATGGAAGCTCTGGTAATCTCCGAAGCTTCTGGCACCATTCCAAGTGAAGATAGTCAAGTCTGGAGAGTTGGCCGATGCTCTCGGGTAGTCTACTGAATTGATTTCTGCTGAGATTTAAATCTCTTAATGAAGACAAGCATCCAAAATCACTGGGCAATGCTTCTTCAGAAAGATTGCAGTCACTTAGATTCAATTTAGTTAATGAATGCAAACCAGACAAACAAGGCAACGACAATCCTGCCGGAATGTGACTTCTTTTTCGCAATAACTGAAAAGGGTTGAACATCATATCCCATGATTTAGGTGACCGTGCTTTACACCCAGCAAGAGAGAATTCTTTGAGGTTTTTCAAAAGACCAATAGAGGAGGGCAGTTCTCTTATGCCACTTCCACTCACATCAAGCTTCTCCAAACAGGCAACATGACCCAACTCATCCGGCAATTTCTCAAGCTTTGAGCAACCAGAAAGAGTGAGATCTTTGAGAGATTTTAAGCCACCTACACTGCTTGGAAGACACTCAAGATGTTTGCAATCTCTCAACGACATAGAAACAAGTCCTTCAAGCATTCCAATAGAGCAAGGCAGTTCTTTTATAGAAGTTCCACTCACATCAACATTTACCAAGCTATTGCCCAACTCCTCTGGCAATTTTTCAAGCTTTGAGCAACCTGAAATAATAAAGACCTTGAGAGATTTTAAGCCACCAAGACTAATTGGAAGACACATGAGATCTTTGCAATTTTCTATTTTCAGCAGAGGAAGTCTTTCAAGCATTCCAATAGAGGAAGGTAGTTCTCTTATGCCGGTGTCATTCACGTGAAGCTCCTCCAGACTCTCTAAATGACCCATGTCATTCGGTAGTTTTTTAAGCTTTGAGCAACCAGAAAGATTCAGAACTTTGAGATATTTTAAGCCATGTACACTGCTTGCAAAATGCACAAGATTCTTGCAATCTTTCAAGTTCAGGACAGTAAGTTTTTCAAGCACTTCAATTGTCGGGTCAACCTCATACAATCTTATACAACCTTCAAGATACAGAAACTTGAGATATGGTATACCTTTAAAGTTTGGGGTGCTAACAAGATTCAGAGAGTGACTCAGATTGATGGTTTTCAAATTGCATAAAGGCTGCATGAGAAGTAAAAACCATAGAAAAAATTAGCTTCCATGATATATTCAACAATTATTATAACAGAATGATATAGTGATTATAGTATACCTCCGTTCCTATCCGAACATGTTTAATACAACTATGACACAAGCTAAGTTCGAGCAGCTTCTGAGGGTTGAAATGTGATGGCAGCGAATTTGACGGATACCTCGTCCAATCAAGAATCCGTAAACTATTGGGAAGATATTCAAGTCCCCTGGGCAGGTTCCCATTCTCAATTTTCAGGTATCTCAATTTGTTCATCATTGAAAATGATTTCGGAGTCACTTCCATGTCTACTCCTGACTCTGTTGAATCCACAAATATGCCTTCTACTGCTTCAGTTCCCTATCAACCAAATTTCATCATACCATAAAAAGCAGATTTAGTAGACTGCCTTGTCATATAATTTACAAGCAGATAACAGTTAAAATTATTCATGTACTAAATAAATTTCTTACAGTATTCTTGGTCAAGACATGTTTGACGTCTTCAAGAAGCCACAACCTACTGCACCTGCCCAGCTCGTTATGAGACTCTTGGCGAACAATTTCCCATCCCATTTCTTGGAGCAAATCGTGCATTATTAGTCTTCCATGTGAAACAGTCAAGAGAGATCTTTCAGTAAGAACATTTATTCCAATAATTGCAGAAAAATCGCAACTGTTTAGTACTTCTGTTACTCGATCTTTGTCCCCTCCATTAAAGAAACATGCAATGTCTAGGAATATTTTCTTCTCTTCAGAATCTAGACCATCGTAACTTATTTTAAGTATGTCAAAGATTTCCAGGTTACAAACTCTTCCCAGTTTTCTCAGTGCACTGTTCCATTCACTTGGATATCTTCCATACAAAAAGGAACCCAGTACTTCAAGAGCTAAAGGAAGACCTTTGGCATAATTTATAACAGACTCTGACAAATCATGAAAATCTTCTTCAGGGTAACCTTTTTGGAATGCTTTCCAGCTAAAAAGCTTAAGAGAATCGTCATGGTTTAATTCTTCGACCTTCAATCTTCTCTCCACTCCATGTTGAATCAACAAATGCTCATTTCTAGTTGTGATAAGAACTCTACTCCCTGAACCAAACCACTCTTGGTTTCCTGCCAAATATTTTAAATGACTTGAATGGTTCACATCATCAAGAATGAGAAGAACTTTTTTGTGACGTAATAACCTCTTTAATATGGTGGCTCCTTCCTGAAGGTCAAATATGCCAGCCTTTTTTGCCCCAATTCCAGAGAGAAGTTGCTTTTGCAGGTTTAGTAAACCACCTTTTTCAATGGAGGAGCTTCTAACATCCGTAAGAAGGAAATTAAATTCAAATTCATGAGAGATTCTCTCATGCACCGCTCTTACCATAGTAGTCTTACCAACCCCGCCCATTCCCCATATACCAATGAAGCGGACGTCATCCACCCCTACACTTAAATGCAAATTAACTCGATGCAATCTCGAGTCAATTCCAACTAGATTGTCTGCAAAACTGTATGATGTAGGTTGCAATCTTTTACATATATCTTCAACAATATCTCTAATGAGTTTTGATTCATACCTACAACACAGAATAGACTAAACTTATGAGGTTATTGATATGAAGATTAATTTAGTTTATGAAAATGTCTCTGCATTGGAAATCTCTTTTATATTCTTGTCATGACATTTAAAAAGCTTCATAAGCTCAATTGGTTATCTGCCTATATTATTGTGAATAACATAATGAAGAGCAGAAAAATTAATTATTTGTAAATTAAAGAAATCGAAAGAGACAAAAAGGAAAGAGTATATGTATACCATTCCTTTGAATTCCACCCAGAAAAACTTGCCACTTCAGTTAAAGCATCTCTCCACCTTCGCACTTTCTCTCCGTCACTCCTAAATCTTTCTTCATGATTAGTGAAGGCTTGTCTAAAACTCCCTGTTTGCTTTCGTACATCAGAGGGATCAACATCATAGAAAATTGGCAGCACAGCTTCTCTTTCTTTCATACACTCGAGAATTCTCACAAGTTCATTCAAGCACCATGTCGACGATGCATAATTTTGTGAGAGAACAATGAGAGCAAATCTCGATTCTTCAATTGCAGCAAAAAGTGCTGGAGAAATAGCTTCCCCTTTTTGAAGTTCAGGATCATCCCTGAAAGTTATGATTCCTTGATGTTTCAATGCAGTGTATAAGTGGTCTGTAAAAGCCTTGCGAGTGTCATCACCTCTAAAGCTCAGAAAGACATCATATTTCCACTGAGGAGTTGAAGGGGGGGAAGATGCAGAGGTTCTTTGAGTGCTCATTTCCGATGAAACCTACTTTTGTACTTGTGGAAGAGTACGTGTCCAAGGACTATATATACGAGTAACCGCAGAAGCTTTCAACACAATTTCAAGGCTCGGAAGTAACCATCATGGAAAACAAGCAGTCGTTTTTCAGGTTTCTCTTCCCTACTGCATAAAACGTAGCAAAGATGAGTAATTTCCTAGTCAATACACTAATAAATATTAATTCTAAAAAGAGTTGTATAATTAACGAGGGAAGCAGCAAACATTAGCTGTTTTGGTTTCAGTGGTTGTTTATTCCTCTGCTTTATCTTTTTCAGGTATCTAAATACATACAGACACAAAACTCTAGCAGAAGCTGCAAATGCATATAATATACCCTAACACATCACCACATAACCAAAAGTTATGATTAATGAGTGCCCGAGTTATGCATGATTAATGTTTCAGAATTTCATAAGAAATTGTGAATATTAATCCATGATCAATTAGGAAACACTAAGCAGAGCTGTATAAATAGAAAAAAGACAACAAAAGAGATAAAAGTTGATGTTGAAACAGATAACAGAAACATAGCAACACATACAAATAAAAGATCAGTTGGAGCTTAACCTGGGTTTACAGATAACAGAAACATAGCAACGCATACAGATAGCCAGTGGAGGAACCAGGATTTGATCTTGGGGGGGGGGGTCCAGACATAAAGTGTCGATCATATAACCGAATTACTACAACGAAAATTGGAAATCAAAAAAAAAAAAAAACAATACTATAACAATAATCTAAAAATCTTATTCAATTGAATTCTTAAGCGGTAACCCTACAATCAAGAAAAAAAATAAAACAATAATTCCTACGAAAAAAATTTCAACTAAAAGGGTGAATAGAATATAATTTCAAATTAACCATATATCAAAACATAACTCGACGTTCTTGTATGTCTGGATTGTATAAAAAAAAAAAAAAAAAAAAAAAAGTTACAGAGTAGAAAGAAGGATTGCAAAATAGCTGTCAAAATCCTAATCATATAAGAATACTTACTCATTACTATTTTGACTCTCTTCTCTTATAAACAGAATATTATTGTTTTTATTTTTTAAATATAAATTTGACAATCACGTGGGTGGGTTTAGAGAATGAGAAGGATTAGTATATTATATACTTCCGTACAACTGAATTGGGAGGGGGTCCACTTACAGAATACATACATAAAATCCTTAGTTTAATTAATAATCCCATATAATCATAGTATCTGCCGAAAAGTTGGGAGGGACCTCGTCAGATCGAATGACGGGTCCGCCCCTGCAGATAGCAGATAGCAGATAACAGAAACATAGCAACACATACAAACATAGCAAATTAAAATTGTAAAAACAAACAGAAAAACGGAGCTTAACCTGGGTTTAGTGGTTTACTGAGATTTGAAGTTGGGATCAGATCGACTTCAAATAAAAGATTAAGAATGAGTAGGAGCAAAGTGGTGAGAAACTTAGACTCTTGAGACAGAAATAGATCTAGATCGTGAGGACTTTAGCAGGAGGAGACTCCCGTCTTCAGACTTTACCAGTCAGCCAATGACGGGGCGCACGCATTTGTTTTGTTGTTGCAAGCAGGCTCGAACACATGTCAACCGCTCAAATAGGTTTCTGTCTTTCACATTTACTATGAATAAATTAATAAAAGAAAATTAGTAAGTAGTTTCCTGCCAAGAGATCCAGATGTAATAGATGGAAGTAAACATACAAAAAGTGAGTGAATAGTATTTTGAATAATTATTGTTTATTTATATTATGTTAGCATCTCCAACAGTAGGAATTATTTTGTAGTTAAATATAGCTAAAATTGTGAAATATAGCTATTGATTTAACAATGTTGCTCCAGCAGTAGTAGCTATTTATAAATAATATACTATATTTTATTCAATCATAAACTGACATGTGGACAAAAGAGGAGAGAGGAATATAACTTTTGTTTTAGCTATGCATGATTCTCTAGCTAAATATAGCTAGCTAATTTAGCTAAAGCTAAATTTAACTTAGCAATAGCTAGTCTGTTGGAGTTGAATTTTGTTTTAAAAATAGTTATATATAGCTAAAATTTGAATTTAACTAATCTGTTGGAGATGCTTTTGAAGATATCTTCTGGATTCGATTGGCATTAGTAAGTCAAGTTTTGAAAATGGGGTACCTGCAAAAGACTATCTAATGTATAGGTCAGTGAGTCTTTAAGTTGTAATGAGTGAAGTAGAAATCAATTGCTTCTCTTAATTGTTCACCATACCAAGTATTTAAAGGTGAGCCTAAGCAGATATCTTGGTTATTGTGGGTAGTGATGTACAATTTTTGCAAGTCACCTGTTAGTGGGTTCATAACGCCACTCTTAAAATGACGTGGGGGAAGTCCTCCCACTTGTTACGGATTAGTCGAGCTGACCAATTCTTTCATACCAAGATTGACTTCGAGTGGATTCATCCACGAGAGAATTTCTTGAATAATTCGGGATGCTTCTCATCTGGTCCATTTATTGCTTAGGAATCCATTCCAATACCCTTTCTTTCTTTTTCTCAAGAACTCAGAATGCGGGAATGAAAAATTTATTGCACCTGTTATCGACATTCGCCAACATTATTCGTGTTTCCCCCTGGTACTGTGTGAGATTTAACATCACTTGTCTTCCGGCACCCTTCCCGCACACCAACTAGGGCTCTTTCGATAGCTTGAACTGCAGATTGGAGATGCAACTCTGTTGATTTCTTTATGAACACTGCGAATGATGACCCCAACCTAGCTTTGAATTCATCCAATAAATATTCCCAGCCAGAAAAAGATGATGCTTCAGAAAATCTCCTTTCTCCCATGGGTGTGTTTGTGCTTGTTTCATGAGATGCAAGAGTTGCCCTTTTCCCTTGTAAAGTTATGCATCTCCCTCGAGCCCGAACTGTAGCTGAACCATCTTGTCAAACAAATCTCTGGATAAGGTAGGATTAGTCAAAGGAAAATGATTCCCTAATTCTTCCAGATACTTCAGAACACCATCTAAACACACAAAATAATAGAAGTGTGGCACCTGAATTGCGTCCGCTGATTCCACATAATGCCAGCAAACTTATGCACCAAGCTTGACAACATGGGAGCGCTCTTAATATGCAAATTTAGCCTCATAATAGCAGAAGAGGCGATCAGCAACTGCCTGAGTAAAAATGCTGCGTTGGGGAAATCACCTTTTAGCATGCTTCTCAACAAAGGCTTATTTAAAGATTGCAGTTCAAATGAATCAACAGCAGTGAGAACACTAACAACACTATTTGCATCTTTCAAGCGCGGTCTTCTTCTATGAACACTACCAACTACAGAGGTATCACAGATGTCAGATGATGCTGAGCACATCACTGCAACTGCAGATTCATCCTGCAGTCCACCACATGCCATATCAGTGTCAGCATCATTGCCTTCCGGCAAAATCTTCTCTGCACCCAACAAATCTAAATTGTAGCCTGACTTCTGAAGATTATAGGCATGACATATAGTTGTGGACAACTGATTATCGTCAAGAATAAACATTTGTAGTAGAAGACTAGAAATTTCTTCAAAAACCTTTATACAGAGGTTGAGTTCGGAGATTGGTTCAAGTTTCCACCTTCACAACTTAGCTTTCTCATCACTATTTATCCCATCTGTGTCGATCACAACGCATGCTAGGCCCCATAACAACCCACTAAAAAACGAAATTATGGAAGCAAACTTGTTCAAATTTAAAGCATCAACAGAAACATCCTCTTTTCCATTACAAATGCCATTCTTCACATTTACAAGTAAGATCTGCATCTGTTCCTTCAAAATCTTAGCAACAACGTTTACACTTTTCCAGGCTTCAATATAATTGGATGAATTCAATAAACTTCTCTCTTCTTGGGCACATCCAAAATTCAGCTCAGCAACCTCAAGGAAACGAACAGCGTGATTGGATTGATATTTATTTAATGTCAGAAACACATAAAATGTGTGATCCATTAACGCCAAGATCATATCATGAACTTGATGATAAATATCTTTTGAGAATGATTCTTGAAGCCCAGCAACCATATGCACTGACTTGTAAGCCCATGAAACTGGAAATAAATCCCCAAAGAGTACAGTGTCTGAGGTTCGACTGGCTACTGTCGCCTCACAAGCAGTAATTATACATCTTAAGGCCTTCCGACAGGACACAAACAATCTGAAGAGCTCATAATAATAAGTTGAGTATGAATCATTCTGATAATCTAATAAGCCGCCAACAACAATCCTGAAAAACACAGAACTGGTTATATTAACAAATGCCTTGATTGAATGGGTACAAATATTAACTTCAATTCAAATTGATGGGAAAACACACAATATTACTTTTCATGAGATATGAATTCTTGAGACAGCTGGGGAAAAAGGTTCACATATACATAATGAGGTACTATTATCTTCACCCATGAAGTATTAGAAAAAATATCAGAATTACCAAACAAATTGAAACAAACAAGAGTCTTACCAAATTCCTCTCTTCTGCATACATTTTATGGAACTATATTCAAAAAATGAAACAACAAAAACAGAAACAGAAAGAAAACATAACTGAACTGGGCAACCATTTTAATCTTAGAACCCAACTCAACTAATTGAATATTTCATTTTATTGACTATTCGGAATTGGGAATGATAATTACTCGGTATAGAAGATTAAGCAAACTCTGACAAGCTGTAAATTTCATGATGGTAGATGGTTGGGAGTTTTGTCCTTTGCAACTTGAGGCTGAGGAACAATCAAATACATCGAGTTTGCTGCAGGAAATAGCCAATGATGAGTTCTCTAAATCACTTAAGACATTCGGCCAATTAGGTGATGATTTGAATTTAACATTGCCGGATGGAAAGTCGCTGATGAATGGTAATGTAGATTTCTCCAATGCACGGCAGAACCTCTTTGCAAAATACGCGCGGAAAAACTAATACAAGAGATAAAATAAATACCCTGATTGAGATTAACAGTAAATGAAAAGTGTGAAACAAAAAGAATCCCCAAAAAGATACAAATAAAAATATTTTGCAAGATACAACTTTGTGTGTGTGCATGTACACCACGCGAGGGTCAGGGGAAGCACCATTTGATCTTTGAAAGATGCTTACTCTTTGCTCATACAGACTGGAATCAATAAAGCACTGTGATGAGATTTGATGCAATGCCACATTCTTCAGCCTGTCAGCTTCATGGTTCTTGTGCTCTATAACCATCCCAAACCTGAGTGTGTAACTGAGTGTGTAACTGTCAACTGAATTAAATCTGAGGACAATGAGATGATAATATTATAAACCTTCTTCAAGAAATTAAGAGAAGCTCCCTCAGAGGCATCCTCTGTTCTCACATAAATCTTTTCATGCATAAAGACCAAAAGTACATTATTTATAGCATTAAGTGTGCAATGAATATCCAACAATTAATGGCCCACTTTCAGCTTAGTCTCAAGAAAGCCATTGATCTCAAGCAAAAGAGGCTCCATAATCAGTACAAAAAAATCGTGAAGTGACTTTCGTGTTCCTGGATTGAAACTAGTTGAGCAATAATTTTTTTCAACAATACGACTCTCAGAAGACATCATAGACGTTTGACCCAATGAACTATCTTCTAACTGCCTTGAACCTTCACTCTTCCCCATCATTTTGGTACTTGCAGTCAGCGCTAAATCTCTCTTTAGCTTTTTAACTTGATCAATAAGCAAGTGAAACAATACTCCTATGCTTTCTACTGCAAATGCATTCTTTGCAGCTAAAATTCCTTCCACTTTATCAAATAAATGTCTATGATAACTCTGGTTGATTGTTTTGGAATCTTTTGACTTCCCATCATTGGATGTGGCGTCTTTTTCAGTACTGCATAAGCTCAAAAACCCATCAATGTGGAGCGGGTGATAAAGCCCATGAGATAATACATCTTCAACAAGCTTCAGTATGTTTCTTCTCCAACCAGGATTACCTCCACCAATCTGGAGATGCAAGAGACCCAAGAGATGCAACAGAGGTTCAAGGAGCTTATTACTAAAATCACGAAATCCATCTTTCCGAGCGTGAGCCCTTAAAAACCTGGCAAATGGCTCAAGCACCAAGCACAAGAATTGGAAAACAAATACACCCTCATTGCCACTAACAAGAGCTTCACTGTAAAATTTGTGTCCAAGGTCAAGAACTGAACTTACAGTTATAATCCACATGTCTAAATTTTCATTTGAGAAGCCTTCTTGGGATGAAAATACCAAAGAAATACAATCAAGCACAGTAGTGTACAATTGTAACCCTTCACCAATAATTTTTTTGTTCAATAAGGACAGTGCGCTCCTTGCAATCCAACATATAGAGCGTAAAAGGTTCCGTGAGAAACTTAACGAAACATTTAATTTCAGAGACTCCTCCAAACAGAATTTGAAAATCTCCCAGCATCTTAAATCCAAATACGTATAAATAACTTCAGCTTGATGCTTCTCTCCACCACTCTCAACTTTCTTTCCTTCGGAAATCAACAATGACTGGATCCAATCACTGACAAAAATTACTAAACGTGACATGTTCACTGCTTGATTATCCTCATCACTGCTACCTCCTTCTTCCTTCACCCTCGACTTCACAAAACCATTAGCTAGTTCCACCTTCCTGCATTTACATCCCTCATTCATCACAACTCAACATTAACCCTCCTTTTGATCACTTATAAGTCAATGCAGACAACATGAAGCTTAAAGTCTTCGTTTTCACACACACGGACACCGATACATAATAACTCAAGTACAAAATAAACCCAAGAGATTGAGTCTAATTCAACTCACACTTTGCTTAAATTGGGTTATAAGTTCTATTGTTCATCAAGATTCTAACTTTCTCAGTCAAGAACCAAACTTTGTTCATACCCAATTTGAATTAAACTCAAAACTAAATCCCCATGTATCCAAACAGACTTAAACCAATGAAAGCAACAACAACAACTACAAAATGGGGATGAAGAAGAGTATACTAACTTGTGAAGATCAATCAAGGTGGTCCAGGTTCCTCCATGGACCACCTTGATTGGGTTCTTCAGCTTTTCCAACTTCAAAGTTTTGGTCTTGTGGTTCACTCTCGTTCTCTGGTGAATTGGTGCGGTTAGTCTTGGGTGGCCTTTCAGATTCTTCAGGTCCGCTCTGCTTTCTCTTCTTCTTGTTCTTCTTGGGTAGTCTCTGTTTAGGGTTAGCTCCAGAATCGGCCATGGTTGGATACTTGAGCTCAAGAGTTGCTGTGGGTTTTTGTGTTGGAGGTTTTGAAAAAAGGGTTTAGGGACTTTTGGGGTTTTAGTTGCAGCTTGGTAATTGAAGGGTGGGCAGAGATGATGTGCCGAACGGCGTCGTATTTTTAAAGCTCTCCCAAAATAAATAAAAAATAAATAGGAGTTAAAAAATTAAATTTTAGGGGTGACAATTTCTGACATCACCATCAACCGGACCGGTTTGGGTTGTCAGCCAACTGATAAGAATACATAAGTGCGGAAAATTATATATCACGAATCTTCTTTAGCTTACCTACAGACTAAATTATGTTTTGTGTCATGATTATCGACTTGAAATTGATTTGCTCTAAAATATGTTAATTTGAACACAATTTGCTTAACAAAAGGCTTCTTTTGACATCTGAAAATTTTATTTGTTTTTGTTAAAAGTAAAGTTCCTATTTAATGATACATGCATCGTGTCATCCACATATATGAATTGCTGAATAAACATAAACTATTTATTTACTGTCACTTATATTTAACAAATTGTTTTTGTTGTTGTTTGATAAGATTAGATAATCGTTTTGACATGAATTTCACATCTATTATATATAGTAAATTGAGACCACGAATACCATGAACATAAATTAATTATCACCCTTAATTTTAACCATCAGAACTAGGCCTGGGCACGGGCCGGGACCGCGTGCCAATTAGCTAGGCCCGGGACCAAGCCCATTTTTTTCGGGCCGGGCTCAAATAAAGATTTTCAGTTATAGGGACCGTGAAGGACCGGACCAAATAGGCCCGGGCCGGTCCTGCCGGGTTTTCGGGCCCAAACGAAGAGAATAACATCCAAACTCATCCCCAATAACTGCAGCTGCTTCGGGTTCCATCACTGCTTCGGGCACTATCAAAATCGATTCTTGAATCCTTGTACCTAGAAACAAAAAATTGGAATCAGATAACCCATGACTGAAAAAATAAACTAAAAAAGGAATTTTGAGTTACTGAACCATTTACTGGTTCCAAGCCATGACTGAAAACTCAGTTTGTATTACAACAAATTTCATATCAATGCGCATACGGAAACCACTAACTGAATGGATACCTTGCTGGGTTCGAAATCGGGAATGCTAGGTTCGAAATCAGAAATGCTAGGTTCGAATCGATTGCTGGGTTCGAATCGATTGCTGGGTTTCTGGAAATCGGGAACTCGAAGGCTACAGATGTTACGGATTGCTGGGTTTCGATTGATGGGTTCAAAATCGGGCTAGGGATTGCTGGGTTTACATCGGGTTTTCAATGGCTAGGAATTCGAGTGGGTTCGAGCTGATCGAGGAAGGGCAGAAGGGATTGAGGGCTACAGATGCTGGGTTTTTGGAAATTTCAAATTCGAAATCGGGAAAGCTCCTCGGCTGGGTTCGAGGCTTCGAGCTGCTAAGGGAAACTGGAGATTTCCAGAAGGGAGCTCCGAAGAAGCTCTTGATTTGTTCTGATCACTCTCTCGTTCATAAAGTCTCCACCTTTTGCATGCAGTTTTGGGCTCACAGTCAAAGCTCCCCTGTTTATTACAGGCTATTTCGATCAAAGAGGTATGTGGGTTTCTAGAAGGAGGAGTTGATTCCCTCCTTTTAGAGATTTAAGCTGTAGAAGGAGATTTAAGGCTGGGTTTGCAGAAGGAGGAGGTGAGTTTGAGGTCGGGGTTGCGTTTAGTAGTTTGGGAAAGGCTCGAGGTCAATAATTTCCAGAAGGAGGCTGTGAGTTTGAGACTTTGAGGTCTCTTAGTCAAGGCAATATACCTACAGATATTACCCTATATGACTTCGGGCTTTCAGCCATTTGAATAACAAGGCCCGGGACTGGCCCGATTAAACACAAATGGTCCGGGCTTCAATTTTTTGTGTTTTTTTTTCCTCAAAGCCCTGCCCGGACCTTTAGGTCTGGGCCGATTCGGTCCGGGTTTTCAGGCTAAAATGCCCAACCCTAATCAGAACTCTATTTTGTTACATTGATTCAGTGGCATGACTTCAATATTGATATTATTGATCGAAGAACCCTAAAATGTAAAACTCTTCATCTCGCCGAAATACGACATTGTGCATTGTAGTGCAGTGAAGTGTATAACTAATAGAAACCACATATACGTCATGTGTGCAAATGACCATGCCCATACAAAATTACCATATATACTCCAGATTGTAAACAGTCCTATAGACCAATACGATATGCCAAATTATAGTATATGCATGCTTCTATATATGATCTTACATTTAAGGATTATATTTACGTACTAAAACGAGGGCTGGGCATTTAGGCTGAAAACCCGAAATCCGGCCCTAAACCCTAAACCCATATCACGCGCCCCACAGAAGAACCAAATGTGATCCAACACAGGTTGACCATACTCTCCCCCAAACAATAAACTACTGTGACGCGATGATTTTCCATTGGCACTCAGTGCGCAATCAATGGACCACAAAAACACAGGCGGGAGCGGTTTGAGGAGTCTAAATAAGACACAGCAGGCGAATCCCATCCACTTGTTACTAAACCAACCTGGATGCAGCTCTACGGTTATCGAAGACCCCACACTTCGGTGATTGTACCACTCTGGAATTTCATTTCCAGGAAAAACAAAGCCAAATTCTTTATGGTCAAAAAATGCTCGACTCTTAAGGTATCGTGTTAGGAATGAAAGTGCTATACTCTCACAGCTTTGATTCTCCACCAGTTTGAAACAGTTAACAAAATATCCTCGTCCCAACGAATTGCTTTGATTGGCCAATGTATCTAATGAAATGCAGTTGTCAGCGTATACCCATGCATGAGATGGAAGCTCTGGTAATCTCCGAAGCTTGTGGCACCAATCCAAGCGAATACGGTCAAGTCTAGAGAGTTGGCCGATGCTCTTGGGTAGTCTACTGAATTGATTTCTGCTGAGATTTAATTCTCTTAATGAAGACAAGCATCCAAAATCACTGGGCATTGCTTCTTCAGAAAGATTGCAGTCACTTAGATTCAATTTAGTTAATGAATGCAAACCAGACAAACAAGGCAACGACAATCCTGCCGGAATGTGACTTCTTTTTCGCAATAACTGAAAGGGGATCAGATTCCATGATTTAGGTGACTCTGCTTTACACCCAGCAAGAGAGAATTCTTTGAGGTTTTTCAAAAGACCAATAGAGGAGGGCAGTTCTCTGATGCCACTTCCACTCACATCAAGCTTCTCCAAGCAAGCAACATGACCCAACTCATGCGGCAATTTGTCAAGCTTTGAGCAACCAGAAAGATTGAGATCTTTGAGAGATGTTAAGCCACCTACACTGCTTGGAAGTCGCACAAGATTCTTGCAATCTTTCAAGTTCAGCACAGCAAGTCTTTCAAGCACTTCAATTGTCGGGTCAACCTCATACAATCTTATACAACCTTCAAGAACCAGAAACTTGAGATACGGTATATCTTTAAAGTTTGGGGTGTTGACAAGATTTAGAGAGTGACTCAGATTAATGGTTTTCAAATTGCATAAAGGCTGCATGACAAGTAAAAATAGATAAAATTAGCTTCCATGATATATTCAACAATTATTATAAGTAATAAAAGAATGAGATAGTAATTATAGTATTACCTCTGGTCCTACCCAAAAATGTTTAAAACAACTATGAGACAAGCTTAGTTCGAGGAGCTTCTGAGGGTTGAAATGTGATGGCAAAGATTTTAACGGATACCTCATCCAATCAAGAATCCGTAAACTATTGGGAAGATATTCAAGTCCTTTAGGTAGGTTCCCATTCTCAATCTTCAGGTATCTCAATTTGTTCATCATTGAAAATGATTTCGGAGTCACGTCCATGTCTACTCCTGTTGATTCCACAAATATGCCTTCTATTGCTTCAGTTCCCTATCAACCAAATTTTATCATACCATAAAAAGCAGATTTAGTAGACTGACTTGTCATATAATGTACTAACAAATAACAGTTAAAATTAGTCTTGTACTAAATTTTCTTACAGTATTTTTGGTCAAGACATGTTTGACGTCTTCAAGAAGCCACAACCTACTGCACCTCCCTGGCTCGTTAGGAGATTCCCGGCGGACAATTTCCCGTCCCATTTCTTGGAGCAAATCGTGCATCCTTAGTCTTCCGTGCATCCTTATAATCGTGGCTCCTTCATGAAGGTCTGATATGCTGGCTTTCTTTGTCCAAATCCCAGAGAGAAGTTGCTTTTGTAAATTAAGTAGACCACTTTTTTCAACAGAGTTTCTAACATCGGTAAGAAGGAAACTAAATTCAAATTCACGAGAGATTCTCTCATACACCACTCTTACCATAGTAGTCTTACCAATCCCGCCCATTCCCCATATACCAATGAAGCGGACGTCATCCACCCCTACATCTAAAAGCAAATTGACTGGCTGCAATCTTGAGTCCATTCCAACTAGATTTTCCCCATAACTGAATGATGTAGGTTGCAATTTTGTCCATATAACTTCAACAATATCTCTAATGAGCTTTGATTCATACCTGCAGCACAGAATAGACTACTCATCAGGTTATTGACATGAAGATTCAGTTTATGAAAATGTCCCTGCATTGGACTTGATTTCTTATATATTCTTGTCATGACATCTAAAAAGCCTCATAAGCTCAATTGATTATCTGCCTATGCATCCGTGAGAGATGTAGATTCTTATTATGTATTCTATGCTTGTAAGATAGACACAGTTTGATATATATAATATGCTTCTGTTTATGTTTATGCTACTTGAGATAGGCTTGATGTTAATGCAAATCGACAAATCCATAACCTATATATTACGCTCCAGATTGTATGTATGACACTAGAACATCAAAATGTAATTTTGCATTACAGAAGGAAAGATAAAAACTCAGATTCTTCTCAAGTTTCGAGGAGGATATAGAAGAGTTATGCAGACTTTGTTTTAGTAGTTGGAGCATGAAGTTGCGTGTTGGGCACTGGTCAACTCCGAGCATTGGATGGGGCTCACCAGATGAGCAGCCCCGCTGACATCTGAGCACTTCCATGGAGGTGTTCTTGTTGTTGCGGTCATCATGGCATGTTGGAAAGACAGATTCCGGTGAAAGGGGAGTTCTTGAGGCCTTGTATGAGACCTGCCTGCAGAACTTGTATACCCCAGATGTCTGTTAATGTGATACCCTTTACCACTGGGAGTGCATTTGGATTGAATTTGTCATCAGGGTGGTCTCCAACATCTCCTGCAATCTTTATACCCTTCCGTGCCTTTTCCATGAACACATTTGAAACTGTTATGTTTCTTATGAAGCCTCCCCTACCGATGTTTGTTTTTATATGGATACCAACTCCTACGTTGTGAAGGTTTATGTGTTCGGCAAATACATTCTCCACTCCACCAGAGGTTTCACTTCCTATTGCAATTCCAGAAAATGGGGATGATCCTCTGATCCGACGGATGGTAATGTCGGAACTAGGGTGACCATAAGCAATCCCATACTCATCCCATCCACTTTTTACAGCCACAAGATCATCTCCAGTAGATATGTACGAGTCCTCTATGCAGACATTAGAGCTTGAATCTGTACAAGGGATATACAAAATACATGTTATAAATATAAGTGCTTCCCATTTGAAGAGGCAAATAAAGAACTGATTATCATAACTATTCTACAGCCAGTCCTGACATAAGGGGAATTTGCCCCTTCTTCTGGGTCTGACTTCAGACTTGCAACCTAATGATGTCTTAGCATTGAGTCTACTTTTCTATAGCTAAATGCAAAAATCATAATCAAACAGCACAAGGTGCTCAAGTGTTGACAGACCATGTCCCGTTCCTCTCATGATATTTATTGTTAAAGACCTCACTTTTGAATACACACATGCTATGTATCTAGAATACTTCCTTATACGAGAGATGAAATTGCATCTCCAATGCATGCTCCTCTAATCTATCCTCAAATCTAAGTGACTTCTGATGTATTTAATCTTAGCATGTAGCAGCACTAGTGTTTTCTTCAATGAACAATATGTGGTTTATTTAGAAAACAGGCATGTACCTGGATCAATTCCATCGGTGTTGGGAGAGTCAGCTGGAGCCAATATTGTGACATACCGGACAACAATGTTGCTGCAAAGATGGAAGTAGGTATCAGATCAATTACAGCTCTACCCTATACTCTTTGCAGAAGATAGATTAGAGTATTACATTATGAAGGGTAGTTTAGTGAGTCAAATAATTTAGCTGCTCATTTGATTAATTTCTGGGGTGATGGAGGGATCGTACCATTTGAGCCTAACATTAGCTTATCATCTGGATGCAAATTCATCAAGTAATTGAACTTCCGTGCATACAGAATCTCCAAGCTAATTATATTTAGACAGTATTTACCCTTGTTGAACAGGTTATTCCACTTTTCTACCACCTAACTATAACTATTGTCCCTATCCAGCTATAATGTGGAGCTCTCAGCTGTCAAAGTCTCCAAGCTAAACCAAACAGATACATGATAAACCCAGGTTTAGATGTAAAGTCACAGAACTAAGTCCATGTTTGGTTGTTACCTGGAATAAACAGGGTGAATATTCCAAAATGGAGAGTTCTGGAAAATCACATTGGAAATGATAATGTTTTTAGAGTTGATGAACTCAATGAGATTTGGTCTGGTGAATTGAAGAGTTCTTTGCCTCCACATGTTCCACCACACATCATCAATTGTCCCATTCTCACCTGAAAAGAAGCATTTTGTTAAATAAGATTTAGCTAGCCCCCAAAAAGATACACAAAGAAGTCTGATTGGGACCTACCAGTGATAACCACATCATGAACTCCATCGCCATGGATGAAGCTCACATATCTCCCTCCAGGGCGTTCTCTCCCCCTTCCATAAGACGGCAAAGGAGCAATTAAACGCCAATTCTTAGTGTCCTGATCAATCAATGAAGAGATTAGAAAGAGCAGACAAGCAAATGAAACAAAGGTCAGCAATTAAAGGCCAATTCTTAGTGTCCTGCTCAACCAATTAAGAGATTAGAAAGAGCAGACAAGCAAATGAAACAAGCGGTCAACAAATAAATCAGCAATCAAGTTTTCAAAACATCATATAGTAAAGGAAACCCAAAAAAAAAAGAACTCCCAACAATATTCACATAAGGATATCCTAGTGCTTACAACAATAACATATAGTCTAATATCTGGAAGCGTGCAAAAATTCATGATCAAATAGTTTGAAAACAATGCATTTTAAGAGATGCTTTACCTAACAGAATGTAGAGATTCTAACAAAATCACACACATCAATAGAAATTGGTATTTATGTGGAATAGCTTTCACCATGAAAGTTGACATCAGTCCATATTTAGTCTAGCACAACATTATGTTGTAAACTAACACAAGGACCAAAGCAGTGATAAATTAACAATGTGATTCGGCCAGTTAGCTCCAAGTACAGAATAGTATGGAACCATATGGCATGGTACACAGCCCTGGCGATTAGGGTCACACCAGTTTCCTGAATTAAGCACAAAATCATGCAATAATGTAGGAAAATTTGGCCGTTTACACACAAATATCTTGAGTACTTTTAACAATTGATCTTCGACTTTGCTTACAGCCTGATACATAAATAATTATGTTTTACAGATACATAAATAACAATTGATCTTCGACATGACTTTTAGGAGGGACAATAGTTGCAAATCCACCTTTGCCCATAATTAAAAAGAATAAAATGTATCCGAGCCATTCCTATCATCCTTGTGGGAACAACAATCCACTAATTTATTAATTGTGACAGTGTTGAAGAGGACAAAACCAGTGGCAACATATCTAGCTGTCCAGTTATTTTATAGTTAATTTTATAAATGCTACCATGCTCTTGTATAGACCCACCATCTATTTTTGCTTTCAAGCCTGGATCCACCATAATGCCTAACATCCACATATCCATTCTTGGTAATCCAAAAACAAAGCCAAAGTAATAGATAAACAAACACAACACAAATAGAGATTAGAAGGTATAGCTTTATAACAAAATCAAACACAATCATACTTAGCCCCCAAAATAATTCATCAATTAGTATTGACATTCATTAACTCTTTCATCAAAGTTAGCAAATGGTGAACCACATTCATCACAAAAACAATTTAGACCCTCAAATTAACTATAAGCATACTAATAGTGGGATTAAGAATCTAGCTACCTGTGTGGCTTTGATAACAGCACCTCTAGCCAAGTAGAGAGTCATGTGGCTAGTGAGATTGAAGCTGTCCGTTAAGTACACCCCAGGAGGTATGTAAAGAAGCGTGCCTCCTCTCCTGTGCAAATGCTGAATCCGATATATCGCCGCCCGAAACGCCTTGGTGTTAACCGTCACCGACGCCCCCAAAATCCGCTATCGAAATCTTATCGTAACGGTACTTCATTGGCACTATCCCTGAGCAGGTCACCGGCTCCGGCTCCGCCACGTAGCTGAGGCATAGGAAAATCGAAAGGAAGAACCAGAACCAGAAAGCACAAGGCATTTTCGTAAATTCGAGTGTTTTTGGAGGGGGTAAAATTGAGACGAGATAAAAGAGGTGAAGGAAGGAGCCAAAGGCAAAGGTCCAAAGAGAAGAGTCCAACAGTTGAAGTGATCTTTCTTTTTGTTAACCTGGAAAAAGGGTACTGCATTAATTAATTGAAAGACAATAGCTTGCGGTTAAGAGTTGAGAGCAGAGTGAGAAGGAGTGAAAATTCATACCAGTTGTGGTTGTCGGTTTGAGCTTAAAGCTCTGCTGAGACATCCAACGGCTGAAACGAGTCCAGTGGAAGTTGGGATCAGAGATTTTGGTCCGTTGAGGGATTATAGTAAGAGGAGAAGGGTTGTGAGTAGTAGAAGAAGAAGTTGGGGAGCACAGAGCACAGTGGCTTCTGTCACTGGAATAGCGTTTGCCAATAAATATATGAAAAACAAATACAAGCATCAACCACAAAAGCAGTGATTCCAAATAAAAAAAAAAAAGCAGATTGATTACACGTCACGAGAGGGAAATGCCGTTGAAGTTTTTTCTTTTCTGAAAGACCATATTCTTTTCTTTTCTGGAATCACAAAGACTCGGGTCATCAGCCTAATATGATGATGATCGTACTTGGAGTGGACAAAAAGTTAAAAACTCTACCTGGTTGACCACTTGACCCTATGAAATGATCAAAGCTCGTTAGGAACTTATAAAGTGACATCCCAAATCAAAATCATGATTTGTGCATAACGAGCATATAATAAAATCCCTACGAAAGTAGGCCATTATTAATGTTTGGGTGTCATATCCAGCCCACTTTGTCTAAAGCCCACTAGTCTAGCAATCCTTCCAATCTTTTCCCGCCAACATATATATCCTCCCAGTCCCTACCCTATCCCGCCATTTTAACACCCACTTCTCCTCATACTGGGTTCTTAGTTTTCGGCTAGCCAAGGATTAAAGCCGAAAGTTATATTCTTTTGTCCGTCAAGGTCTGCGTTTGTTCTTATTTTGCCTCTCTATTTACAAAAGTGGAATGCTGAGCTTTTATATTTGATCTCGCAGATTCTAATGGTTGTGGTTTTATTGAATCAATAGGAATATCCGATTGAACTGGCACCCATTTGATCAAGTCGGGGGATTTGATTGAGCAATCAGAGATCTTTGAAGGATTGAGCTCTGGGTAAGCTTCTTATGCTTTATTGGCTTTAAATTTTGGTACATGCAGTTTTGGGGGGCTTTAATCAATTTGGGATCTTCATTTTTGTTTAGATTGTAAAACTCTATAATCCAAGAATACTATCAGCTTGGTTAATATGATAACCATATATCTAATGCCATTATTAACTGATAACCATCATCCTCTCCACCCAACTAGAGCTCTAATATAAAGCTAAGGTCCGAACTTCATAGGCTTTAACACAAATGTTTCAATTGGAATCATTCAGATTATTAAAACACAAAGATATGTAGGCTTTATTAATATTCAATGTAAATTAAAGTGTTTTGTTATGTATTTGACTATCTCGGTGTTTCACTGTTAAATCTTTTACACATTTCTTTTAATTTCACTTTAGACCTATTGTGCATTGCTATTTATTAACAATGAACAAAAGCATGGCCTTCATAAAAAAACCCGTTGTGCATTCCAATTTCAATTTTACAATTGATAGTGCCAGTCAGAAGTGATGAATGACATTAGCACGACTTTTTTCTGTGCTGGAACTGATTGTACTGGCTAAAAGACTATCAAATATTTGTTGAAAAGGTCAATCAAAATCTTTCAATTGATTTAAATGTATATGCAGATACTTGGCCTTAATGATGCTCATAATTCTTCATTGTTGCAGGTCAACTGTTTTATGGATGATTCAAAAAAAAAAAAAAAACTGTTTTATGGATTCTAAAGCACTACAGAAATAGCTGTTTTGTGCATTAACTGCATCAACAAAAAAATCAAAATCAGGTTGATTCTGGTGCTTAACTTTTCCCTTTACTGTGCATATAGAAAAGAAAAACTTAAGTGCAAGAATCAATCTGTTATGCATTATATTCCAACTCCATTGATAATATTACTCAAGTATCTGACAAAACATGCAACAACTTGGCTAAAAAATTAACCATCTTGATTAGTTATCTCTAAAAGTAAAATACACTTGCTTACTTTATTCCAGCAAGTTTTTGCCAATCTCAGATTTTGTTTGAACTTATTTTAAATTTAAAAATCATGACATTGATAAAGCTTTATGAGCAAGGGTGACTATTATCTACAACACTTCTCCCCCCTTTTCCAGCTATTTACTTTCATTCTCTTTTCTTCTATTTTGGTTGAGAATTTGGTTTGTTCTCCCACATATATTCAAAATCTGTGCAGTGCATAAAGGCTTCAGTATCTCCAAATGTTATGCAAGTTGGGCAACTTATCAACATACTGAACTTGAGAAGTAAACTGCATGGAAAAGACTTGTTGTTGTCTTTTGCTTTTAGATTCTGAGCAATGTTTAGAGTTGCTTTGTTTTGTAATTTGTTTTCAATGATTTTGGGGAAACACATCAAATCCTGATGGTCTGTATGTGTTTAGTTTGAGAAACACCTAGGAATTGAAACGGAAAACTAATTGGAAACAGTTTTAACAAGCTGCCATCGCCCTAGCTTTTACTAAATTGTCACGAGACTTTAGATTGTTATATCTTCTCATATCTATAAGACCTAGATTGATGGAGATGGATTTCAAGTTAAGAAACTGTAAGACATCATTAAGTGCTTGAATGCAGAAAGGACCAGGGGTCTTTTGAATTATTTGAATGGCTTAAGTGATTTATCCCTTTTTCCCAGCTTCTGCACTGAACATTGTAGACCACACTCCATTCTTTTTTTCTTCATCTTTTTTTTTTTTCATTTAGTTGTGTGCATATGTCCAGATTGAAGCCCTGGGTTAATGTAGCTTTTCCTATTGCTTTTGCAGACTATATCCTCAGGCTGCTGAGAAGGTTTCACAGATTGATAAGCTGTTTGCGCTTCCCAAACAAGATTCATAATTTTCAAAAGTAGAATACTTAACTATCATTAAGATTCATAGTTTTCAGTTCAATTTCTACAATGCTTTGAACCAAGCCTGCATTATATATTAGTAACCTTAAGTGATTTTTTGAGAATAGCCAACTTTGTCTTTCTTTATTTCTCACTTTCATCAAGAATGAAGTCAATTTCAGATTTTCAATTATGTTTTTCATGGTTGTAATTTGTTGTTAACAACAAATTCCGCGGCAAAGCGCGGGCGCCATTGCTAGTTTTGATTCTATGGCTGCAATAGAAACTGTTAGTTACTAATTTTCCAGTTTTTCCTGATCATATTCATCTGTTCACTGCAATTAGGTTAGGGTTTGGTAGTTTATACTTAAATCTATGTGAAATTTTGGAATATTGACGGCATTAATTGGATAACAGCCAGTAGGTGCTCAGGTCAAGAATGCCTGGACACGAAGTTGCCAACGATGACATGATGATCGATGAGTATGAACAGAAGCAAGTGAATGCTGTTCCTGATGGATTTAACTCTCAGTATCTCAAAATTTACTATGGTAAACAATCTTCATTCCAATTCTACTGAAATTAGCTACCTAATTGTTAGATTTAAGTCTATAAGCAGATCCATCATTTTCTCTTGTCGGGTCGATGGGATTGGTTGTTGTAATTTGTAATTCAATAGATATGAATATGTGAACATTTCTCTAGTTTATTTGCTGTTAAGATATGAATTTTGCGATGGTGTTTCAATTATCTTCTCGTTAAAAAAAAAAATGTGTTATTTGTGGCAGGAAAGCTCTTCCCATATGAGGAAATGTTTAAGTGGATGTCCTATGCAAATGGTAAGTCGCATTCTCTATCAACCCATTTCCTAACATTCCTTTCTTTTTGTGTGTTGTACGTGCACACCTGGAAAATGAAAGTTGTTTTTTCCTGGGAATTTGTAACCTGATTTCTGATTTTTTAGATGGCAAGCATCCTGCATGCAACCAGTCCTACTTTGGCCGGAGAGAGTTTTCTTTCACACTGGATAATGATGTTTATCTGCGGTACAAAACTTTCAACTCCGTGTCTGAGCTTGAAAATTCTATCAAAGAGAAGTGCCCCGTCAAAATAGATATTGGGCCTGTGTACAATGTTGATGTAAGCTTTTCATTACTTTACTTCATGACTTGAATTTTTATACTCTGTGTGTGTATGTACATAATGTTTGTCTTCTCAATTAAGTATTGAGAAAAGCCCTATATATTCTACTAGAAAAGCCTAAATGTCCATATTTCAAAACTAAAGCGCTAATGAGCAAGAAAAGGCCCTTATTATAGATAGGTGAATCATGTAGATCTTGGAATGCGTATAGAAAAAAGATTTATATGAAGTTTCAAAAAAATGCACACCAATAGATCCAAGACAATTTCTATGCATGGTGTTCTTGTTTTTCCTTTCTTTTTTCAAATTGTTGGTTTTAACTGTTGTGTATGGTTGTGTTTCTGATATGGCCATGTCTCTGGTTTCAGTTCTAATCTTTCTAATGTTTCAGCCTGCAAAGAGGCATTCCTATGCTCAAAGTGGTTGCTACCCCGAGGAGAGGGAACTGATTTTTGATATAGTAAGCGAATCAACCATTTGAATTATGAAGATTGTAAATAGTCAGAGTCTAACTGAACTTTTGACAATGAATGCTATACCACATGTTTGACAAATTATTTTTCCTCACAGGATATGTCAGATTACGATGATGTTAGATACTGCTGCTCAGGAGCTGATGTGTGCCTGGAGTGCTGGCCGCTTATGACAATTGCTATCAAAGTGATTGACACTGCCCTTCGAGGTAGGAATTTTTTTCATTGGCATTTGATGTATATGTTATTAGAACCATTGATTTTTCACTTTTGTGAACTTCTTTTCTGCAGATGACTTTGGTTTCAATCACATTCTCTGGGTATACAGTGGCCGACGTGGTGTTCACTGTTGGGTTTGTGATGGGAAAGCTAGAAGGTAAATCACTTGGTAGTACGTTTGATTCCTAAGATATGTAATGACACTTAAATAGTGATTTTTTAATTTTTTTTTTTGCAGGCTCACAAATGAACTGAGAGCAGCTATTGCTGACTATTTTCGTGTCTACAAGGTGGTATACTGTTTGAAATACATTTGGGTTAAAAGACACTTATATGTTATACAATTTTGTGAAAGTTGTTAATGATATACTTTGTTCAGGGCAATGAAAACAGTCATAAAAAGGTTTCTTTGATGGGCCCTGCTCTTCATCCATTCCTTGTGTAAGTGTTAACATAGACTGTTGGGTTTTGTGATACTGGATCCTTTGTTGCTTTCACTAAGATGTATTCATTTCTGCAGGAGATCATATACCGAAGTTCTTAAGGATTTCTTTGAGAGGACATTGCTTTCCAGTCAAAAGATATTTTCTACTGCAGAGAGATATGAAAAGATCTTAGATATGATTCCTGATGAATGTATACAACTTTTTCATGTCCTATGTGTCTTTGTGCTGCATCCAGAATTAATGTTCTAATTATGATACTTTTGTTATCATTGCAGCTGTCACTTCTGAGCTTCGGGGAAAGTGGCAAGATAATAGACGAACCTCCAATGCAAAAGAAGACATTAATGTTGCTCGTTGGGAGCAGCTGAAACATATGCTGCAATCTGGGAAACAGAAGGTACAGGATAGCAGATGTTTGTAAGTTTATTATTTAAAAGGACATTACCCTGGGACAAGAGTTGTCTTTGCGGTAGGATTTTGATATTTACAATTTCAATTAACCTCCTGAACCTAATTTTTCTCTACCTGATTGATTGTTTAAGATGCAAGGACTGCGTAGATGTGTGGAGGAGATTATGTTCTCTTATACCTACCCTAGACTTGACATGGAGGTTTGCACGACAACCCCCTGATTTGTTTTACTGTCTCCTTAGTTTCAACTTTCAACAACTAACTATACTATAGTGTACAGTCTCGGTTCTTGAAGTAGTGTGTCTAAACTACGTATATTACTCTAAACTAACTTTACACCATGTACTATTTAGCATCGCTACATCCTTTATAGTATGTGTCCTTTTTAGCGTGCCTAAACTGTAAAGTAATTTCAAAAATATGTCCTTGTAGATTTTCTTATGATATGTATTTGTTTGTGGTAGGTTTCAAAACATATGAACCATTTATTAAAGGCACCATTCTGTGTACATCCAAAGACAGGTTAGTGCCTGGGTTATTTAATATTGCTACCAGATATGATTGATTGTATTTTGTAAATGTTTTCAGGAACTCAACCGTTTAATATTTTAATAAGCGCTTGAATCTTCTTAAGATTGCTCTATTGATAGTTTCTTTGTTTTAGGTCGTGTTTGTGTTCCAATTGATCCCAACCGTTGTGAGGAGTTTGATCCTACTGCAGTTCCAACCCTTTCCACTGTATGTGATAGACCCATGGTTTTCTTCCGTTTCCATACATGTTTTCTTTCTTGGTGGTAGATTTTGCTATCTATAGTCAAACATTCTGCATATTCAACTATGTAACATGATATATTTGATATAGTTTTGAACATAACGTTGTTTTTTTGTCATCTCACCTGTTTTGCCCTGCCTCTTCAATGGCAAGAATGCTGGGAAGGTACAGGGCAAGTAGTACATATTCCTACTACATGTGGTCAGCTACATGAATCGCTTATTCCATTCTACTATATTAAGCATCAATCAAGTTTTACACATTCATCGTTTGTCCTTTCTTGTATTGTCAAGCATCTGAACATTTGCATTTTAGCTACATTCCAGTAATAGTTTTTTTGTTTGTTAGTAGGCTAGCACTCCATATCGTATAGCATATTTTGTTCTAATCATGTGGGCACCTGCTTGCTCTTTCAATTTTTATGGGTGATTGATCCCAGAAATTGAAAAGCATCAAGTCTTATTCTGCTGGGTAGTATGAGCTCTAGTTCAATTTTAATCTTAATGAGGTACAACCTTTTTGCAACTGGATATTTCTTTAATCTTCTAGTAATTTTGCCATATTCATCCTGAACTAGATGATTCCAAGCATTCATGTAGATGTTTTACATTGCCTTTTCATTCTGGTTCTTAACATGAGCTATGTTACTTGCCAATGCAATCTATTATCTTCTGAGATTTGTGGTCTCTTACATGGTTATGTGGAATTTCAGCTTATTGAAGAACTTAATAATGAGGGTTTGAGAGCAGAGGCTGATAACGGTACGTCAGTAGCATCACTTAAAGTTCATTTCGTGTAGGATTGCTCATACCTAGACCAACAGGCTACTCTTGGGTGGTTATGTTGTATGATTAGGCAACTTTGATGTAGGAAATGCTCCAGCAGTGTTGCTGCACTAAGATGCTACTTCTGTCTTTTCTTTTATGATTGATGGTCTTGTATATATTTTGCCTAACCACAGAACGGGATAGAGCGTCACTTGGAAAATCAATAAGATTCTTCCAATCATCATTTTTGGAGCCTTTGGTAAAATCTTGCAAGGTATGTAATCTCAAGTTTTAATGCTCTTGTTCTTGAAAAAAGACGACTAATAAATCAAGTCATGTTGTCAGGGCACCTTTACATTGTAGTGTTAAGCTTATTTCATTTGTTTTTCATTCTGTGCAGGAGGAGATGATAAGTTCCTACAATGCGAAACTGCAGCAGTCGAAGTTGCAGCAGTCAAAGAACGTGCTTGCTGCAATCTAGTTCATCTTTGTGGTATCCAACTTTCAGGACTTGTTTAGTTCGTGAAACTGAAATTTTCCAATTACATCATTAGGATTTATGAATGAAACTGACAGTCATGTAAATGTCATAAAACACCTTTGTGCTGCAACAGTTTCGCTTGCACATGGTTGCATCTTATTTCAACATTGTCGTTCGGTACAATGAATCATAGGAACTGTTGAAGCATACTCTGTCACAATCTTTCATTTTATCATCTTTTTCATGAAAAAACTGTGGAATGTGTATTACCCCATAGACATGTTTACATGCTTTGGTTTCTTGTCTCCCATGGGATCCGCCGATTTCTACTACGTAAGATTGTACAGACAACTGATTGATAAAAATCAAATGGAGATGATGCTACACGGAACTGCCTCCTCTGTGTAGTCATTCTTCAAAAGATGACTAAGCAGCTCATCTGAAGAGACACATAACGTTCACATGGTTCTTCGTTCCAATATGCTCACAAGGACCACAACCCTCATCCCCAAATCAATAGGAGATCAGGTAAGCCTCAGCTGCTTCACCTACGTGGCTTGCTTTAATATCATAATCTGGGAAATTTGAAGTACGCCTGTAAGTTGAGGTCTGTATTACTCATATTTATCAGTTTGGTAGAAGAAGAACTCTTACTCTTGCATCAAGAACTTCAAAATTCAAGGAAGTAGCCATTAATTTTTATTAATAACTGGATAATTTGTAGTAGCCATTAATTATTATTAGGAATAACTGGATAATTTGTATCACTGGCAAGTGCCCTGGTACAAAAACAAGGCTTAAATTACAGGGGACCCAAAACATAAAACCATATTAATTCCTTAGTTATTAGAAACCGAAGGAATCATATTTCAGATATGGCTCATCTCGTGCAGTACCATTTACACTTAGCGCACCAGTACCATTAATCTAAACCCAGATCAAGAGAAAATTAAAACTAAGCCTCTTTGGCTCTTTCCTAATTAGCAAGGACTTCCCTTCGAATCAACTCTGGGTCAAATGAGGAAGGATTGTTAGTGTGCATGAAATTATAGCAAAACTCATGCATCAACGAAGGATAATAGTCATGTTACGAGTTAAAAACTGTGGTGATGGTCAATGCTAATATGATGGTTATTCGCATATGAAAAGGTGACTACTACAACAACTTAAGTGGATCTACTTCACCATTTCCCTTGAGCTTGATGTTAATGCATTTCTATCTTCTACCTCTCGCAAAGCTAGTTTAAGCTATTCCGATATGTTTAGTCTCAACTATATATCATTCAAACACTAGTCAATTAAAGGAAATCGCTACCACTCGTCCTGAGGGGGAAAAAAAAAGGACTTCGGAATAAAAGAAAGGTCATGAGACCAAAGTGGACGTCCTGATTTCCACGGCCAATGTCCAGGGATCCTGGGGACTCATTCCGACTGAAATGAGTTTAAGGGGGTGGGTCTCGCTTCAACAGACAATTAAGCATGGTTTAGTAGTGAAAGCAACTTCCTCCATAATCATCTAGGCAATCAGATTTTGCGATTGTCATTTCATCGATCGTTGCTCATTCCCGTAAGACCGAAACTTGTATATGAAGGGGCTTTTGTTGGATGAAAATTAGGGTTATGCTATGAAAAGCTATGTTTGCAAATAGTTTCAATGGTCTGAAAACCTCCAGTGATGAAAAAGTAAGATTGATATTCAGGGCCTTGGTGAAAACCAAATTTCTTTGAGGATGTTAGAAACTTAGTATGTCACATCATAAAACTATATTAAGGCATGAGATCCATAAAAGCATAAAGTTTAGTGACAAGGTCCAAGGCATGTGAACTTGCAGTCTGTTGAACCGTTGTAATAATTGTTTGACCTTTTTAGCTTAATTGCCAACAAGATTTCCAATATCTTATCAACAAGTTTAGGCTCAATTCTATTGAACCCTGAACCGAGTGGGGGAAAGAATGCAAAATTTAAAAAATAAAAATAAAAAAAACCTAGTTGGGTAGTTCATATATAGCTTGTGGTGGAACTCTACAATCCACTCAGAGATTAGGCAGTTCTGTAAGTAAGCCTAACTCTTCTCATGTCCTTTTTCTTGTATATTCTCAATCACCTTAATTAGGGGGATGTATTTGTCATTTAGAAATTGAATTGATCAGGCATTATAGGGCCTTTTCACAAATGTGTGCAGACAAACTTTTTGAATGTGTAGCTTTTAGGAACTACAACATGGGAGCAGATAACTCATTAACATTCTCCATGTCGATGCCCATTTCAAATAGAAAGAAGAGTACTTAAAAGGCCATGTGTCTAATAATTGACTAATAATTACTTGGAGTACATTCTATAATGATTTTCACTTACCAAACGTTAAAATAATTTTCCCTTACCAACATAACTTTTATTTAATATGTTGGTGAGTTTCGTTTGTATTAAGCTAAACTGTATGTTTAGTGAGTTTTGTTTGTATTTAGTTTCATAAACTTATCTATCACACGTTTTAAAGTAAAAATCGAGTTTATTGATCAAGAACACATATGACAGGCATGTCGACGATGCCATTAGCGAGAGTTTATAACAATAATCAGTCGATTATTGAATGAGTTTCTAAGACCATTTCTTCTTGTTTCAAATAGCTAGCTGGGTTTTCAAACTGAGAAAAAGGAAAAAAAAAAAAAAAATAGCTAGCTGGGTTTTCAAACTGAGAAAGGTAGGATGGACAGTTACATCAGAATGGACCCAATCAGAGTATGGTACATTAAAGACGTAAAGGTGTTATTGAAAAGGTGAATGGGGGTCGTCCTTGTAAAAGGACAAAGCTCGTGAAATGACACCCATGCATATAAACACATCTTTTTCTCTCTTCTTCACAAGGTCACCTTTTAGGTAGTTTACCTACAACATGACTTCGGGTTATCCAATTTAGTGATAACAAGCAGCTTTGTTACTTTCACGTCCAAATCGTTAGCCTAATGTATAAGAAAGATATCACTACAAAAATATTATAACATAGGTAAGATGTTACCCTATTTCTAACATGGTAAAAGAGTCACATAGGCAGATTCAAATGATGATGCGGGTATATCCTACCACAGAAATAAGCTTCGCTTAGACTTTTCCCTGGTACTGGAAATTGAGTTCGTAATCGTGCTTCAAGGTTGACAAAGTGTTTCTGCAAGGACCCTCTACACAAACAAGAAGAATATGAGAAATCAATTCCTTTCAATCATATCTTTTATCAAGTCAAATTTGTTTACCTCCAAATGAGGTATGAAGACGTTGAAGATCATCAGGTGAGCAAACATCTATCAGCGCATATACACCTGGTCTTAGAGCTTCATCTATTTCCCTCCAAGTCCATGGGATAGTTCAGACTACATATAAGGGACACTTCAAAAAAAAAAAAAATTATTGATTTTTGGAGATTGTAATTGGTGCATTTGCGCATACTTGATGTCCTCTGACTGATGCAGAATAAGATCAAATGATTAAAATACTTAATTTTGGGTTAATCTTAGGAACATTAAAAATTAGCGTGATATCTCGGCTGTTGGTTATCTCCCATTGATAATATCCTTGTTGTCCCTGGTCTATCTCTTCTCATTGTTTCTCCTCACTTAAACCTAATCTTCCCTTCTGTTCTGAACCTATCTCTAAATTCTCAAATCTGCCATTCGGTTCCACATCATTCATTTCATAGAAATTGGAACGGATGGCATCATTTCATACTCAAGTTTCTGGAGATTGGGAAAAAGAATATATGATATGAACATAGTATAGGAAAAGATGTTTTGGCTGAATGAATCAATTGTATTCAATCATGTAACATATATACAGAGCACCTACCATACATCTCGTGGTTCTCCAACAAGTTAGGAGACCAGTAAGGAAAGACAACTAACACAATTACAATTGGAATCAAAACTGTACAGATTATCCTATCAAATCAAAACTACTTAATACAAATATATTCTTGCATATCAAGACAATCCCAATTCAATACTGCAAGATTTACTTTCCAACACTCCCCCTCAAGTTGGAGAGTGTATATCAATAACTCCCAACTTGCTCATGAGCTGTTTGAACTTTTCTTTTCCCAAAGCTTTTGTAAACACATCTGCTAATTGGTGTGAAGAAATCACAAATCGTGTAACAACTTCACCTTTCACAATTTTGTCCCGAATAAAATGACAATCCATTTCAATATGCCTAGTTCTCTCATGGAACACAGGATTCTTAGCAATGTGCAATGCAGCCTGATTATCACAATGTAAAACAGCAGGACTTGGAACAGGCAAATGTAAATCAGTCAATAAATAGCGTAGCCAAGTAAGCTCACAGCAAGTACCTGCCATTGCTCTGTATTCAGCTTCTGCACTTGATAAAGACACAGTCTTTTGCCTTTTGGTTCTCCATGAAATTAAAGAATCTCCTAGAAACACACAATAACCAGTAGTAGAGAGGCGGGTAATAGGACAACCCGCCCAATCAGAGTCACAAAACGCCTTCAGGTTTAAAGAATTATTGGCATGAAGAAGTAAACCCTGACCAGGAGATGACTTCAAGTAACGAACAACTCGAAGGGCAGCAGTCATATGTTGCAAGCGAGGTTCATGCATAAACCGGCTAAGAATATGTACTGAGTATGTGATGTCGGGTCTAGTAACGGTCAAATAAATCAGCCGACCAACTAGGCGCCGATATGAGGCAGAATCTTTGAGTAATTCTCCTTTGTCTGAAAGCTTGGATTCTTCCATGGGAAACTCAACCGGCTTAGCACCCAAGTAGCCGCTATCTTTGATAATTTCCAAGGCATATTTGCGTTGAGATATGTAAATGCCTTTCTTAGAACGAGCTACCTCAATGCCGAGGAAGAATTTCAGATCACCAAGGTCCTTGATGCGAAAACGAGTATGGAGGAACTGTTTCAGAGCATTAATAGACTCCATATTGTTTCCTGTTATCAGAATGTCATCCACATAGATTAACAATACAGTGAGAGATGTACCATGCTTGCGGACGAACAAGGAATAGTCAGCTTTGGACTGAGAGAAACCAGCAGCAAGAATGGCCTCTGTGAACTTAGAAAACCATTGACGAGAGGCCTATTTGAGTCCATACAACGACTTGTGAAGGCGACACACTAGATTCTCCCCCTGTCGCCGAAGACCAGGAGGAGGAGACATGTAAATTTCCTCCAATAAATCACCATTCAAAAAAGCATTATTGACATCTAATTGATGTAAGGACCAATTTAGACTAGCAGCAACAGCAAGAAGGCAACGAACAGTGACCATTTTGGCAGTAGGAGAAAAAGTATCGTGATAGTAGATACCTGCGGTCTGAGTAAAACCCCGAGCAACAAGACGAGCCTTATAGCGCTCGACAGAACCGTCAGCCTTGCGCTTGACTCGATACACCCATTTACAGCTGATTGGGCGTTTTCCAGGAGGCAGAGGAACGAGACTCCATGTCTGATTATCAATAAGAGCTTGAAGCTCAGAATTCATAGCTTCCTGCCATTTTGGATCAACTGATGCAACCTCATAAGAAGTCGGCTCCTCATCCCGACTAACATTAGCAATATAACTGAGGTGAGCAGGTGAATACCGATCATATGAAATGTAATGACAGAGTGGATACCGCATACCTGGTGTGAAACTAGACAAGGCCGAGGACAATTGATGCGGAGGCAGAATCACCTGCGAGCAAACGTAGTCCTTTAGGCGAACGTTGGCTTCTCGAGAGCGCTGAGAATGACGAAGCGGTTCGGCGGGAACAATGGGAAGAGGGTCAGGTTGAATGGCTTCAACTGGTTCGACATCAACTGGGGGTTGTTCGGGTAAATCGACGGAAGAAGTGGAATTAGGAGAAGGAGACGAATGGGTGGGGGCCAAAGAAGAGCCGGGCGACTCAGGCGGAGGAGGAGAGGACGGCGCGATCGCCGGTGCTGGGACTGTAGGGCGGCGAACATAGGTTTTGATAGTGGAGGGTGGCGGCGGAATATGTGGTGGAAAGGGCAGTGGATTGGGTGGTGGAGAGGGCGATGGATTGGGTGGTGGAGAGGGCGGTGGAGTATGTGGTGGTGGAGATGGCGATGGCATGGTCTCTGAATCGGGGAAAGGAGAAGAACGCGTGTTTGGTGAAGAAGAAGGACTGAAGAAAAGGTCAGAGACTAAAGGGAGAGGAATGGGCTGGGCCGTTGGATTTGTTTCGGTTGGGCTTGTGTTTGGTAAATGGTGGAATTTGTCCTCAAGAAAAATGACATCTCTATTAGTGAAAATTTTTCGGGTCTCAATATCGTAGAGTTTGTAAGCCTTCTGTCCCATGGGATAACCTAGAAAAATGCATTTGGTAGCACGAGGAGAAAATTTTGAAGACGGATTGGGAATGGTTGCGAAAGCAATACACCCAAATACTCGCATCCGAGAATAATCAGGAAGTTTATTATGAACAATTTCAAAAGGTGTTTTCCGGTGAAGCAGCAAGGTGGGAAGACGATTGATGATATATACGGCAGTGAGGACACATTCTCCCCAAAAATTAATGGGTAGATGTGACTGAAAACGAAGGGCACGAGCGATTTCAAGGATATGTCGATGTTTCCGCTCAACGACACCATTTTGCTGCGGTGTATAAACACAAGAATGTTGAAAAAGAACACCTTCTTCAAGAAAGAAATTTTGTAATGAAAGAAATTCAGCCCTATTATCTGAACGAAGTTGTTGAACTTTTGTGTTGAATTGAGTGTTTACATAATTAAAAAAACGACGGAGTAAAGGTTGTGTTTCACTTTTGTGTCGCATTAAGAAAATCCATGTAAATCGGGAAAAATCATCCACAATAGTCAAAAAGTAATGAGCACCAGAAAGAGAAGGAATTTTATAACGTCCCCAAATATCACAATGAATAAGAGAAAAACACTTCGAAGTTGAAATTGAACTGGAAGGAAAAGGTTGGCGAGTTTGTTTCGCCAATGGACAAACGTCACATTTATGATTAGAATCAAAATTAAAATGGAGAGAATTATTAGCTAAAAATTGGAGACGAGCAGAGGAAAGGTGACCCAAACGACGATGCCAAAGATCAGAGGATATGATGAGATTGCAAGCGAAGTGAGAGGAAGGAGAAGTTGAAGCCAACGCCACAAGGTAGTAGAGGTTACCACGTCGCTTACCCACACCAATCATCGTCCTCGTAGCCAAGTCCTGTAAAATACACCAAGATGGGAAAAATGTCACTGAACAAGATAAATCATCGATTGTTTTGCCAACAGACATAAGATCAACTCTAAAACTTGGCACACAGAGGACATCATTTAATTGAAAAGAATCATTAAATTGAATTGATCCAGTCATAGATATTCCAGCCGTGTCTCCACTAGGTAACGAAACTGGTGCCAAAGAAGGATGCTTGATATTTGTCAATGATGTAGGAGAAGAAGTAATATGACATAGGTCTACACCAACCTCGCCCCTTCTCCACCAATCAAAGGCCAGCATTAATCTTAATTTAGAATAAGGCACCATTATCAGTTTTAACTAATTAATCTGCTCTGCCTTTTTTTTTTTTTTTTTTTTTGAAATAGGGTCAATACGGCTGCCCTCAAGTCTTGACCATTAATGAAACCTCAGAATACATGGGGGGGGACATGATACCTAAACCCCAGATTACAATAAGCATGAAGAGAACAACCCGAGATCATAACGAGAGTCTCTACAGAAAATATGTATTCTAACGAGCACCAATTAGCGAAGAGTGCATCATTGGCTGCTCTGCCTTTTATGTTCACTGGGAAACAACAAATATATTTCAAGGTAGCAAAAATTACCTTTTGATGCCTGTTTTGCGGGGGCCATATCCTGAATAAACCCGTATGTAATAAGCTAAAAAGTGGTAACAGTGTGGACCAAAGACCTCTTTTTGATGTCTTAGCTGCAAAATAGATATGATAAAACCAGGTGATGAAGTTATTTTCTCCTTTTGGTGTTCAGTCACATTAAAGTCAAAACTTAATGGAACAAAACTATAATCTAAATTAAAATGATACTATCAGTGAGCACCTACCTCTTCATAAATCCTTCTGAGAACATGCACATTTGACTCCTTCTACTTCCCATGAAAAGAAGCCTTCCCTGGCTACCACAACAGCATCCAATGTCTCCAAGCAATAAAGAAGAACACGAACAGAAGCTTGAAGTAGAGCAACATACACCTCGCATTCACTAGAAATTACAAAAGAATTACTGTAATTCTTAGCACAGTCTACTTGATGAGTAATGTACAAGAAATATAGACCATTTCAAACTTCTTTGACAATCAATTTGCAAAAGATGAATATCAAAAGTTTAAAGTTCTTATGCATACTATACCTCTTCCCACCTGATCTTTATGTTTTCAGTTTTGGCCTAAGCTTAATAGTCTATTGCACACTTCGCAAGTCCTTACTATGAAATTTTTAATACCAAATGAATATATATATATATATCTTTTGTGATGCTTCACAACATTATGCAATAATCGGCAGCAAGCAGAATATAGGCCGATTGAGTATTGCGTATCTATATCGGAGACATGCACACTTGCTACTGGGTCGGATGGTTGGTTATTTGGACTTGTTGAAGAATCATTTGGAACAGGACGTTTAGAATGTTTTAACAGATGGAAATCTTGAAAAAGTGCTGAAGGTATACGTAACGAGTGTGCTACATGCCAGAGATCCATTTTGTATATTGCATGCTTGCCAGAAATTCTTGCCAGTACGTCAACACACATAAGAATGACTGTTCCTGGATCTGGATCACTATCATCTTTACTCTGAGTGAATCTCTCATAGAAGATTAGTGGACTCTGCAGATGCAGAATAACATTGAACATGCGGGCAATTAACCTCTGAATGTATTTTTTAACCACAATCAAATTGCGTCCTGAAACACAAATAAAAGGTCAGAGCATGTCCATACAATAGCTGAAGGGAATTATTATACACTTGAATCCATACACTTTTCTTCCAATGTGGTAATATGTCCTTGCATTTAATTCACACTTCTGTATGGCTAGAACATAAGTCATAGAATAAGTAGCTAAAAGAGGTCCTTATGTGAAGCAATTGCTATAGACATACAGTTCCATTCATCAATGCAGTAGCTTAACTTATGCATAGCTAAATAGGGAAACAAATTGCAGAACAAAATCCAAGCAATCAATGCCAGACGCAACAATTGAAGAAACCTTTCCTCCATCTTCACTTCCAGCACATATGTCATACCTCACTGTGCACCCTTCCCGCACACCAACTAGGGCTCTTTCGATAGCTTGAACTGCAGATTGGAGATGCAACTCTGTTGATTTCTTTATGAACACAGCAAATGATGACCTCAACCTAGCTTTGAATTCATCCAATAAATATTCCCAGCCAGAAAAAGATGATGCTTCACAAAATCTCCTTTCTCCTATGGGTGTGTTGGTGCTTGTTTCATGAGATGCAAGAGTTGCTCTTTTCCCTTGTAAAGTTATGCATTTCCCTAGAGCCCGTAACTGTAGCTGAACCATCCTGTCAAACAGATCTCTGGATAAGGTATGATTAGTCAAAGGAAAATGATTCCCTAATTCTTCCAGATACTTCAGAACACCATCTAAACACACAAAATAATAGAAGTGTGGCACCTGAATTGCGTCCGCTGATTCCAATAACAAGACTTGCATAATCCCAGCAAACTTATGCACCAAGCTTGACAACATGGGAGCGCTCTTAATATGCAAATTTAGCCTCAAAATAGCAGAAGAGGCGATTAACAACTGCCTGAGTAAAAATGCTGCGTTGGGGAAATCACCTTTTAGCATGCTTCTCAACAAAGGCTTATTTAAAGATTGCAGTTCAAATGAATCAACAGCAGTGAGAACACTAACAATACTATTTGCATCTTTCAAGCGCGGTCTTCTTCTATGAACACTACCAACTACAGAGCCATCACAGATGTCAGATGATGCTGAGCACGTCACTGCAACTGCAGATTCATCCTGCAGTCCACCACATGCCATATCAGCGTCAGCATCATTGCCTTCTGGCAAAATCTTCTCTGCACCCAACAAATCTAAATTGTAGCCTGACTTCTGAAGATTATAGGCATGACATATAGTTGTGGACTGCTGATTATCGTCAAGAATAAACATTTGTAGAAGAAGACTAGAAATTTCTTCAAAAACCTTTATACAGAGGTTGAGTTCGGAGATTGGTTCAAGTTTCCACCTTGACAACTTAGCTTTCTCATCACTATTTCTCCCATCTGTGTCAATCACAACACATGCTTGGCCCCATAAAAACCCACTAAAACACGAAATTATGGAAGCAAACTTGTTCAAATTTAAAGCATCAACAGAAACTTCCTCTTTTCCATTACAAATGCCATTCTTCACATTTACAAGTAAGATCTGCATCTGTTCCTTCAAAATCTTAGCAACAACGTTTACACTTTTCCAGGCTTCAATATAATTGGACGAATTCAATAAACTTCTCTGTTCTTGGGCACATCCAAACTTCAGCTCAGCAACCTCAAGGAAACGAACAGCATGATTGGATTGATATTTATTTAATGTCAGAAACACATAAAATGTGTGATCCATTAACGCCAAGATCATATCATGGACTTGATGATAAATATCTTTTGAGAATGATTCTTGAAGCCCAGCAACCATATGCACTGACTTGTAAAGCCATGAAACTGGAAATAAATCCTCAAAGAGTACGGTGTCTGAGGTTGGACTGGCTACTGTCTCCTCACAAGCAGTAGTTATACATCTTAAGGCCTTCCGACAGGACACAAACAATCTGAAGAGATCATAATAATAAGTTGAGTATGAAGCATTCTGATAATCTAATAAGCCGCCAACAACAATCCTGAAATACACAGAACTGGTTATATTAACAAATGCCTTGATTGAATGGATACAAATATTAACTTCAATTCAAATTGAAAGGAAAACACACAATATTACTTTTCATGAGATATGAATTCTTGAGACTGCTGGGGAAAAAGGTTCACATATACATAATGAGGTACTATTATCTTCACCCATGAAGTATTAGAAAAAATATCAGAATTAGAAAGTGTATCAAGAATAAGCAGTTGTGCATGCACTTTTCCATGCAAATTGAAACAAACAAGAGTCTAACCAAATTCCTCTCTTTTGCATACATTTTATGGAACTATGTTCAGAAAATGAAACAACAAAAACAGCAACAGAAAGAAAACATAACTGAACTGGGCAACCATTTTAATCTTGGAACCCAACTCAACTAATTGAATATTTCATTTTATTGACTATTTCGAATTGGGAATGATAATTACTCAGTATAGAAGATTTCTTATCTTTTACTTCTTTTAAGCAATAAGAACTGTATTGTTGGACCATACATCAAACCCATGAAAGCTCATACCTTTCGAGGTTCAGAATAGAAGTCACATAACGTGAAAATGATCTCGTGTCCAAATGACCTTTTGGCATACAACTCAAAAGATTAAGCAAACTCTGACAAGCTGTAAATTTCATGATGGTAGATGGTTGGGAGTTTTGTCCCTTGCAACTTGAGGCTGAAGAACAATCAAATACATTGAGTTTGTTGCAGGAAATAGCCAATGATGAGTTCTCTAAATCACTTAAGACATTCGGCCAATTAGGTGATAATTTGAATTTAACATTGCCGGATGGAAAGTCGCTGATGAAGGCAATGTAGATTTCTCCAATGCACGGCAGAACCTCTTTGCAAAATACCTGCGGACAAACTAATACAAGAGATAAAATAAATACCCTGATTGAGATTACCAGTAAATGAAAAGTGTGAAACAAAAAGAATCCCCAAAAAGATACAAATAAAAATATTTTGCAAGATACAACTTTGTGTGTGTGCATGTACATCACGTGAGGGTCAGGGGAAGCAGCATTTGATCTTTGAAAGATGCTTACTCTTTGCTCATACAGACTCGAATCAATAAAGCACTGTGATGAGATTTGATGCAATGCCACATTCTTCAGCCTGTCAGCTTCATGGTTCTTGTGCTCTATAACCACCCCAAAGCTGCTTCTTACATGAGGGCACCATGCATGAATATTTTGGCAAACAACCCACCAAAGTGCAGTTGGCAATGACTTCTTGTTCACAGAGCAAATACTGAAATCCCATTCGTCACTTTCATAGTGAACCATCTTATTATTAGTCGTATCAGCAGAAATGAATATTCGCTGTTGATCTTCAGACACTAATGAGAGGTGCTCCATCATAAATCCCGTAAGTCCTGCTGCCTCTTGCCTCAAAGAAGAGATCTCCGCAACTTGCACCAGATTGTCACCATTTTCAATCAAATATTCAAAAGACTTTATACGACTATTCAAATCCACAAGCCTTTCACAAGCCATAGCATGCATTAGATAAGTTAAAGGACAAGAATCAGCTGCACGGTCCTTACAAAAGATGTTTGAAACAGATTGAATAACAGAAAGAAGAGAAGCTGAAGGTTGTACAATCCAAGAGAAAAATCCCCCATTGATCCAATCAGACATTTCCATCCAATCCCTGCCAGAGAATGAGGAGAACGAATCTCCCATTTCTGCAGACATCTTTCTTGATAAATCTGGAGGCATAAGGATTGCTGCTTGCCTATATAAGCATCGGCAGGAGCTATACAATCGAAAGAAGAACAAAACTACCCAATAAGTGGAAACTCCAAATATCAGATATTTGTTTTTGTTTCTAGCGATCACATTGTCAGAATCTTTTACCGCGACACACCATAGGAATTTGTTTACAGCATCCTCCTGCAGTGGTCCAACCAGATTGCTCATGCAAGGGAAAATCACTCTAATTAATTCCTTTATAGAAGCGCCAAGAAGGTTACAGTTTCCAGTTGTGACAATCAATGACTCTAGGAATAGTGCATATATTTCTGACAACCCTCTCCCGTAAAGCTCAGCTTCCACATTAAAACTGTGCAAGCTACTTAGATGGCATTCAGAAAATTCTTTTTCATCAGCCTCCGAACAACTAACTTTCATCCACTCCAGAGATTCTGATATATCCAATGTTAACTGCCGAATACACTGGCTTGCTTGTCCTTCTGGTATGGACTTCATTGCTTTATGGATTGCAATTTTGAATTCATGCACAGATAATAGCATTTCCACGGCTTTTGCATATGCTTCACCATGAAAAGGAATGACACATCTAGTATAGTTCAGTTCGCCATCGCTATTATGTAAATTAATAACCCTTATTGCTTTACACAATGCAAAGATAGTATTATTCACCTGCAATGGTGCAATAGGTGAACCAATGGGATTACAATCACAATCACAAGTACAAGAAAACTTTGAAAGAACAAAACAAATTATCAGCAGAAACTAAATCAAAGACCTCCATATACAAAACATAATAAAAAATACAGTTAAAAGATGGAAAATGCTTGATCAAAGAGCATTCTACTAACCTGGCGAAGTTGACTATAGAGCATAATTAATTGGCATCCAGTATCTGTTATCTTGGAGAATAATGAGCATCTATCCGGAGAATCCACCAAAGAAAGCCCAATGGCCAAGTAAGAGAGCATCATTTTTTTTTTTGTTTTTTTTTTTGTTTTTTTTAAATTAAATAGAGGATTAGGCGATATTAGTTCCTCTGCGACAGCCGATTTGGGGTGACTGGCACCCACCCACAATCCCGAAAGAAAGGGGGCCATCGCAACCGGGAACCCACCGCCCATCCCTCTATTGTATTTTATTAAAAAGTAAGAGAGCATCATTAACCACAAGCTTACCAGATCATTCTCTAGAACATCATATCCAATTTCCAAAAGATAGCCTACAGCAGAAAGTACCTCATTTGCTATTAGAGTAAAACTATCTGAGTGTGTAACTGACAACTGAATTAAATCGGAGGACAATGAGATGATGATATTATAAACCTTCTTCAAGAAATTAAGACAAGCTCCCTCAGAGGCATCCTCTGTTCTCACATAAATCTTTTCATGCATAAAGACCAAAAGTACATTATTTATAGCTTTAAGTGTGCAATGAACATCCATCAATTCAGGGCCCACTTTCAGCTTAGTTTCAAGAAAGCCATTGATCTCAAGCAAAAGAGGCTCCATAATCAGTACAAAAAAATAGTGAAGCGACTTTCGTGTTTCTGGATTGAAACTAGTTGAGCAATAATTTTTTTCAACAATACGACTCTCAGACGACATCGTAGACGTTTGACCCAATGAACTATCTTCTAACTGCCTTGAACCTTCACTTTTCCCCATCATTTTGGTACTTGCGGTCAGCGCTGAATCCCTCTTTAGCTTTTTAACTTGATCAATAAGCAAGTGAAACAATATTCCTATGCTTTCTACTGCAAAAGCATTCTTTGCAGCTAAAATTCCTTCCACTTTATCAAATAAATGTCTATGATAACTCTGGTTGATTGTTTTGGAATCTTTTGACTTCCCATGTTTGGATGTGGCGCATTTTTCAGTACTGGATAAACTCAAAAACCCATCATTGTGGAGTGGGTGATATAGCCCATGAGATAATACATCTTCAACAAGCTTCACTAAGTTTCTCGTCCAACCAGGATTACTTCCACCAATCTGGAGATGCAAGAGACCCAAGAGATGCAACAGAGGCTCAAGGAGCTTATTACTAAAATCACGAAATCCATCTTTCCGAGCTGCGTGAGCCCTTAAAAACCTGGCAAATGGCTCAAGCACCAAGCACAAGAATCGGAAAACAAATACACCCTCATTGCCACTAACAGGAGCTTCACTGTAAAATTTGTGTCCAAGGTCAAGAACTGAACTTACAGTTGAAATCCACATGTCTAAATTTTCATTTGAGTAGCCTTCTTGGGATGAAAATACCAAAGAAATACAATCAAGCACAGTAGTGTACAATTGTAACCCTTCACCAATAAATGTTTTGTTCAATAAGGACAGTGCACTTCTTGCAATCCAACATATAGAGCGTAAAATGTTCTGGGAGAAAGTTAAAGAAAAATTTAATTTCAGAGACTCCTCCAAACAGAATTTGAAAATCTCCCAGCATCTTAAATCCAAATACGTATATATAACTTCAGCTTGATGATTCTCTCCACCACTCTCAACTTTCTTTCCTTCGGAAATCAACAATGATTGGACCCTTTCACTGACAAATATTATTAAACGTGACATGTTCACTGCTTGATTATCCTCATCACTGCTGCCTCCTTCTTCCTTCACCCTCGACATCACAAAACCAGGAGCTAGCATTGCGTCGGGTCGGTCCTCTGTTTCGTCGGACCCGGTGAGTTTCGATTTTTACTGTGTAGATTGAGTGTTTGTGTTTATATTTGCTCAGAGCTTGATTCCTAGCTCGGAGATATATGTAGAGGTTGTGGTTTTGTAATATGTAGAAGCTTGCCTGAGCTGAGATTTAGTCGATTAATTTTCGATTATATGGTACATACATATATGTATGTATGTATTTACAGAAAAAATCTTGATCCAAATTATAGATGGCCAGTCATCACGGATTTTTGTGCATTTATATGGATTTTGAGGATCATTTGGTTTGTGTTTGTGTTTTCTGTTAATTTGATCTCTGTTCTTTGAAGGTTCACTCTGTGCACATTAATTATATGTATTTGGGATCATCAACGTGGAGAAAATGACAGGTGTTGAATATGTGAACTTGACAATGTGGTATATTTAATTGATTGTTTTGCGTTATACTACGATTAAATTTAAGTCTCACTCGTTTATGTTAATGCTGCCATCCTTGGTACTCTCTTCTCTCCAAATTTGATGTGCAAACTTAAATACTTTCCCACTTATTTAAATTTATAAAACTTCGATGCGTGCCACGTTTGTAAAACTTTATTTCTTAAAATCAGGAAACTGGAAACTGTAAATCAAACTCGCTGAGTATCGTATCATCGGACTAGACCCCGCTAGCCCAGAAATAATATAAAAGTAGGGGAAGAGGATAGCCATACGAATGAGCCTCCCAAGCTAAAGTACTCACATATACTCCCGTTATATACCCACACGCCACTAAGTGTAGCGATTAGGATACTGGGCTTCAGCATTACTGTCACAAAGACAGTAATCAGCGCCACAAAGGCGGACGGGCTTCGGTGATCCCATCACCTCGCCACAAAGGCGGACATATCGATGCTAGCATGATAAATAATCACCCAAAGTATGGCAAGAGAAATCCAAAAACCGAGTAAAATCCATAAATACATAAGCTTCCCCATATCTTGCAAAAGAATTTCCAACGACGTGTCCCACACGCCAAGAGTATCTCAAATTCAAAATCAGAAAGGCAAGAAATAATAATAAATCATAATTTCCATAAATCGAAACAAAACCAATTCCAAAATCATCATCAAGGCATTCCCAATGCCAAAACCGAAAGTCGATAAACAAACAAGAAATATAACTCCATCGAAATCCCATTTCGAAAATCCTTTAAAAATCTCAAATCGACGAATAAAAATATGATTAAATAGTATAATTCCGGAAATCACCTCGGAATATAATTCGTCAAAAATCAACATAAATCATAAACAAAAATGATAATCAAGATAAATCATAATCTTCATAAATCAACAATGCAAGCAAATCCATAAGATATCTCGAAATCAATTTCCCAAAAGCAAATTATAGCAAAATGATAAAATGATAAACAAATAAGTAAATCATTATTTCGGGAAAATAATCGCATGCATCAATTTTTAAAAACAAAAGTCCACTTACAGTACTATTCCGACGATCAAGTATACGAGTTCCTTCATCGAGCAAGAGCTCGGTACGTCGTCCTGTACACAATTATATTCCGTAAGCGACAATTCGACAATTTAAATACGATTCTAATATTTTTTCCTCTGAAATCAAACTTCCAATTTCTATTCCCATTTAATCCATCTTCACCCCTAATACCAACTCGTTAGTTTAAAGGTTCTAGGGCAAAATCGAGAGAAATCCGACGGTCGGATTCTCGTAATTCAATTATTGACATCCCAACTTCGGAATTACACAATCGATACAAAACTCCTTCAATTTCCACCAAACTTCACAAATATAATCTCTAGATCAAAAATAGGATTTAACTAGCTAAAAACAGAAGCCAAAAACCTGCCCTATACGCCTCCAAGCGCCACCAACAGTGGCGGCGCGTGGGGTCCACGCGCCGGCGGCCACCACCTTCGATGGCCACCAAATTTCAGCCACAACATCTACTCAACAAGCCTAACACTTTTCTCAACTACAACAAGTTCCAATTTTACCTTGAAACAGTCGAAACCGGCCGGTGAAGTTTTTTCCAGAAAAACCCAAGAACCCTAGGATTTGAAATCGTCGATTCGACCTCCACACTGCAAATCGTGGCTCAAGGCTAGGGGGAAAATGATCCTTGGCGAAAACCGCACCTTCGACGCCGGTTTGGTGGCCGGAAACGGCCGAAATCGCCGGAAATCGACGAAACTTCCGATTTGCTACAGTGGACTTCACGGCTCAAATCTGAGCTCCTCCGGCCGAGCCACCGCAAAACACCACCACAGGCGTGACAAGGAGGAGGAGGCGAGCTTGCCGGTGCTCGGATTCCGTCGTGGGTCGGCCGGAGAAGGGAGAAATCGGAGGAAGAAGAAACCGGACCGAAGAGGAAGAAAGGGTCGGGGGAGAGGAGAGAGAAAAGCCGGTAAGTTTCCAAAAATGGAAACTTACCAAAGTAACTCGGCTATTTATAGATAAATTACCATGAACAGTAACTTTTACATTTTCGCTTATAACTTTCGCATACGAACTCCGATTTTTATGTACCACATATGCACGCGCTCGGTTTAACGTCCTCTACAACTTTCTTGAAGAACATTTTCTCAAATTTTGACCCGAACAAAAAGTCATCCTTTAGGGCCACTAAAAGTTCTGAAACAGAGTAAAAGGTAAAAGTAGTTGTCGTTTACCTTCCAAATGACTAGTAAACGGATAAATTAAGATACGGGACGTTACAACTTGCCCTCAAACCCTTGAACAAAATGGGGTGTTAGAAAGAAAAAATCGTCATGTTCTTGACATAGCTCGGTCTCTTCTATTTAGTGCTCATATGCCTAAGTATCTTTGGGGAGATGCAATTCTCACTGCTTGCCATCTCATCAATAGGCTACCTTCTTCTGTTCTCAATGGTCAAACCCCCTATGCTGCCCTTTCAAATTATGTGTCTGTCCCTTCGTTTTCTAATCTCCCTGCTCGTGTCTTTGGGTGTGTAGTGTTTGTCCATGTCCCTAAGAATCAACGGTCCAAACTCGATGTCAGTGCATTAAAGTGTGTATTTGTGGGCTATGGTATTAATCAGAAGGGCTACAAGTGTTTTCATCCTCCTACACAGAAAGTTTATGTTACCATGGATGTCACCTTTTATGAGGATGCATGTTATTTTTCTTCCACCAATCCTTCACTTCAGGGGGAGAAACACACTTTTTTGGAAGACAAGTCTTGTGGAATTAAAATTCAGCCAATTGAAGATGATGGTCGTGTAATTTCGGGTCCAACGATCAATCACCAGAATGCCAGCGATCGATCGCCAAACAGGTTCGAAGAAGACAGTAGCCAAACAATCGATCATTCCATTCCTAGCGATTGATCGTTTAGCGAGGCAGAAGCTCCCAGTAGTTGCAGCTTGGTAATTGCAGGGTGGGCAGAGATGATGTGCCGAACGGCGTCGTATTTTTAAAGCTCTCCAAAATAAAAAATATATATAAAATTAAAAAAGGTGATTCTATTCAGACCTCCAGATTTGCTATATGGATCTCCACTAATTTTTGTAAAAATTTAATTCCTAATTTACCCCTATCGAAAACTAAATAACAAAAAAAATATAGAAAAATCACAACAAATTCTGTCTCCATCTTCTTCTCCCTCACTCTTTCTCTCACCTAGGTTTCTTATTAGCTATCAAATTATTGGTACGTCTATTGTTATATATTCATAATCAACACCTAATTGTTAGAATTGAATTATTGATGAGTAATTTGATATATATGTGACTGATAACTCTTCTCCTGCGTTTGCACCGTTCTTGAAAGTTTCAGCCCTAAGAACCAAGCTTCTTATTGAGGTATGTGATCTAGTCCAAGTTTTTCTCTTTATCTCTGCCACCATTCAAATTCGAGGAAGTCCCTTCATTTAGACAATTAGTCATTAATCCATTGCAATTGAGTTTCGAAAAAAAAAATCATACTCCCATTGAACTTCATACCCAAAGCATGAATTAAATATCTAAACTTGGATTCTTGGAGTACAGTACTATATGTCCTTCCTCCAAACGATTAAACAATAGGCTATAAGAATGTAGCTAAGGCAGCAGATGTAATCGCATGATATAGCCAAAACCAGAGAAGTGGTGTGGAGGTCGACAAAAATAAAATATAAAAAAGGGACAAAACTGGAAGATTAAGGGAAAAATATTGAAGAGGAGGTCTAAATAGTAAATGAGGAGGTCTAACTAGAACCACCCAATTAAAAATAAAAAGGAGTCAAAAAAAAAATTAAAAATGAGGGATGACAATTTTTGACATCACCATCAACCGGACTGGTGTCTGCCAACTGATAAGAATACATAAGTATTTTCCGCATCATGAATCTTCTTTAGTTTACATGTGGAAATACCAAAATTATTCCAAGCTCTTGGCCTCGCCTTACCCTCTACATGACATGATATCTCAACCTAGAGACCAAATTATGTTTCGCGTCATGATTATCGACTTGAAATTGATTTGCTCTAAAATATGTTAATTTGAACACAATTTGCTTAACAAAAGGCTTCTTTTGACATTTGAAAATTTTATTTGTTTTTGTTAAAAGTAAAATTCTTGTTTAATGATACATGCATCATGTCATCCACATATATGAATTGCTGAATAAACATAAGCTATTTACTATCCCTTATACTTAACAAATTGTTTTTACTGTTGTTTGATAAGATTAGATAATCGTTTTGACATGAATTTCCCATCTATTATATATGGTAAATTGAGACCACGAATACCATGAACACAAATTAATTATCACCCTTAATTTTAACCATCGGAACTCTGTTTTGTTACATTAATTAAGTGGCATGACTTCAATATTGATATTATTGATCGAAGAACCCTAAAATGTAAAAACTTTTCATCTCGCCGAAATACGACATTGTGCATTGTAGTGCAGTGAAGTGTATAACTAATATAGAAACCGCATATACGTCACGTGTGCAATGACCATGCCCAAACAAAATTACTACATATACTCCAGATTGTAAACAGTCCCATAGACCAATACGATATGCCAAACTATAGTATTAGTATATGCATGCTTCTATATATGATTGTATATTTAAGGATTATATTTACGTACTAAAACCTCATATCTATCTCCTTGGTTTTTATAGACCATTGCGTTTCTGTTTGCACAAAACCCTTTGCTATAATAGGAAAATCTCTGCAACTTCGGCAAGAATCGAAAAGGTACACATAATCTTCATCCCAAATCTAAAGCTACGAACTGCTAATCTGCACTGGCCACTTTCCAAATCTCAAAATTTGAAGAGAGTCGTCAGGTACATGTCACTCTCAAAAATCTCAACGATTTCAAATTCATTCAAAAATTCCTATATATACTAGATATATCAAATATGTTAGCTTGAGACTATGTCTAATTCCTTTTATGAATCCCACTTGTGCTATAAATTAGATTCAAAGTCATGAGGTTGTTGTGTAGACTTGCAGTAGCATTGCTTCAGTTAATTGCTTTCCCACTACCATAATGCTAGCCATGAGCAGTGGCGTATCCACTTGAGAGGCTAGTTGGGCTATAGTCCAACTCAAAATTCTTCTAGTATTTTATATAATACGTGTACTAAACTTTTTGAAAAGTGAAGTCTGGTTTAGTTGGCAAAACGTTGTCTTATTTTCATGGCAACACATGCCTGTTTTCTTTGTTGTTTCACCATTTTCTTCTTTCCTTTTTTGTTCTTTTGTCCTATTTTTTTTCTTTTACCCATTTTTTCTCCCTTTTCTCTCTCTCTCTCTCTCTCTCTTTTTCCTTTTGTTACAACATTTTTCATTAGAATTTCTTAAAAATTTATTGCTTTTCTTTTGCTCTGTCCTCATTTTCTTATCTTTTTTTTTTTTAAGTTACAACATTTTCTATTATTATTTCATTAAAATTTAGTTTTAAAATTCTAGGAAGCATTATTGACAAAAAAAAAAAAAAATTATAAGCAAGCCTAAGAATAGCCCACCCCTAAGTTACATCCTGGATCCGCCACTGGCCATGAGTAAGTTCCAGAACTTGTTTGGAGCGGCGACAGTGTTCATCATCATTCTTTTCGTCCAAACCATGAGCAATCCAATCGGCAAGAGTCCTGACCATGACTGACACGATGCACACGCAACCTTCTACGGTGACATGAGTGGAAGTGAAACCATGAGTAAGTTTTTAATTTTTGTATATTTATACTCCGGTTATACGTAGATATACCTCATCTGATGTGGGTAAACACATTTTTATCCTTTCCATCTTATTTTTGCTCCAAAAACAATTTACTCTTCCCCCAACACTATTCATGTGAAACTTTCCATCATATACTACCTCCAATTTATTGTCTCCTGATAAATAAAAACAATAACCATTATTCCATCATTATGTTTTCTTGAATAATTTTTATTGTTAACATAGTAATATGCACTCTTCCTAGAAAGAGAAACCCTAACACCCCAAAGTCCGGTTTTTTTCCGCTTCAATTTCCGATCTCCTCCGGCGGCGTCTCGACCGGTGCTGGCCTCTGGCCTCGTCGTCGTCTTGGGGTTTGCTGCAGGACGGGTCTTCGATTTGATTTGGTACGAGGATCGTCGATGGGTGGTGCGCTTCGGATAGTTTCCGGATAGCTCGGCTTTGGTTTTTTCTGGCCGCATCTCAACCGGTGGTGTGGGTATGTTCACCAAGACCAGCAGTATTTCGGACGGCGTGTTTCAGGACGGTGTGAATTGTGGTGGCGTGTTTCTGGCGTGAGGCACGGCAGTTTGGGCCGAAGCGTGTGGGGAGTTGCGGAGGCATAGATCGGCACGGCACGGGTCGTGGTGGAGTGGGTCGAGCAGCGTTGCTGGGATTATGGCGTACGGCATGTCGTCTAGAGCACTGGCTTATATGGCATACGACATGTCGTTGAGGTTGATGGGCTGGGGCCAAGGTTCTAAAAAACGCTAGGCGCTAGTCGGGCGGTAACCCGAGGCCTAGCGCCCAGGGGCCTAGGCGGTTTTCATTTTATTTTATTTTATTATAATAATAAATACAAATGAATTAAATTTTTCACATAACTCTTGATAATTAATTGAATAATTATATTCAAATACTAAAATCACTTAATAATTTATTGAGTAACTCACGTGCCCTTATCTCAATTCCAATTAACCTTATCATGTCAACGTGGCCAATTAACCATATGACAACCAAAAGTGAAAAAAGTCAAAAAGCTGCTCACTTCCTCTCTCTCTCTCTCTCTCTCTCTCTCTCCCCTGCTTCTTCTTCCCGAACTCTCTGTCTCTCTCTTCACTCTACCAGAAAATGGAGAACAAGAAAGAAAGCCACCTCTTCTTTTCCCTGACCTTCACTTTCCTCCTTCCTCTCTCAAGTCCCAACCCTCCTCCTCTTCCCCACCTCTGTCCCCTTCCTCTCTCAAGTCCCAACCCGAATCCATCTCTTAAACCTCCGAACCCGACCTGGACTCTCTCTCACTTCAACTCCACCTCCGCCTTTACCGCGACGTCCTCTGCTTCAAAACCCTCACCTCTCTCGCCGCCGCCATCACCTGTAACTTGAGGAATTGAAAAAAAATTCTGGTATTATTCCAGCGCCCAGCGCCGAGCAGCTCCGCCTAGACCGCCTAAACTCCGCCTAGACCGCCTAGGCGGCCGCCAAGGATCCAAACGCCTACAACCATCGCCTAGCCTATAATCGGAACGGTGACTCGACGCCCAGCGCCTAGGCGCCGCCTAGGCCGATTTTTAGAACCCTGGCTGGGGCCAGACCAGCTTGATGGGCTCTGACATTGGACTATTCCTTTGGATGCTCTTGGGCCTGCTATTTTGGGCTAGGGTTGTTGCCCTAGACCTTTACTATGTTTTAGCTTGTTTTTTTACAATAAACTCCTTGTTTTAGGAACCTAAGCACAAATGTGCACCTAATGTCTCTTTAGCGTCTCTGGAATAGTACCGAATGAGGATATCCGCTATCTCTACGTATTTGATTGTACAATGAGTAGGACTATATGTACGTACCACTTGTGGGTACTACCACTAACTTCTTATCTGTCTTTAAATGTCAGCGGAAGGGTATGTAACAGCCTATTCTGGCTTGTGATGAATATATTATCCCGCCCCCGCGGCATTACTCAAAAAAGAATAATTTTTATTGTTCTTCAAAAATTAGTCGATAATTGTAATTAATTTTTAGAAAGTAAATTTAAGGGAAAAAAAAAGTGATTATACAATAAAATATTTTGAAAAAATGAAGCATAATAACCCTAATAGCCAAGCTTGCATGTTAACTGACAATAAAATTATGAAAATTACGGTAACTCAAAAAAGTGATTATCTTAACACAAATAGACATACCAAATTCTTATATATAAAACCAGTATTATAATAAAGATTAATAGATACTTTGTTGTATAATCACTTTTTTTGGTTCCTTAATTTTATTTTATAAAAATTAATTGCAATAATTTTTGAAGAGCAATAAAAATTATTCAAGAAAACATGATGCTGGAATGATTGCCGTTATTATTTATCGGGAAACAATAATTGGTGGTAAAATATGATGGAAAGTTTCACATGAATAGTTTTGGGGTTATGACAGTCATTTTAGTGGTAAATTTGAGTCAAATGTCTGATTTGCCCTTGTACTTAACGGAAAGATAACGGAATATAGACGGAAGCACCTTATTGATGTGGTTTTGGAAGTTCAGGTACCTATTTGATCACATTGAAAGTCCAGGTACCATTTTGTCTGGTCCGAAAAAATTCAGGCCCCACCTATGATAAAAACCCTAATACAATTGATCAATACACCATGATGTTATGGACACCATTAATATTATAAAAGTTGATTGTTATTCAATAATCAACGATCAATTGGCCATAGTTTACAAACTTACATAAAAATATAGGCAAGAAAATCCGGTAAAACTTATCCAAGCTAAAGCAAACTAATTAGAATCATTGGGAAGCACACATTTATACTTGCTTATGAGTTATGACAACTTATATGTTTTTGAATTTGAATGGGATTAACACTACTAGGAATTCTGGTTCATGAAACTGGAATAATTGGACTGCCGGAATAATTATTAATTTTATTGGAACACATAAGAGACGGCATTTTAAATGTTCTACTAAAAATTTAACATGTACAGCACAAAAATAGGCCAAATTCAAGGTTGGGTAGATAATTTGACTCCTAGGATAGGAAGACATCGATAAATGTACAATGTACTCAAAAATTTGATCGGCCTTCCTTTTCTAGTATAGCAAGATGAGTGACTTTTTTATTTATCATAATTATCAATTCCGTGTCAATTTGCTTTTCAGGATATATAGCAATAAAATAAAGGGTCCTTGACCAAATGCACAAAAATAGACCAAAATCATCCCACTTACCCCAGCAACAAATTTGTATTCCCACTGACACAATTTGAAGTGAAATAACAATTTTGACCTCAGCTTTATTAAAAAACTACATCAATGCCATCGAGTACTCTGTCTTCTCTCTCTCATTGCTCTCCGATCACTTTCTCTCTCTCTCGCTCCGCCGAACCGAAGACTCCCTCTGTATATCCACCACCGTCGCTTTCCTCCCCCTCTCCACCGCCGTGTTCTTCCTCTTCCCCTCCGACCTGGCCAGATCCAACTCATCGGAGAAGCTCACCCTGGACCTCTCTAGCTTCTTCTTCCTCTGGTTCTTAAATGAGGCAACCCATTCCGATTTCACCAGCCTCAACTCGTCGCCGGACCTGAGGACCTGATCCGGCAAAGACCTCAGCTCCGTTTTGCAGAACAGACAGCAGTCGTCTTCAACCACGACCAGAAAATCTTCGATGCCTTCGAGAACGCAGGAGCTAGCGCCGATGACCGAGTCCGATATCGTCGAATTCTGCTCGAGCACCGCCGATTCGAACCTTCTCAGGCCATCAAATCTCAATCTGAACTTCAAATGCTCTGAGAAGAAGATTGGTTTCCATGGATTCTGAATCAGCTTTGAAGATTAGTCTAGTCTTGTTGTAAGTTGTGTATGGTTTCTGATAGCCTGGGGGATTTGGTGCAGCAAGAAGAGAGGGTTCCGGTCATCGAGGAAGAAGAAGATTGGGTGTCCAGATCATTTTCTGGGTGCCCATATCAGATTTTTTTTTTTTTTTTTCTAAAGTAAGTAAGTAACCGGACAGAATGAAAGAAATTTTGTTTTGAATGTCTATTGGGGGGCAATAGACGTCTATTGCCCCTCAATAGAAGTTTTGAATTAATGTAATATCCTCTTTTTTTTCTTTAATTAAAGTTATATTTGTGTAATTTTAGAAAAATTAGTTCTCATTTCGGTAATCGAAACGTCTATTGGGGGGCAATAGATGTCTATTGGGAGGCAATAGACGTTTTAAAATTCATATAATTTCTTCATTTTTTTCTTTAATCAAAGTTTTATCTGTCTAATTTTAGGAAGATTAGTTCATAGTCCGGCTACCGAAAGTTCTATTAGGGGGCAATAGTCGTCTATTGGGGGGCAATACATGGCTGATAGTCGTCTATTGGGGGGCAATACATGGTTGATAGTCGTCTATTGGGGGCAATAGACGTCTATTAGAGGGCAATAGATGTCTATTGGGTGCAAAACAAACTTTCCGGTGAGATTTTCAGCAAATTTCGGTGGGCGGTAGCCGGTGACCGGAATCCGGCGACCGTTGACCGGATTCCGGCGAAAGTTGACCGGATTCCGGCGGCCGGTGACCGGACTTCGGAGGCCGGTGACGGGGCTCCGGCGAAGTCTCCCATGGTTTCTCTCTCTTCCATTTTCTCTCTCTCTCTCTCTAAGTAATAAAGGGGTGAGGGTAAAATGGTATTAAAAAAAATAAAAAAACAAAAAAAAAATCTTAATGGGGTATTAGGGAAGACCTCCTTGGAGTGTTTTGGGTAAGAGAGAATTAAAAAAACTTAATGGGGTAAGTGGGAAAAATATCTCTAAAAATGGTGTAAATGGACAAAAACCCTAAAATAAAAGAGACATTCAAAATTTTAAACTAACTAAATTCTACTATTTCATCGAGCCACCAGTAGGCATAAACCATGAATTTATTGTCAGGTTTTCCCTACGTTTTTTTTTTTAAAAAAAAATGCATTAACCATGTTTCTGGTCATGAATATGAGGGGTTCCACTGGGTCCTGTGCTGTCAAGGAGGAGTTGCTCAATTCTTTTTGGAAGAGCCTGACTTGCACTACTAGATGCTTCATCATCGTCATTAATGCAAATATTGCTCTGCTTAAATAATGTTTCCGAAAGCTCCTCTGCATCTTCCTCATATATCATACGGACCCCACACTTCTTCACTTGCAAAGTTTCCTCATCCATTCGATATGATTTAAATGAGAATACAAGCTGACAGTAGATATCCTGCCACTGATGTCGAGAGAGCATATCACGCGCCTTATGGAAGAACCAAATGTGATCCAACACAGGTTGACCCCACTCTCCCCCAAACGTTGTACTATTGTGAAACGAGGATTTTCCATTGGCACTTAGTTCGCAACTAATGAACCACACAACCGTAGGAGGGAGCGGTTTGAGGAGTCTAAAAACGACAAAGCCGGCGAATCCCATCCACTTGTTACTAAACCAACCTGGATGCAGCTCTACGGTTATCGAAGACCCCACACTTCGGTGATTGTACCACTCTGGAATTTCATTTCCAGGAACTACAAAGTGAAATTCTTTATGGTCAGAAAGTGCTCGACTCTTAGGGCATCGTGTTAGCAATGAAAGTGATGTACTCTCACAACTTTGATTGTCCACCAGTTTGAAACAGTTGACAAAATATCCTCGTCGCAACGAATTGCTTTGTCCTATTTCATTGGCCAACGTATCTAATGAAATGCAGTTCTCAGCGTCTACCCATACATAAGATGGAAGCTCTGGTAATCTCCGAAGCTTGCGGCACCAATCCAAGCAAAGACGGTCAAGTCTAGAGAGTTGACTGATGCTCTTGGGTAGTCTACTGAATTGATTTCTGCTGAGATTTAAATCTCTTAATGAAGACAAGCATCCAAAATCACTGGGCAATTCAGAAAGGTTGCAGTCACTTAGATCCAAATCAGTTAATGAATTCAAACCCGACAAATAAGGCAACGACAATCCTGCCGGAATGTGACTTCTTTTTCGCAATAACTGAAAGGGGATCATATTCCATGATTTAGGTGACTGTGCTTTACACCCAGCAAGAGAGAATTCTTTGAGGTTTTTCAAGAGACCAATAAAGGAGGGCACTTCTCTTATGCCACTTCCACTCACATCAAGCTTCTCCAAACAAGCAACATGACCCAACTCATCCGGCAATTTGTCAAGCTTTGAGCAACCAGAAAGATTGAGATCTTTGAGAGATTTTAAGCCACCTACACTGCTTGGAAGTCGCACAAGATTCTTGCAATCTTTCAATTTCAGCACAGTAAGTCTTTCAAGCACTTCAATTCCTGGGTCAACCTCATACAATCTTATACAACCTTCAAGAACCAGAAACTTGAGATATGGCATATCTTTAAAGTTTGGGGTGTTGACAAGATTTACAGAGTGACTCAGATTAATGGTTTTTAAATTCCATAAAGGCTGCATGTCAAGTAAAAACCATAGAAAAAATTAGCTTCCATGATATATTCAACAATTATTAAAAGTAATAAAAGAATGATATAGCAATGATAGTATACCTCTGTTCCTATCCGAACATGTTTGATAGAACTATGAGACAAGCTAAGTTCGAACAGCTTCTGAGGGTTGAAATGTGATGGTAGAGATTTTGACGGATACCTCATCCAATCAAGAATCCGTAAACTATCGGGAAGATATTCAAGTCCCTTAGGCAGGTTCCCATTCTTAATCTTCAGGTATCTCAATTTGTTCATCATTGAAAATGATTTCGGAGTCACGTTCACCTCTACTCCTGACTCGATTGAGTCCACAAATATGCCTTCTATTGCTTCAGTTCCCTATCAACCAAATTTTATCATACCATAAAACGCAGATTTAGTAGACTGACTTATCATTAATGTACTAGCAAATAACAGTTAAAATTATTCTTGTACTAAAATTTCTTACAGTATTCTTGGTCAAGACATGTTTGACGTCTTCAAGAAGCCACAACCTACTGCGCTTGCCCGGTTCGTTAGGAGATTCCAGGTGGACAATTTCGTGACCCATTTCTCTGAGCAAATCGTGCATCCATAGTCTTCCATCTGAAAGAGTTAGGAGAGATCTTTCCATGAGCACTTTTATTCCAATAATGGCAGAAAAATCGCAACTGGTTAGTACTTCTGTTACTCGATCTTTGTCCTCTCCATTAAAGAAACATGCAATGTCTAGGAATATTTTCTTCTCTTCAGAATCTAGATCATTGTAACTTATTTTAAGTATGTCAAAAATTTCCAAGTTACAAACTCTTCCAAGTTTTCCCAGTGCACTGTTCCATTCACTTAGATCTCTTCCATGCAAAAAAGAACCCAGTACTTCAAGAGCTAAAGGAAGACCTTTGGCATAACTTATAACAGATTCTGACAAATCAAGAAAATCTTCTTCAGGGTAACCTCTTTTGAATGCTTTCCAGCTAAAAAGCTGAAGAGAATCAACAACATTTAATTCTTCAACCTTCAATCTTCTCTCCACTCCATGTCTAATCAATAAATGCTCATTTCTAGTTGTGATAAGAACTCTACTCCCTGAACCAAACCACTCTGGGTTTCCTGCCAAATATTCTAAATGACTTGAATGGTTCACATCATCAAGAATGAGAAGAACTTTTTTGTGACGCAATAACCTCTTTAATCTGGTGGCTCCTACATGAAGGTCTGATATGTCAGCCTCTTTTGCCCCAAACCCAGAGAGAAGTTGCTTTTGCAGATTAAGTAAACCACTTTTTTCAACGGAGTTTCTGACATCAGTAATAAGGAAACTGAATTGAAATTCACAAGAGATTCTCTCATTCACCGCTCTTACCATAGTAGTCTTACCAATCCCGCCCATTCCCCATATACCAATGAAGCGGACGTCATCCACCCCTACACTTAAAAGCAAATTAACTGGATGCAATCTTGAGTAAATTCCAACTAGATTTTCTGCATAACTGTATGATGTAGGTTGCAATCCTTTACATATAACTTCAACAATATCTCTAATGAGCTTTGATTCATACCTACAACACAGAATAGACTAAACTTATCAGGTTATTGATATGAAGATTAATTTAGTTTATGAAAATGTCTCTGCATTGGACTTGATTTCTTTTATATTCTTGCAATGGCATTTAAAAAGCCTCATAAGCTTAATTGGTTATCTGCATATATTATTTGTGAAGAACATAATGAAGAGCAGAAAAATTACTTATTTGTAAATTAAAGAAATGGAAAGAGACAAAAAGAAAAGAGTATATGTATACCATTCCTTTGAATTCCACCCAGAGAAACTTGCCACTTCAGTTAACGCAGATCTCCACCTCTGCACTTTCTCTTTGTCATCCTTAAACCTTTCTTCATGGTTTGCGAAGGCTCTTTTAAAACTCCCTGTTTGCTTTCGTACATCAGAGGGATCAACATTATAGAAAATTGGCAGCACAGTTCCTTTTGCTTTCATGCATTGAAGAATTTTTACAAGTTCATCCAAGCACCATGTTGACGATGCATAATTTTGTGAGAGAACAATGAGAGCAAATCTCGATCGATTCTTCAATTACAGCAAAAAGTGCTGGAGAAATAGCTTCCCCTTTTTGAAGTTCAGGATCATCCCTGAAAGTTATGATTCCTTGATGTTCCAATGCAGTGTATAAGTGGTCTGTAAAAGCCTTGCGAGTGTCATCACCTCTAAAGCTCAGAAAGACATCATATTTCCACTGAGGAGTTGAAGGGGGGGGGGGAGATGCAGAGGTTCTTTGAGTGCTCATTTCTGATGAAACCTACTTTTGTACTTGTGGAAGAGTACGTGTCCAAGGACTATATATACGAGTAACCGGAGAAGGTTTCAACACAATTTCAAGGCTCGGAAGTAACCATCATGGAAAACAAGCAGTCGTTTTTCCGGTTTCTCTTCCCTACTGCATAAAACGTAGCAAAGATGAATAATTTCCTAGTCAATACACTATAATAAATCAATATTAATTCTAAAAAGAGTTGTATAATTAACGAGGGAAGCAGCAAACATTAGCTGTTTTGGTTTCAGTGGTTGTTTATTTCTCTGCTTTATCTTTTTTCAGGTATCTAAATACATAGAGACACAAAACTCTAGCAGAAGCTGCAAATGCATATAATATACCCTAACACATCAGCACATAACCAAAAGTTATGATTAAAATTAATGAGTGCCCGAGTTATGCATGAATGTTTCAGAATTTCATAAGAAATTGTGAATATAAATCCCTGATCAATTACGAAATACTAATCAGAGCAATATAAATAGTAATCAGAGAAAAAGACAACAAAAGAGATAAAAGTTGATGTTGAAACAGATAACAGAAACATAGCAACACATAGATAGCAGATAACAGAAACATAGCAACAGATACAAATAAAAGACCAGTTGGAGCTTAACCTGGGTTTACAGATAACAGAAACATAGCAACGCATACAGATAACAAATAACAGAGCTTAACCTGGCTGGGTTTACTGAGATTTGAAGTTGGGATCAGATCGACATCAAATAAAAGATTAAGAATGAGTACTTTAGTAGGACTTTAGTAGGGAGAGGTGTTTTAGTGTTTGCCATTCTGTTCGAGTTCCTAGCAGATAGAGGAGTTGCAAGAGAAATCGATTGTTGATAGTGTTGTGTGGTATGAAGGATCCGGTTAGACACATTTATATGTAAAGATCGAATTCCTGGAAGCTGCCGAGTGCAGACTCAGAATCATCGAATCGCTGCACCTCGTTGGTCTTTTCAAGGAAGCTTTCTCAACCTCTAGTTTCTTTCTTTTAGACTTTTTGGTAGTTTCACCGATGTTTCCATATTTTAACTGAAGAAAAAGAGAGACCACTGGATGGCCTCATCTTATAAAGGACATTACAGGAAACATATTTTATTAGATAAAACGGGCTTAGTTTTGGGCTTGACTCTTGAGACAGAAATAGATCGTGAGGACTTTAGTAGGAGGAGTTTCAGACTTCACCAATGCGATCCAAGTCAGATGGGGCCACGCATTTGTTTATTTACATTATGTTTGCGTGGAAATATTTGATGAAATATCTCCTCACCTACTTTGCTAATTGTAGTAAGAGTGAAGACTTCTTAGTCAAGAAGTTGCTTTTGAAGATATCTTCTGGATTCGATTGGCATTACTAAGTCAAGTTTTGAAAAGGAGGTACCTGCAAAAGACTATCTAATGTATATGTCAGTGAGTCTTTACGTTATAATGAGTGAAGTAGAAATCGATTGCTTCTCTTAATTGTTCACCATACCAAGTATTTAAATGTAAGCCTAAGCGGATATCTTGGTTATTGTGGATAGTGATGTACAATTTTTGCGAGTCACCTGTTAGTGGGTTTATAACGCCACTCTTAAAATGACGTGGGGGAAGTCCTCCCACTTGTTACGGATTAGTCAAGCTGACCAATTCTTTCTTACCAAGATTGACTTCGAGTGGATTCATCCTCGAGAGAATTTCTTAAATAATTCGGCTGCTTCTCTTCTGGTCCATCTATTGCTTAGAAATCCATTACAATACCTTTTTTTTTTCTTTTTCTCAAGAACTCAGAATGCGGGAATGAAAAATTTATTGTACCAGTTATCGCCATTCGCCAACATTATTTGTGTTTCCCCCAGGTACTGTGTGAGATTTTACATCACTTGTCTTCGAACACCCTTCCCGCACACCGACTAGGGCTCTTTCGATAGCTTGAACGGCAGATTGGAGATGCAACTCTGTTGATTTCTTCATGAACACTGCGGGATACACAGACCAGGTAAGTTGGTATTTCTTTGGCTTCTGAAGAGTAGGAATCGAAATAGGATTTGAGATAGAGCTGGGTTATCCCTTCTAATATAACAAAATGAAGAACATAACATTTACAATCATTTTGTCATGTTACAACAATCAGAGTACCCAAATTTGGTGTACTTGTACGAACACCAATTCAACCCAGTACGTATAGCATAAACAAACCGATAAACACATAAACCCTCTTTATCTTAACCGAGTACCAGACAAACCAGCTCTTATGAATTTTGATAAATACAGCAGGACATGATCGTTTCAGAAGTAGCCACACTTACAAGCATGCCCGCACTTGCAACATGGTGGCATCATCATATAGGGCTTCTTCGTTTCCATTGATGACAACCAATGAACAACGGCAAGCAACAGCAATGGTGCGGCTATGAGACCCAAATTGATCTCAAATTTGGGGGCTTCGACCTCAAAAGACGAGATCAAAGTTGACAAGAGAAGAAGTACAACAGTCACTGCCAAGAAGACCAGAACTGGGTATGAAGAAGGGGCTTCTGTTCTATAACAATGATGACCCATCAAGATTCAATGACCGCTCATTCTCAATGAGAGTTTTTATTTCAGATGAAAAATAGGTAGAATTTGAAACCAACATATATAAAAAGACTTCTACATCCAAGTCTAGTCTAGACCGCACAAGTATTTATGTTTGGTTCATTTGGAGTTCTAGAATTTGGTGGTTGCTCTCAAATCTCAATCAATCGTTATCATACCAGCCTAATGATACCATAAGGAATATTATCATTAAATGATCCAAATGACATAGAGCCGGCTGAAGAGGGTATTGGGTGGACAAGGCATTTTACATAAAAATCCATAGTCGCGTAGAGGTCATTTTCAGTAACTCACAATTGGAGGGTTAGGATCTTACACATTAGGTAGGAGAGACTCTTGTTGGCATACCATTCTTGCAATCTAGCTGAGTCAATTCCATCCGATCAATGGTTCAGACTCACAATGTGATTACAGCTACAGCGTACCACAATAAGACACTGAAAATAAAATATCTCATCATACAATGATACCAAAGGTGGAAAAATTGCACTTCATAAGAAATGTTGATTCCTTCTGACACTCAAAAAGGTCACCTTTTAGGTAGTTTACCTACAACATGACTTCGGGTTATCCAATTTAGTGATAACAAGCAGCTTTGTTACTTTCACGTCCAAATCGTTAGCCTAATGTATAAGGAAGATATCACTACAAAAATATTATCACGTACGTAAGATGATACCCTATTTCTAACATGGTAAAAGAGTCACATAGGCAGATTCAAATGATGATGCGGGTATATCCTACCACAGAAATAAGCTTCGCTTAGACTTTTCCCTGGTACTGGAAATTGAGTTCATAATTGTGCTTCAAGGTTGCCAAGGTGTTTCTGCAAGGACCCTCTACACAAACAAGAAGAATATGAGAAATCAATTCCTTTCAATCATATCTTTTATCAAGTCAAAATTGTTTACCTCCAAATGAGGTATGAAGACGTTGAAGATCATCAGGTGAGCAAACATCTATCAGCGCATATACACCTGGTCTTAGAGCTTCATCTATTTCCCTGCAAGTCCATAGGATAGTTCAGACTACATAAAAGGGACACTTCAAAAAAAAAAAAAAATATTGATTTTTGGAGATTGTAATTGGTAAATTTTTGCATACTTATTTCAAGTGATATCGTCCTCCGACTGATGCAGAATAAGATCAAATGATTAAAATACTTTATTTTGGGTTAATCTTAGGAACATTAAAAATTAGCGTGATATCTCGGCTGTTGGTTATAGATTAAAAAATACGTCAACACACATAAGGATGACTGTTCCTGGATCTGGATCACTATCATCTTTACTCTGAGTGAATCTCTCATAGAAGATTAGTGGACTCTGCAGATGCAGAATAACATTGAACATGCGGGCAATTAACCTCTGAATGTATTTTTTAACCACAATCAAATTGCGTTCTGAAACACAAATAAAAGGTCAGAGCATGTCCATACAATAGCTGAAGGGAATTATTATACACTTGAATCCATACACTTTTCTTCCAATGTGGTAATATGTCCTTGCATTTAATTCACACTTCTGTATGGCTAGAACATAAGTCATAGAATAAGTAGCTAAAAGAGGTCCTTATGTGAAGCAATTGCTATAGACATACAGTTCCATTCATCAATGCAGTAGCTTAACTTATGCATAGCTAAATAGGGAATTAATGTAGTAGAACCATTTCATACGCTCTATAAATGTGTGATATAATATTACCTGAAACAAATTCCAGAACCAAGTCCAAGCAATCAATGCCAGATGCAACAACTGAAGAAACCTTTCGATAGCTTGAACTGCAGATTGGAGATGCAACTCTGTTGATTTCTTTATGAACACTGCGAATGATGACCTCAACCTAGCTTTGAATTTATCCAATAAATATTCCCAGCCTGAAAAAGATGATGCTTCAGAAAATCTCCTTTCTCCTATAGGTGTGTTGGTGCTTGTTTCATGAGATACAAGAGTTGCGCTTTTCCCTTGTAAAGTTATGCATTTCCCTAGAGCCCGTAACTGTAGCTGAACCATCTTGTCAAACAAATCTCTGGATAAGGTAGGATTAGTCAAAGGAAAATGATTCCCTAATTCTTCCAGATACTTCAGAACACCATCTAAACACACAAAATAATAGAAGTGTGGCACCTGACTTGCGTCCGCTGATTCCAATAACAAGACTTGCATAATGCCAGCAAACTTATGCACTAAGCTTGACAACATGGGAGCGCTCTTAATATGCAAATTTAGCCTCAAAATAGCAGAAGAGGCGATTAACAACTGCCTGAGTAAAAATGCTGCGTTGGGGAAATCACCTTTTAGCATGCTTCTCAACAAAGGCTTATTTAAAGATTGCAGTTCAAATGAATCAACAGCAGTGAGAACACTAACAACACTATTTGCATCTTTCAAGCGCGGTCTTCTTCTATGAACACTACCAATTACAGAGTCATCACAGATGTCAGATGATGCTGAGCACGTCACTGCAACTGCAGATTCATCCTGCAGTCCACCACATGCCATATCAGTGTCAGCATCATTGCCTTCCGGCAAAATCCTCTCTGCACCCAACAAATCTAAATTGTAGCCTGACTTCTGAAGATTATAGGCACGACATATAGTTGTGGACTGCTGATTATCGTCAAGAAAAAACATCTGTAGTAGAAGACTAGAAATTTCTTCAAAAACCTTTATACAGAGGTTGAGTTCGGAGATTGGTTCAAGTTTCCACCTTGACAACTTAGCTTTCTCATCACTATTTCTCCCATCTGTGTCGATCACAACGCATGCTAGGCCCCACAAAAACCCACTAAAACACGTAATTATGGAAGAAAACCTATTCAAATTTAAAGCATCAACAGAAACTTCCTCTTTTCCATTACAAATGCCATTCTTCACATTTACAAGTAAGATCTGCATCTGTTCCTTCAAAATCTTAGCAACAATGTTTACACTTTTCCAGGCTTCAATATAATTGGACGAATTAAATAAACTTCTCTGTTCTTGGGCACATCCAAACTTCAGCTCAGCAACCTCAAGGAAACGAACAGCATGATTGGATTGATATTTATTTAATGTCAGAAACACATAAAATGTGTGATCCATTAACGCCAAGATCATATCATGAACTTGATGATAAATATCTTTTGAGAATGATTCTTGAAGCCCAGCAACCATATGCACTGACTTGTAAAGCCATGAAACTGGAAATAAATCCTCAAAGAGTACAGTGTCTGAGGTTCGACTGGCTACTGTCTCCTCACAAGCAGTAATTATACATCTTAAGGCCTTCCGACAGGACACAAACAATCTGAAGAGCTCATAATAATAAGTTGAGTATGAAGCATTCTGATAATCTAATAAGCCGCCAACAACAATCCTGAAAAGCACGGAACTGGTTATATTAACAAATGCCTTGATTGAATGGATACAAATATTAACTTCAATTCAAATTGAAAGGAAAACACACAATATTACTTTTCATGAGATATGAATTCTTGAGACTGCTGGGGGAAAAGGTTCACATATACATAATGAGGTACTATTATCTTCACCCATGAAGTATTAGAAAAAATATCAGAATTAGAAAGTGTATCAAGAATAAGCAGCTGTGCATGCACTTTTCCATACAAATTGAAAAAAACAAGAGTCTAACCAAATTCCTCTCTTTTGCATACATTTTATGGAACTATGTTCAAAAAATGAAACAACAAAAACAGAAACAGAAAGAAAACATAACTGAACTGGGCAACCATTTTAATCTTAGAACCCAACTCAACTAATTGAATATTTCATTTTATTGACTAGTCCGAATTGGGAATGATAATTACTCAGTATAGAAGATTTCTTATCTTTTACTTCTTTTAAGCAATACGAACTGTATTCATTGTTGGACCATACATCAAACCCATGAAAGCTCATACCTTTCGAGGTTCAGAATAGAAGTCACATAACATGAAAATGATCTCGTGTCCAAATGACCTTTTGGCATACAACTGAAAAGATTAAGCAAACTCTGACAAGCTGTAAATTTCATGATGGTAGATGGTTGGGAGTTTTGTCCCTTGCAACTTGAGGCTGAGGAACAATCATTTAACATTGAGTTTGTTGCATGAAATAGCCAATGATGAGTGTGTAACTGATAACTGAATTAGAGTAAAACTATCTGAGTGTGTAACTGACAACTGAATTAAATCTGAGGACAATGAGATGACAATATTATAAACCTTCTTCAAGAAATTAAGAGAAGCACCCTCAGAGGCATCCTCTGTTCACACATAAATCTTTTCATGCATAAAGACCGAAAGTACATTATTTATAGCTTTAAGTGTGCAATGAATATCCAACAATTCAGGGCCCACTTTCAGTTTAGTTTCAAGAAAGCCATTGATCTCAAGCAAAAGAGGCTCCATAATCAGTACAAAAAAATCGTGAAGTGAATTTCGTGTTCCTGGATTGAAACTAGTTGAGCAATAATTCTTTTCAACAATACGACTCTCAGAAGACATCATAGACGTTTGACCCAATGAACTATCTTCTAACTGCCTTGAATCTTCACTCTTCCCCATCATTTTGGTACTTGCAGTCAGCGCTGAATCCCTCTTTAGCTTTTTAACTTGATCAATAAGCAAGTGAAACAATACTCCTATGCTTTCTACTGCAAATGCATTCTTTGCAGCTAAAATTCCTTCCACTTTATCAAATAAATGTCTATGATAACTCTGGTTGATTGTTTTGGAATCTTTTAACTTCCCATCATTGGATGTGGCGTCTTTTTCAGTACTGCATAAGCTCAAAAACCCATCAATGTGGAGCGGGTGATATAGCCCATGAGATAATACATCTTCAACAAGCTTCAGTAAGTTTCTTCTCCAACCAGGATTACTTCCACCAATATGGAGATGCAAGAGACCCAAGAGATGCAACAGAGGTTCAAGGAGCTTATTACTAAAATCACGAAATCCATCTTTCCGAGCGTGAGCCCTTAAAAACCTGGCAAATGGCTCAAGCACCAAGCACAAGAATTGGAAAACAAATACACCCTCATTGCCACTAACAAGAGCTTCACTTAAAATTTGTGTCCAAGGTCAAGACCTGAACTTACAGTTATAATCCACATGTCTAAATTTTCATTTGAGAAGCCTTCTTGGGATGAAAATACCAAAGAAATACAATCAAGCACAGTAGTGTACAATTGTAACCCTTCACCAATAATTTTTTTGTTCAATAAGGACAGTGCGCTCCTTGCAATCCAACATATAAAGCGTAAAAGGTTCCGTGAGAAACTTAACGAAACATTTAATTTCAGAGACTCCTCCAAACAGAATTTGAAAATCTCCCAGCATCTTAAATCCAAATACGTATAAATAACTTCAGCTTGATGCTTCTCTCCACCACTCTCAACTTTCTTTCCTTCGGAAATCAACAATGACTGGATCCAATCACTGACAAAAATTACTAAACGTGACATGTTCACTGCTTGATTATCCTCATCACTGCTGCCTCCTTCTTCCTTCACCCTCGACATCACAAAACCATGAGCTAGTTCCACCTTCCTGCATTTGCATCCCTCATTCATCACAACTCAATATTAACCCTCCTTTTGATCACTTACAAGTCAATGCAGACAACATGAAGCATAAAGTCTTCGTTTTCACACACACGCACACCGATACATAATAACTCAAGTACAAAATAAACCCAAGAGATTGAGTCTAATTCAACTCACACTTTGCTTAAATTGGGCTATAAGTTCTATTGTTCATCAAGATTCTAACTTTCTTAGTCAAGAACCAAACTTTCTTCATACTCAATTTGAATTAAACTCAAAACTAAATCCCCATGTATCCAAACAGACTTAAACCAATGAAAGCAACAACAAAAACTACAAAATGGGGATGAAGAAGAGTATACTAACTTCTGAAGATCAAGCTCTCTGTTCTGGATTGACAGAATCAACTCCAGGTTCCTCCATGGACCACCTTGATTGGGTTTTTCAGCTTTTCCAACTTCAAAGTTTTGGTCTTGTGGTTCATTCTCGTTCTCTGATGAATTGGTGCGGTTAGTCTTGGGTGGCCTTTCAGATTCTTGGGGTCCGCTCTGCTTTCTCTTCTTCTTGTTCTTCTTGGGTTGTCTCTGTTTAGGGTTAGCTCCAGAATCGGCCATGGTTGGATACTTGAGCTCAAGAGTTACTGTGGGTTTTTGTTTGGAGGTTTTGAAAAAAGGGTTTAGGGTTTTAGTTGCTGCTTGGTAATTGTAGGGTGGGCCGAAACGGCGTCGTATTTTTAAAGCTCTCCCAAAATAATAAAAAATATAAAAAATAAATAAAAAATAAAAAGGAGTTGAAAAATTAAATTTGAGGGATGACAATTTCTCACATCACCATCAACCGGACCGGTTTGGGTTGTCACTTGTCAGCCAAGTGATAAGAATACACAAGTGCGGAAAATTATATTTCACGAATCTTTTTTAGTTTACATGTGGAAATACCAAAATTATATCAAGCTCTTTGCCTTGCCTTGCCCTCTACATGACATGATATCTCAACCTAGAGACCAAATTATGTTTCGTGTCACGATTATCGACTTGAAATTGACTTGCTCTAAAATATGTTAACTTGAACACAATTTGCTTAACAAAAGGCTTCTTTTGACGTATGAAAATTTTATTTGTTTTTATTAGAAGTAAAGTTCCTATTTAATGATACATGCATCGTGTCATCCACATATATGAATTGCTGAATAAACATAAGCTATTTACTGTCACTTATACTTAACAAATTGTTTTTGTTGTTGTTTGATAAGATTAGATAATCGTTTTGACATGAATTTCCCATCTATTATATATAGTAAATTGAGACCACGAATACCATGAACACAATATTGTTACATTAATTTTAACACCCTTAATTTTAACCATCGGAACTCTATTTTGTTACATTAATTCAGTGGCATGACTTCAATATTGATATTATTGATCGAAGAACCCTAAAATGTAAAAACTCTTCATCTCGCCGAAATACAACATTTTACATTGTAGTGCAGTGAAGTATATAAATAATAGAAACCACATATACGTCATGTGTGCAAATGACCATGCCCAGACAAGATTACTATAAAAACTCCATATTGTAAACAGTCTCATAGACCAATACGATATGCCAAAGGGTAAAATCCTTACATGGTACCTGAACCATTACGAAATGCACTTTTTGGTACCTACAAATTTGCAGGGAGTCTAGTAGTACCTGTAGTATCTCTCTATTAACCCATTTAGTACTTCCGTCAATTATTCCGTTAAAGTAGGGATAAAATCGTAAAAACCCTATTTTTAAAATTTTTTATAAAACTAAATTAAACTTGGTTTAAAAAAAAAAAAAAAAAAAAAAGCTAGAGTTGAATTTAGGGTCTGTGACCACTAGCCCCAAAATAGGTTAATTTTAGCCCACTTACACCACAAACAGAATTCTATTCCCACTAACCCAACTACAGATTCAAAAGACGATTCTACCCCCGAAAAATTTAAAAATTACAAATGGCACACCAGCTCTATCTCGCTCTCTCTCTATCTGCACATCAAAAACGTGAACCTAAACCCGCCTGACTGCCAGTGCCTTCTTCTGCAGGCGGACGACGGGGAGCAACGGAGGACTGCCGGAAAAGACCAAAGATAGGCACGCGACGGTAGAGATCAAGACATCGTCACCTGGATCTAAAGCGATCGCCGCGTTTCACGGTCAAATCTTTTGCGCCGGTTTGAATTGGTACCAGTCACCGGAGGCGTCGTCGCTGTCGAGGATGCGGAGCTTGCCGGCGAGTTTGGGGACGGTGTTGGTCGGATCTGACGGCAATCCCGAACGGCAGACTCGATATGAGGCCACCGTCGCCGGAGTTTTCCACAGGTGGACCAATTACGGCATTCAATTTTGGTTTTCGATTGTGACGGTTTCAATTGGTTCATGACCTTTGTGTAAACAAAACAGCACTTGTATAGCTTTGAAACATGCATGACCTCCGTGTAAACTCCTTGTATAGCTAGCGATTTCATGATGACCGTGTTGTGTGAAAATGGGTAGCTTGGATCTCATCGCTAAAGGTGGGGTAGCCGGAAGAGGAGGAACCGGTCGAACTCTTTTTTTTTTTTTGGTAAAATGGGGCAGAAGGCCCAGAAGGAAAGAAAAAAGAAAAAAAAAAGTTTTATCGGAGGCAATTAAGGGCTATTTGGGGGCAATAGACGTCTATTGGGGGGCAATAGACGTTTTGAATTGATGTAATTTTTTTTTTCTTTAATCAAAGTTATATTTGTGTAATTTTAAAAAAATTAGTTCTCATTTCGGTAATCGAAACGTCTATTTGGGGGCAATAGACGTCTATTAGGGGACAATAGACTATTGGGGGGCAATGGATGTCTATTGGGTGCAAAAAAAACTTTCCGGTGAGATTTTCAGCAAATTCCGGTGGGCGGTAGCCAGTGACCGGACTCCGGCGAACGTTGACCGGATTCCGGCGACCGATGACCGGACTCCGGCGAAGTCTCTCATGGTTTCTCTCTCTTCCATTTTCTCTCTCTCTCTCTCTAAGTAACAAATGGGTAAGGGTAAAATGGTATTAAAAAAAATTTAAAAACAAAAAAAAAAAATCTTAATGGGGTATTAGGGAAGACCTCCTTAGAGTGTTTTGGGTAAGAGAGAATTAAAAAAAACTTAATGGGGTAAGTGGGAAAAAAATCTCTAAAAATGGGGTAAATAGACAAAAACCCTTGAATTTAATTAGTGAATATCTGCAGTTACCATTTACTTACTACTTCCATTGGTTAATCCTATTAATTGTTTGAGAAAAAATTATCTCAACTAATGACCAAATGAATATATATTAATTTTTATAAAAAATAACTAAACACAAACAAAATACTTAAATTAATTACCCCAAGTAACCCGTTGGGTATTATTTTTATTTTTTATGTGTCAATTACTTTTTAATTATAGACCTTCAATATATTATAATACTATAATTCTAGATATGAATGAAAATACTATTTTACCCTTGTTATTTTACTCACATGACCGCCACGTAGGCCTTTTTAACGGAATAATGGACGGAGGTACCATAGGGGCTAACGGAGGAATAGTGCAGGTACTACTAGACTCTCTAAAAATTTATAGGTACTAAAAAGTGCATTTCGTGATAATTCGGGTACCATTTGAGGATTTTACCCTATGCCAAACTATAGTATATGCATGTTTCTATATATGATTGTACATTTAAGGATTATATTTAGGATTAAATTCTGCTTACTACCTTGTACTTTCAAGGGTTCATCAGTTTAGTCCCTACACTTCTAATTTAATCAGAAAAATCCTTGCACTCTCCAATTTCATCTAGTCGATCCAATCCGTCAATTTTCGCTGTTAAAATGCTGACATGAGATCTTCTCACAGAGAAAATTCCCAAACTACCCATTGCTAGGCAGCCCGCCGACGCGTTAGTGTTGTGAATGCAGATGGGTAGTTTGGAAATTTTCCCCGAAAATTGACGGAGTGGTGACAAATTGGATCGATTTGATGAAATTGGAGAGTGCAAGGACTATTTTGATTAAATTAGAATGGCAGGGACTGAACTGATGAACCCTTGAAAGTACAGGGTAGTAAGCAGAATTTAGTCCTTATATTTACGTACTAAAACCTCATATCTATCTCCTTGGTTTTTATAGACCATTGCGTTTCTGTTTGCACAAAACCCTTTGCTATAATAGGAAAATCTCTGCAACTTTGGCAAGAATCGATAAGGTACACATAATCTTCATCCCAAATCTAAAGCTACGAACTGCTAATCTGCACCGGCCACTTTCCAAATCTCAAAATATGAAGAGAGTCGTCTGGTACATATCACTCTAAAAAATCTCAACAATTTCAAATTCATTCAAAAATTCCTATATATACTAGATATATCAAATATGTTAGCTTGAGACTATGTCTAATTCCTTTTATGAATCCCACTTGTGCTATAAATTAGATTCAAAGTCATGAGGTTGTTGTGTAGACTTGCAGTAGCATTGCTTCAGTTAATTGCTTTCCCACTACCATAATGCTAGCCATGAGTAAGTTCCAGAACTTGTTCGGAGCAGCGACTGTGTTCATTATCATTCTTTTTATCCAAACCATGAGCAATCCAATCGGCGAGAGTCCTGACCATGACTGGCACGATGCACACGCAACCTTCAGTGATTGTACTTGCTTATGAGTTTTGACAACTTATATATTTTTGAATTTGAATGGGATTAACACTACTAGGAATTCTGGTTCATGAAACTAGAATAATTGGGCTGCCGGAATAATTATTAACTTTATTAGAACACGTAAGAGACGGCATTTTAAATGTTCTACTAAAAATTTAACATGTACAGCACAAAAATAGGCCAAATTCAAGGTTGGGTAGATAATTTGACTCCCAGGATAGGAAGACATCGATAAATGTACAATGTACTCAAAAATTTGATCGGCCTTCCTTTTCTAGTAAAGCAAGATGAGTGACTTTTTCATTTATCATAATTACCAATTCCGTGTCAATTTGCTTTTCAGGATATATAGGAATAAAATAAAAGAGACATTCAAAATTTTAAACTAACTAAATTTTACTATTTCATTGAGCCACCAGTAGGCATAAACCATGAATTTATAGTCAGGTTTTCCCTACGTTTTAAAAAAATGCATTAACCTTGTTTCTGGTCATGAATATAAGGGTTTCCACTGGGTCCTACGCTGTCAAGGGGGAGTTGCTCAATTCTTTTTGGAAGAGCCTGACTTGTACTACTAGATGCTTCATCATCGTCATTGTGTTGAATGTATTGCTCGGTATTAATGCCAATATTGCTCTGCTTAAATAATGTTTCCGAAATCTCCTCTGCATCTTCCTCATATATCACACGGACCCCACACTTTTTCACTGGCACAATTACCTCCATCTTTATTCGTTTATTCCAGCATCGAGGTTGAAATGAGAATACAAGCTGACAGTAGATATTCTGCCACTCATATTGAGAGAACATATCACGCGCCCCACTGAAGAACCAAATGTGATCCAACACAGGTTGAACCAAATGTGGTCCAAGCCATATTCTAATATTGCGAGTCAAGGATTTTCCATTGGCACTCAGTTCGCAATCAATGGACCACAGAACAGAAGGCGGGAGCGGTTATCGAAGACCCCACACTTCATGGCCAAAGATAGTAGACTTCGGTGACTGTACCACTCTGGAATTTCATTTCCAGGACCAACAAACTCAAATACTTCATGGCCAGAAAATGCTTGACTCTTAAGGCATCATGTTAGCAACGAATTCCTTTGTCCTATTTGCTTTGTCCTATCTAATGAAATGCAGCTGTCAGCGTATACCCATACACAAGATGGAAGCTCTGGTAATATCTGAAGCTTACGACACCGATTCAACCAAAGATAGTAAAGTCTAGAGAGTTGGCCGATGCTCTCGGGTAGTCTACTGAATTGATTTCTGCTGAGATCTAATTCTCTTAATGAAGACAAGCATCCAAAATCACTGGGCAATTCAGAAAGATTGCAGTCACTTAGATCCAGTTTGATTAATGAATGCAAACCCGTCAAACAAGGCAGCGACAATCCCGCTGGAATGTGACTTCTTTTTCGCAATAACTGAAAAAGGAGGAAGACCATATTCCATGAATTAGGTGACTGTGCTTTACACCCAGCAAGAGAGAATTCTTTGAGGTTTTTCAAAAGACCAATAGAGGAGGGTAGTTCTCTTATGCCACTTCCACTGACATCAAGCTTCTCCAAACAGGCAACATGACCCAACTCATCCGGCAATTTTTCAAGCTCTAAGCAACCAGAAAGATTGAGATCTTTGAGAGATTTTAAGCCACCTACACTGCTTGGAAGTCGCACAAGATTCTTGCAATCTTTCAAGTTCAGCACAGTAAGTCTTTCGAGCACTTCAATTGTCGGGTCAACCTCATACAATCTTATATAACCTCCAAGAACCAGAAACTTGAGATACGACATATCTTTAAAGTTTGGGGTGTTGACAAGATTTAGAGAGTGACTCAGATTAATGGTTTTCAAATTTCATAAAGGCTGCATGACAAGTAAAAATAGATAAAATTAGCTTCCATGATATATTCAACAATTATTAAAAGTAATAAAAGAATGAGATCGTAATTATAGTATTACCTCTGTTCCTATCCGAAAATGTTTAATACAATTCAACTATGAGACAAGCTTAGTTCGAGGAGCTTCTGAGGGTTGAAATGTGATGGCAAACATTTTAACGGATACCTCATCCAATCAAGAATCCGTAAACTATTGGGAAGATATTCAAGTCCCTTAGGCAAGTTCCCATTCTCAATCTTCAGGTATCTCAATTTGTTCATCATTGAAAATGATTTCGGAGTCACGTCCATGTCTACTCCTGTTGATTCCACAAATATGCCTTCTATTGCTTCAGTTCCCTATCAACCAAATTTTATCATACCATAAAAAGCAGATTTAGTAAACTGACTTGTCATATAACGTACTAACAAATTACAGTTAAAATTAGTCTTGTACTAAATTTCTTACAGTATTTTTGGTCAAGACAAGTTTGACGTCTTCAAGAACCCACAACCTACTGCACCTGCCCAGCTCGTTAGGAGATTCCCGGCGGACAATTTCCTGTCCCATTTCTTGGAGCAAATCGTGCATCCTTGGTCTTCCATGCAAAACAGTCAAGAGAGATCTTTCAATAAGAACTTTTATTCCAAAAATTGCAGAAAAATCGCAACAGGTTAGGACTTATGTTACTCGATCTTTGTCCTGCCCATCAAAGAAACATGCAACATCTAGGAATATTTTCTTCTCTTCAGAATCTAGATCGTCGTAACTTATTTTAAGTATGTCAAAAATTTCCAAGTTACAAACTCTTCCCAGTTTTCTCAATGCACTGTTCCATTCACTTAGAGATCTTCCACACAAAAGAGAACCTAGTACTTTAAGAGCTAAAGGAAGACCTTTGGCATAATTTATAACAGATTTAGACAAACCAAGATATGAAGATTAATTTAGTTTATGAAAATTAATCTCTAATGAGCTTTGATTCATACCTACAACACAGAATAGACTAAACTTATCAGGTTATTGATATGAAGATTAATTTAGTTTATGAAAATGTCTCTGCATTGGACTTGATTTCTTTTATATTCTTGCAATGGCATTTAAAAAGCCTCATAAGCTTAATTGGTTATCTGCATATATTATTTGTGAAGAAAATAATGAAGAGCAGAAAAATTACTTATCTGTAAATTAAAGAAATGGAAAGAGACAAAAAGAAAAGAGTATATGTATACCATTCCTTCGAATTCCACCCAGAGAAACTTGCCACTTCAGTTAATGCAGATCTCCAACTCTGCACTTTCTCTTTGTCATCCTTAAACCTTTCTTCATGGTTTGCAAAGGCTCTTTTAAAACTTCCTGTTTGCTTTCGTACATCAGACGGATCAACATCATAGAAAATTGGCAGCACAGTTCCTTTTGCTTTCATGCATTCAAGAATTCTCACAAGTTCATCCAAGCACCATGTTGACGATGCATAATTTTGTGACATAACAATGAGAGCAAATCTCGATTCTTCGATTGCAGCAAAAAGTGCTGGAGAAATAGCTTCCCCTTTTTGAAGTTCTGGATCATCCCTGAAAGTTATGATTCCTTGACGTTCCAATGCAGTGAATAAGTGGTCTGTAAAAGTCTTCCAAGTGTAGTCACCTCTAAAGCTCAGAAAAACATCATATTTCCACTGATGAGATGAAGGGGGGAAAGATGCAGAGGTTCTTTGTGTGCTAATTTCCGATGAAACCTACTTTCCTACTTGTGGAAGAGTACGTGTCCAAGGACTATATATACGAGTAACCGGAGAAGCTTTCAACACAATTTCAAGGCTCAGAAGTAACTATCATGGAAAACAGGCAGTTGTGTTTCCAGGTTTCCCTTCCCTACTGCATAAAACGTAGCAAAGATGAATAATTTCCTAGTCAATCCACTAATAATGACCATTTACACAATTTTAGGATCAAAATTGCCCACTTACCCAAACACTCTAAGAGATTGCTCATTTATCCAAACACTCGAAGAGATCATTTCTCTAATACCCAATTAATTATTTTTTTATTCCTTTTTATTTATTTTTGGGACATTTTTGCCCTCTCCTTCTTTGTCACTCAAAGAGAGAAGTCATCGGAGACCTTGCCGGACTCCGATGACCAGTGGCTGGCCGCGGACTCCGGTGACCGGACTCTGGCGACCGGTCACCGGAATCCGGTGACCTGAATCCGGCGACCGTTCACCGGAATCCGGATACCAGACTGGTGACCGGATTCCGGCGTCTGAATTTATTGCCCTCTAATAATACCCAGTAACCATATTATTGCCCCCCAATAATCATATTATTGCCCCCAAATAACAAGTTTATTAGGGATCAATAATTAGTGAAAAATGAAGATGTTTTTAATTTTGAAAGTTTTAGTAAGTTTATCCAAATAAATAATCTTATTATTGCCCCCCAATAATCTTTTTATTGCCCCGTAATAATCTTATTATTGCCCAATAAATATTTTATTGTCCCCCAATAATCTTACTATTATCTTCCAATAATCGTTTTTGCCCACTAATGATCATATTATTGCCCAACCAAATCATAATAAACAAAACAATAGGAAGGGAGGGTGTTTGAGGTCCGTGGAGGACATGCTGAGGCTACTACATTTCATGAAGGCTCGTACTCGCCGCCGGTTGCAATCGCCGCCGCATATGGTTCATATGCACTCCGAGCCGCCGGGTCATCAGGAAATGCACGACCATCCGCCACCGGAGGTTCATTTTCAGTCGGAGGTGAGGAAAATGGAGACTCACAGAGTTGCTCCGATGAACAAGAGGGTGAGAATTTCGAGGAGGCCTCACAGCGACTCATCTCCGAAAGTGATTTTCGGAAAATTCGCGGCGGAGACTAAGGCGATCGTACGCAATACTTGTTCATCAGAATCGTCAAGGAGTGTGGACTCGCTCCGAACTAGAGCCCCTACATCAAGGTCAAAACATTGAGCCACCTTGTGAAGTCGAAAATGGCGGCTCACCGGCCAATCTGGAAGAGAAGGTGGAGGCGATCTGAGAGAGAGAGATGGAAGAGAAGGCGGAGAGAGAGAGAGAGAGAGAGAGAGAGAGAGAGAGAGAGAGAGAGAGAGAGAGAGAGAGAGAGATGAGTGTAATTTATTAATTAAAATGAGGGCAATATTGTGAATAGATGTTAGATTGGGTAAATGGGAGTAAAAAAACTCTTAGTGGAGTAAGTGGGCAATTTTTATGCTAAAATTGTGTAAATGGTCATTATCCCTTTAATAAATATTCATTCTAAAAGAGTTGTATAATTAACAAGGGAAGCAGCAAATATTAGCTGTTTTAGGTATCTAAATACATAGAGACACAAAACTCTAGCAGAAGCTGCAAATGCATATAATATACCCTAACACATCTCCATATAACCAAAAGTTATGATTAAAATTAATGAGTACCCGAGTTATACATGGGTATGTTTCAAAATTTCATAAGAAATTGTGAACAGAAATCCATGATCAATGAGGAAATACTAATCAGAGCTGTATAAATAGTATTATAGTAACCAGAGAAAAAGACAACAAAAGAGATAAAAGTTGATGTTGAAACAGATAACAGAAACATAGCAACACATACAAATAAAAGATCAGTTGGAGCTTAACCTGGGTTTACAGATAACAGAAACATAGCAACGCATACAGATAACAGATAACAGAAACATAGCAACACATACAAAGTCAAAAACATAGCAAATGAAAATTGTAAAAACAAACAGAAAAACGGAGCTTAACCTCAGTTTACTGAGATTTGAAGTTGGGATCAGATCGACTTCAAATAAAAGATTAAGAATGAGTAGGAGCAAAGTGGTGAGAGACTTGACTCTTGAGACAGAGATAGATCTAGATCGTGAAGACTTAAGAAGGAGGAGAGTCCGGTCTTCAGACATTACCAGTCAGTCAATGCGATCCAAGTCAGACTACATATAAGGGACACTTCAAAAAAAAAAAAATTTATTGATTTTTGGAGATTGTAATTGGTGCATTTGCGCATACTTATTTCAAGTGATACCGTCCTCCGACTGATGCAGAATAAGAACAAATGATTAAAATACTTTATGTTGAAATTGATTTTCCTTGATCTGTATGTTTACAATTGTACCATTATATAGCTAAGATCTGCTCTACTGTTACCAATAGAATTCAATGTTATAAATACAAATATTCAAAACTAATCTACAGTTACACAATCAGTTTTGATTGTGGAGAGGTTACACAATCAGATTTGATTGTGGAGAGGAAATCAATGTAGGAGAGTGATTTTCTCTAACACCCCCCTTCAAACTGGGCGGCTCGGGAAGCACAAGTTTGGTACACAGGAGATTATGGCGCTGCTTGTGAAGTGGTTTAGTAAGAAGATCAGCTGGTTGATCGACGGAAGGGATAAAACGAACCTGATGACTCCCAAGTGCGACCTTTTCACGAACAAAGTGATAATCTAACTCGATGTGCTTGGTGCGAGCGTGGAAGACCGGATTAGAAGCCATGTATCTGGCACTTAGGTTATCACAGTAAAGCATAATTGGGTACTGAATATGGACACCAAGTTCATGTAGTAAGAAGCCTAACCAAGTTGTCTCGGCACTGGAATGAGCAAGGGATCGATATTCAGATTCTGCACTGGAGCGAGCAATGGTAGGTTGCTTTTTGGAACACCAAGAGGCAAGGGTATTGCCAAGATAAATGAGATAGCCGGAAGTGGAGCGGCGAGATTCTGGGCAGCCAGCCCAATCGGCATCAGAGTAAGCAGAAAGGTGGGCAGGCTGGCGTTGAGGACTAAAATGGAGACCATGGCCTAGTGTGCCTTTGACATAGCGGAGAATACGTTTGGCTGCAATGAGATGTGGAGCACGAGGCTGACTCATGAATTGTGACACTGAATTGACCGCAAAGGCGATGTCAGGGCGTGTAATGGTTAGGTACTGCAAGGAGCCAACCATCTCACGAAAGACAGTTGGATTTTCAAGAAGAGCCCCATCATGTGTGGTGAGAACAGCCTTTGCCGACATTGGGGTGCTCACTGGTTGACTGAGTAATAGATCATGCTTCTCTAAAATATCATGAGCATACTTGAGTTGATTGATGTGAAGGCCGTTGGAATGAGGCTTGACCTGTAAACCAAGGAAATAGTGTAGGGGACCAAGATCCTTAATGTCAAATCCACGGCCCAAGGCATCAATAAAACTTTGAAGAAGCTGATCACTGGTGCCCGTAATGACAATGTCATCAACATAGAGTAAAAAGAAAATTGTATGCGGTCCATGTTGATAGATGAATAAAGATGAGTCAGCTTTACTATGGCGAAAACCAACAGAAAGCAGAAAAGAGCTCATGCGTTGAAACCAAGCACGGGGTGCTTGTTTGAGGCCATAAAGTGCCTTGTGAAGCTTACAGACATAGGAGGGCCGAGAGGAATCGACGAAGCCAGGAGGCTGGGTCATGTAAACGTCTTCCTGAAGATAGCCATGGAGGAATGCATTTTTGACATCTAGCTGACGGAGAGGCCAACCCCTAGACACAGCAACACAGAGAACTGTTCGAATGGTAGCAGGCTTGATAACAGGACTATAGGCTTCTCCATAGTCGATCCCGTGTTGTTGATGGAATCCTTTGGCAACAAGCCGAGCCTTGTAACGCTCGACTGAGCCATCCGGGTTTCGCTTAATGCGGAACACCCATTTGCAGCCCATAATATGCTGAGATGGAGAGGGAGGAACAAGGGACCATGTATGGTTTTTCAACAAAGCATTAATCTCCTCGGTCATGGCAGCTCTTCAATGCACATCTTTGGAAGCCTGAGTATAACAAGTTGGTTCCATGGAATGAATAACAGATAAAAGAGCTTTTGGAATGGGATACTTGACAATGCCATCTGTGCGAATTCTGGGCTGGATGATTCCATCTCGGAGCCGAGTTCTCATGTGGTGTGTTGGAGGTGGCGGAGCCGGGACTGGTGGAGGAGCTGGTGCCGGAATTGGTGGAGGAGAAAGGGGAGATACAACGACCGGCGATGGAGGGTCAGCGGTGACCGGAGGTTCGGCGATGACCGGAGGAGCCACATCGTTTGGTGGCAGAGCGATGGTGGACTGAGCAGGCTGCGCAGATGCAGCCGCTGGTTGGTGACGGCGGCGGTAAGTCACTACCGGAAGAGCATGACCAGGGGGCGGCGATGAGGGCAACTAAGCCAGCGATGAAGGAAGCGGGCCTGATTGGAGGGACGCCAAGGGTGGATTTGGACCAGAGTGTGAACTTGGGTCATTGGGCTGCAGACTTGGACTTGGGTCATTGGGCTGTGAACTTGAACTTGGGTCATTGGGCTGTTCTGCGCAAGAAGGAAGGGCAGATTAGTCACGCCCCCAAATCCAAGGCCAATATTGTACTGAAATATGGCTCGTGAATTTGTGACGTGAGTCAAAACGAATAAAATTTTCTTCTTGAATAAGTCAATAGAAAGTAAAAGAAATTATATACATGTCTGAATAGTACTTTTATTAGGAATTGAAATTATTATTTTTACAATACTGAAGTTGAACAAAATATTTCTCTTGAGATAGTAGTAGAAAAACATTCTTTTATCTAGTAGGTTCATCCCGTTTCCCCAAGCATCTACTCAATACCTGAAAACAAGAAGGTGTAGCATCATGAGCAACACAAGCCCAGTAAGTACACAACTTACATTCTTATATTAATGTGTCTAATAAGAAATCAAATATGGACAACCAATTAAAATGTACCAAGAACCATTTATATGTTCATACGAATTCTTAAATATGTATATGTATACACACAATACACACACACATATATACAAATATATTCATCTGTGTGAAAGGTTTGGTAATAAATCACATAGTCACATCTTCTTATTGAACCAACAACATATTGCAGCATTTATATGTGAAATAACCTCAAAGCAATGCATGCTCAATTCTCTTTTTCACTTAGCACCGTAACATATTAATAATATATCGTAGACAGATATTTGATCAAAATAATATAAGTACACTTCTCTTCATAGTGAATTTTCGGATTAACTGGTAACAAATCATAAATACAAGTGCTAGGGTCCAACGTACTATACCCAAAGCACAAGAAGCCAGGTTGACTGGTAACAAATCATAAATCCACATGCTAGGGTCCAACGTACTATACCAAAGCATGGGACAACCAGGTTGACTGGTAACAAATCACAAATCCACGTACTAGGGTCCAACGTACTATACCCAAAGTACGGGAAAGCCGCAGCATACTAGGGTCCAACGTACTATACCCAAGTATGTATACTCAAAGTAAGCACCCTTCCTAAGAGTATAATAGTGCACTATCTGAAGGGAACTAGAGCCCAGGCTTAACGTCTCATATCACAAAACACTTTTACCAGTAATTCACTTAAGCACGGGGTAGTAGATAACACCCGGCTTCACAATTGTACTTTTCAGACATAATCAAATTCGCAAAATACAATCTTTATGAATTATAGATCGTAATATATGTATATGTACACACACATATAGAGACATATATTTAGGAATAATCTCATATGAAAACATATATAACATAATTGTATAACACAAATAAGTAAATTCACTAGCAAACAACATAATCAAAAATAAGGTTATATATAACTGAAATTGGGTGGACAAATTAATATATATATACATAGTTACGTACATATATATACATACGTACACACATATATAGAGACATATATTTAGGAATAATCTCATATGTAACATAATGGTATAACACAAATAAATAAATTCACTTGCAAACAACATAATTAAAAATAAGCTTATACATAATTGAAATTAAGTAAAATATGTAACAATAAAGCACAAGCATTAAATGAGTAACTATAAACAATTTAAGAAAATTATATTATAGTTAGTATTTCAGTCCTTATGTCCAAATTCATTGAAGTTCATCAACCATGTTCATGTTTCTCCGATTAGAGTCATCAAACTTCAAGATGTGTTATGTTGTCCATCACAAGTCCGAATTAGTCAAATGGGTACACCAATTCAAAGGGTTTTTCACAAGGAATTCAAAGGAATAAGTCATGTAATCCAGTTCGAAGTCACATAGTCCAGAAATGGTGAAGAACCATAACAGTACAGAAACCAATATTTTTGATACTGCCCTTTGATGTTTAAGTCTTTACGTACGGTGTATTTTACCATTAATTCTCAAACTTTCCAGATCACAAGTAGAGGTCCTAAGCTTTAAATTGATATAAAGTTTGTAGAAATCGGATAAGAAATGAGGGAGATATGAATTTTTGAAGTTGTGATGGCTGTATGAGATTTCCAGCGAGTTTAAAAGTTGAAAACTTTGATTAGCCATAACTTCTTCATTTCTTAACCTTTTTGAGTGATTCAAAAGCCTAAATTGAAGAACTTTTGATGAGGAATTTAATACTGTAATTAGTTTTGACAAAAAAGAATTTGTTATATACGAAAATACTGGTTTGCAGCAAAGCAGATCCTTTTCCATTTTATCATTGATTATGCAATTTGATAAATCTTAAAGACAAAAGAACATAGAAATGTATTCATGTACTTACTTAAGGAACTCAGAAGGTGAGGTGAAGATTTTGGTCTTGAAATCAAGCTTGGACTTCTTTGACAAAAAGGGAATTTCTTAAGAGAAAAAGAGTGAAGGATTTGTGTGAGAATCTTGAGTTTTCTCTTCAACTAAGGAGGCTTCAAATCAGTTTTGCACTTGATCTTAAGGCTTGTAGGAAAATATGATAGAGATCATGTGTTTATATAGGCTAGATATAAGCATAAAATAAGTAAGTGACTTAATATTGTAAGGTGAGTGATTAATCACTATTTAGGTTAAATGATTAAAGGAAAAGATAAAATTAAAAAAAAAGTAATAAAAGAAAGAAAGCATAAATCAGCTTGCTAATTATATATATATATATATATATATATATATATATATATATATATGTATGTATGTATGTACACACACATCCATATGCACATTTACCCAATTAATAAGTAAAGAACTTTAGTGCTTTCTTAAGGTAAAAATAGCAATAATTAGTACTAAAATGACATGCATCACAAAAATAATATAGATAATAGTATTGAGCTCAATGATAAATATCGAGTGTACACAAGAAATACGAACTAAGGTATTTTGATAAGTTTACTAGAAGTCTAGTATTAAAAAAAATTACATATCTTCTAAGTGCGGTATGTGATGATATTGATTTCTAAAAAGAAAATGCTCAAAACAAAGTAAGACTTTTCGAATATAACTAATAATATAGTGTTCTATAGTTGACACTAATTTTCGGGCTATTACAAGATTGCTCAATTCGGTGGTCAGATGGGCTTGGGCCAGATGACACTGAGCTCGGCAGGATGGTCTGCGGAGGTGCAATGTTAACTCGATTGGAGAGAAGAGTGAACTCGAAGTGATCTGAAGATGAATTAGTATGTACCTGCAAGTTTTTGTAGGGAAAATTGGTTTCGTTAAATAAAACATGACTCGAGATATAGACATGACCGGTGTTTGGATCGAGACAACGATAACCTTTGTGTTGGGGACTATAACCAAGGAATACACACTCGACACTACGACTAGACAATTTGTTGGGAACATTAGTACCTAGGTAAGGGAAACATGAGCAACCAAAAACACGAAGGGATGAATAAGAAGGAGGATGACCATAAAGACGTGTGTGAAGAGTATCCCAATTTAGAGTAGGAGTGGGAAGAAGGTTAATGAGATAGACGGATGTGAGAACAGCCTCAGCCCAAAGATTTTGAGGAGCACCCGAGGTGAGAAGTAGAGTGCGAGCCATAGTGGCAATATGTCGATGTTTTCTTTCAGCAAGCCCATTTTGTTGTGGAGTGTATGGACAAGAAAAGCGTTGTTGGATGCCTGAGGAGTCACAAAACTGGGAGAATGCATTGTTGACATATTCTGTACCATTGTCACTTTGAAGGTATTGCACAGAACGGTGGAAAATAGTGCGAATCATGGCAACCAATTTTTGAAAGTGAGTAAGGACCTCATTTTTCTGGCGCATAGGATAAAGCCATGTATAACGAGAGTATTCATCTGTGAAAAGAACATAATATTTGAAGCCTGTGACAGATAAGGTAGGAGACATCCATACATCACTATGAAGTTTAGAAAATAGAGAAGAGGAGGAAATATGGTTGGAAGGAAAAGGTAATTGATGGGACTTGCTAAGTGCGCAATTATTACAAAAGGAATTAAAAGAAAGTGTGGAGCCAAGAGTAGATCCTAAACGAGCTAAAACGAAAGAGGAGGGATGACCTAAGCGATTGTGCCAAAGAGAAGAGTGAACAGAAGAGAGTGCATGGGGGACTGTGGACGCGGAAGACAAGCTAAGCGGATAGAGACCATCTTTTCATGGGCCCTGAAATAACAAACGACCAGTACGTAAACAATAGATTTGATAGAAATCTGGAGCAAATAGGAAGAAAACAAGATTATCCTTGGTGAAACGAGCCACAGAGAGAAGATTTTTACCAATTGACGGAATGCGAAAGACATTTTGTAAAGAAAAATTGGAAGAACCTAATGACAAGGGGAGGTTACCAGTATGGGAAACGGGCATCGAGTCCCCATTACCCATATATACATTATGAGGCCCACCATAAGATTGTGGATTATTGACAGGCATAGCTGTCATGTGATGGGTGGCACCTGTGTCCGGGTACCAATGGGGATCAGCAGCATAATGGACTCCAGCAAAAGGAGGAGCAGTACTTGGGCTAGGAAACCTTTGTGGGCAGTGAGAAGAGGAAGCCCAGGTAGGAGAAGAGAACAACCTAGGCACGTTGTGTTGCGGCGGCATCTTGCTGCTGGAAAAGAAATGCTGCTGGGGGAAAAAGTATTGCTGCCGCTGGAAAAGGATTACTGCTGGAAAAATAATTGCTGCTGCTGCTGGAAAAATAATTGCTATTGCTGCTGAAAAAGGATTGCTGCTGGTGAGAGAGAGGATGACGATTCTGGCAGGTTTAAGGTAGGATACCTAAAGGAAGATGTAGGAATATTGGAAAAGGAAGAGGAGAACACTAGAAGATGGAGACGCAGGAAGAGAAGAAGGAGCAGGTAAGGATCCTAGGCTTTGATACCATGTTGAAATTGATTTTCCTTGATCTGTATGTTTACAATTGTACCATTATATAGCTAAGATCTGCTCTACTGTTACCAATAGAATTCAATGTTATAAATACAAATATTCAAAACTAATCTACAGTTACACAATCAGTTTTGATTGTGGAGAGGTTACACAATCAGATTTGATTGTGGAGAGGAAATCAATGTAGGAGAGTGATTTTCTCTAACACTTTATTTTGGGTTAATCTTAGGAACATTAAAAATTAGCGTGATATCTCGGCTGTTGGTTATCTCCCATTGATAATATCCTTGTTGTCCCTGGTCAATCTCTTCCCATTGTTTCTCATCTCTTAAACCTAATCTTCCCTTCTGTTCTGAACCTATCTCTAAATTCTCAAATCTGCCATTCGGTTCCACATCATTCATTTCATAGAAATTGGAACGGATGGCATCATTTCATACTCAAGTTTCTGGAGATTGGGAAAAAGAATATATGATATGAACATAGGTCTACACCAACCTCGCCCCTTCTCCACCAATCAAAGGCCAGCATTAATCTTAATTTAGAATAAGGCACCATTATCAGTATACCTTATTCTAAATTAAGATTAATGCTGGCCTTTTATGTTCACTCGGAAACAACAAATATATTTCAAGGGAGCGAAAATTACCTTTAGATTCCTTTTTTGCAGGGGCCATGTCCTGAATAAACATGTATGTAATAAGCTAAAAAGTGGTAACAGTGTGGACCAAAGACCTCTTTTTGATGTCTTAGCTGCAAAACAGATATGATAAAACCAGGTGATGAAGTTATTTTCTCCTTTTGGTATTCAGTCACATTAAAGTCAAAACTTAATGGAACAAAACTATAATCTAAATTAGAATGATACTACCAGTGAGCACCTACCTCTTCATAAATCCTTCTCAGAGAACATGCACATTTGATTCCTTCTTCTACTTCCCATGAAAAGAAGAGACTTCCCTGGCTACCACAACAGCATCCAATGTCGCCAAACAAAAAAGAAGAACACGAACAGAAGCTTGAAGTAGAGCAACATACCCCTCGCATTCACTAGAAATTACAAAAGAATTACTGGAATTCTTAGCACAGTCTACTTGATGAACAATGTACAAGTAATATAGACCATTTCAAACATCTTTAACAATCAATTTGCAAAAGATGAATATCAAAAGTTTAAAGTTCGTATGCATACTATACATCTTCCCACCTGATCTTTATGTTTTCAGTTTTGGCCTAAGCTTAATAGTCTATTGCACGCTTTGCAAGTCTTTACTATGAAATTTTTAATACCAAATGAATATATATACCTTTTGTGATGCTTCACAACATTATGCAATAATTGGCAGCAAGCAAAATATAAGCCGACTGAGTATTGCCTATCTATACCAGAGACATGTACACTTGCTGAAGAATCATTTGGAACAGGACATTTAGAATGTGTTTAACAAATGGAAATCTTGAAAAAGTGTTGAAGGTATACGTAACGAGTGTGCTACATGCCAGAGATCCATTTTGTATATTGCATGCTTGCCAGAAATTCTTGCCAGTACGCCAACACACATAAGAATGACTGTTCCTGGATCTGGATCACTATCATCTTTACTCTGAGTGAATCTCTCATAGAAGATTAGTGGACTCTACAGATGCAGAATAACATTGAACATGCAGGCAATTAGCCTCTGAATGTATGTTTTTACCACAATCAAATTGCGTCCTGGAACACAAATAAAAGGTCAGAGCATGTCCAAAGAACTTCAATGATATACAATTGAATCCATACAATAGCTGGTGGGAATTATTATACATGTACACTTTTCTTCCAATGTGGTAATATGTCCTTGCATTTAATTCACACTTCTGTATGGCTAGAACATAAGTCATACGATAAGTAGCTAAAAGAGGTCCTTCTGTGAAGCAATTGCTATAGACATACAGTTCCATTCATCAATGCAATAGCTTAACTTATGCATTGCTAAATAGGGAATTAATGTAGTAGAACCATTTCAAACGCTCTATAAATGTGTGATATAATATTACCTGAAACAAATTCCAGAACCAAATCCAAGCAATCAATGCCAGATGCAACAATTGAAGAAACCTTTCCTCCATCTTCACTTCCAGCACATATGTCATACCTCACTGTGCACCCTTCCCGCACACCAACTAGGGCACTTTCGATAGCTTGAACTGCATATTGGAGATGCAACTCTGTTGATTTCTTTATGAACGCTGCGAATGATGACCTCAACCTAGCTTTGAATTCATCCAATAAATATTCCCAGCCAGAAAAAGATGATGCTTCAGAAAATCTCATTTCTCCTATGGGTGTGTTGGTGCTTGTTTCATGAGATGCAAGAGTTGCTCTTTTCCCTTGTAAAGTTATGCATCTCCCTAGAGCCCGTAACTGTAGCTGAACAATCTTGTCAAACAAATCTCTGGATAAGGAAGGATTAGTCAAAGGAAAATGATTCCCTAATTCTTCCAGATACTTCAGAACACCATCTAAACACACAAAATAATAGAAGTGTGGCACCTGAATTGCGTCCGCTGATTCCAATAACAAGACTTGCATAATGCTATGCACCAAGCTTGACAACATGGGAGTGCTCTTAATATGCAAATTTGCCTCAAAATAGCAGAAGAGGCGATTAACAACTGCCTGAGTAAAAATGCTGCGTTGGGGAAATCACCTTTTAGCATGCTTCTCAACAAAGGCTTATTTAAAGATTGCAGTTCAAATGAATCAACAGCAGTGAGACCACTAACAACACTATTTGCATCTTTCAAGCGCGGTCTTCTTCTATGAACACTACCAATTATAGAGTCATCACAGATGTCAGATGATGCTGAGCACGTCACTGCAACTGCAGATTCATCCTGTAGTCCACCACATGCCATATCAGTGTCAGCATCATTGCCTTCCGGCAAAATCTTCTCTGCACCCAACAAATCTAAATTGTAGCCTGACTTCTGAACATTATAGGCATGACATATAGTTGTGGACTGCTGATTATCGTCAAGAAAAAACATCTGTAGTAGAAGACTAGAAATTTCTTAAAAAACCTTTATACAGAGGTTGAGTTCGGAGATTGGTTCAAGCTTCCACATTGACAACTTAGCTTTCTCATCACAATTTCTCCCATCTGTGTCGATCACAACACATGCTAGGCCCCATAAAAACCCACTAAAACACGAAATTATGGAAGCAAACTTGTTCAAATTTAAAGCATCAACAGAAACTTCCTCTTTGCCATTACAAATGCTATTCTTCACATTTACAAGTAAGATCTGCATCTGTTCATTCAAAATCTTAGCAGCAAGGTTTACACTTATCCAGGCTTCAATATAATTGGATGAATTCAATAAACTTCTCTGTTCTTGGGCACATCCAAAATTCAGCTCAGCAACCTCAAGGAAACGAACAGCATGATTGGATTGATATTTATTTAATGTTAGAAACACATAAAATGTGTGATCCATTAACGCCAAGATCATAGCATGGACTTGATGATAAATATGTTTTGAGAATGATTCTTGAAGCCCAGCAACCATATGCACTGACTTGTAAAGCCATGAAACTGGAAATAAACCTTCCTGCATTCATCACAACTCAATATTAACCCTCCTTTTGATCACTTACAAGTCAATGCAGACAACATGAAGCTTAAAAGTCTTCGTTTTCACACACACACGCACACCGATACATAATAACTCAAGTACAAAATAAACCCAAGAGATTGAGTCTAATTCAACTCACACTTTGCTTAAATTGGGCTATAAGTTCTATTGTTCATCAAGATTCTAACTTTCTTAGTCAAGAACCAAACTTTCTTCATACCCAATTTGAATTAAACTCAAAACTAAATCCCCATGTATCCAAACAGACTTAAACCAATGAAAGCAACAACAAAAACTACAAAATGGGGATGAAGAAGAGTATACTAACTTGTGAAGATCAAGCTCTTTGTTCTGGATTGACAGAATCAACTCCAGGTTCCTCCATGGACCACCTTGATTGGGCTTTTCAGCTTTTCCAACTTCAAAGTTTTGGTCTTGTGGTACATTCTTGTTCTCTGATGAATTGGTGCGGTTAGTTTTGAGAGGCCTTTCAGATTCTTCGGGTCCGCTCTGCTTTCTCTTCTTGTTCTTCTTGGGTTGTCTCTGTTAAGGGTTAGCAGAATCGGCCATGGTTGGATACTTGAGCTCAAGAGTTACTGTGGGTTTTTGATATTTTAACCATCAGAACTCTATTCAGATTCAAAGTCACGAGGTTGTTGTGTAGACTTGCAGTAGCATTGCTTCAGTTAATTGCTTTCCCACTCCACTACCATAATGCTAGCCATGAGTAAGTTCCAAATAGGCCTGGCAACGTGCGGATATAGTGCGGGTACCATGCGGGTTCTTAACGGGCCGGGTTTTTAACGGGTCGATCCGGTAAGAACCTGTTAGCTTAATGAGTTTCGCGGGCTAAACCCGGCGGGTTTGCGGGTTATTCGTTGGAACCCGTAAAAACCCGTCAAGACCCGTAAACATTTTTTTTTTTTTAATTTTTTATCAAAGCAACTAAGACAAATTTTGACTTATGTATATAACCCCGCATTTGCCATTTTCTCTATATGAACTTTTTTGGTTTTCTATTTTGAAATTTTTTATTTTCTATCTTTTTAGATTTTTTTTCCTTTCCTTTTTTGACAAAAAATAATTCAAAAATCACAATTATACGACGATTCAACGGTCGGATCCTCACATATCACCTAGAGGATCATCTTTACTGATTTATACGATTATCCAACGGTCGGATCCTCACGGATCGCCCTTAGGTTCATCCTCTCAAAATTATACGAAGATCCAACGGTCAGATCCTCACGGATCACCTAGAAGATCATCTTTTCTGATTTATACTATGATCCAACGGTCAGATCCTCACAGATCGCCCTTAGGTTCATCCTCTCAAAATTATACGAAGATCCAACGGTTGGATCGTCCCGGATCGCCCTTAGAATCATCCTCACAAAATTATATGACGATCCAACGGTCGGATCCTCACGAATCGCCTTTTGAATCATCTTTTCACAATTATACGAAGATCCAATGGTCGGATCCTCACGGATCGCCCTTAGGATCATCCTCTCAAAATTATGTGAAGATCCAACGGTTGGATTGTCTCAGATCGCCTTTAGAATCACCCTCACAAAATTATACGACGATCCAACGGTCGAATCCTCATGGATCTCCTTTTGAATCGTCTTTTCACAATTATACGAAGATCCAACTGTCGGATCCTCATGGGGAATAAGAAAAATTGTAAAAATGCCCTGGTTGAAAAAATAAAATAAAATAAAATGGGGAACCCGTATGGGTAATGGGAAATGGGTTTTTGGGAAGGGTTTTGAGTTAACGGGTTCCAACGGGTTTAGCCCGCAAAGCCCGTTAATTTGCGGATTTTTTGCGTGCGGGCTTTTTTAGCCCGAATTTATAAGCGGGTGGGTTTGTGCGGGTTTTTAGCGTGCGGGTATTGTGCGGGTTTGCGGGTTACGGGTTTAAATGCCAGGCCTAGTTCCAGAACTTGTTCGAAGCGGCGACAGTGTTCATCATCATTCTTTCTATCCAAACCATGAGCAATCCAATCGGCGAGAGTCCTGACCATGACTGGCACGATGCACACGCAACCTTCTACGGTGACATGAGTGGAAGCGAAACCATGCGTAAGTTTTTAATTTTTGTATATTTATACTCCGGTTATACATAGATATACCTCATCTGATGTGGGTAAACACATTTTTATCCTTTCGATCTTATGTTTGCTCCAAAAACAATTTACTCTCCCCCCAACACTATTCATGTGAAACTTTCCATCATATTTTACCTCCAATTTATTGTCTGCCGATAAATAAAAACAATATCCATTATTCCAGCATTATGTTTTCTTGAATAATTTTTATTGTTAACATAGTAATATGCACTCTTCCTAGAGAAAGAAACCCTAACACCGGTTTTTTTCCGCTTCAATTTCCGATCTCATCCGGCGGCGCTTCGACCGGTGCTGGCCTCTGGCCGCGCCGTCTTCTTGGGGTTTGCTGCCGGACGAGTCTTCAATTCGATTTGGTCCGAGGATCGTCGATGGGTGGTGCGCTTCAGATAGTTTTCGGATAGCTCGCCTTTGGCTTTTTCTGGCCGCATCTCAACCGGCGGCGTGGGTATGTTCATCCAGACCAACAGTATTTCGGACGACGTGTTTCAGGACGGCGTGAACTGTGGCGGCGTGTTTCTGGCGTGAGGCACGGCGGTTTGGGCCGAAGCGTGTGGGAGTCGTGGAGGGTAGATCGGCGCGACACGGGTCATGGAGGAGCGGGTCGAGCAGCTTTGCTGGGATTATGGCGTACGACATGTCGTCTGGAGCACTTACTTGTGGTGTACGACATGTCGTCGAGGTTGATGGGCTGGGTCCAGACCAGCTTGATGGGCTTTGACGTTGGACTATTCCTTTGGATGCTCTTGGGCCTGCTATTTTGGACTAGGGTTGTTGCCCTAGACCTTTACTATGTTTTAGCTTGTTTTTTACAATAAACTCCTTGTTTTAGGAATCTAAGCACAAATGTGCACCTAATGTCTCTTTAGCGTCTCTGGAGTAATACCGAAAGAGGATATCCGTTATCTCTACGTATTTGATTGTACAATGAGTAGGACAATATGTACGTACCACTTGTGGGTACTACCACTGACTTCTTGTCCGTCTTTAAATGACAGCGGAAGAGTATGTAACGGTCTATTCTGGCTTGTGATGAATCCCACCCCCGCAGCATTACTCAAATGCTTTGTTTACCCTACAATTAAATTTTTATCCTGAAACTTACAATTTCACCCTCAAATAAGAGAAGTTTTAAATACACACCCCTAATTACTTAATACACACTCCTTACTCAATACACGTACCATTTAATTTCTCATTCTAATATTTTACTAAATACACAACCCAAATTACCTAAAATATCCTTAACCTAACAAACCATGAAATACACTATTATTTACCAACATTAAGGCTACTATTTAATTTGATTAGTATAACTGACCATATTTGTTTGGCTCCAATTTTGCTGCAGCTGGACAACAGTCTCTTTTCTTGCGCGGGCGTGCCAGCACCGTTCGGGTGCGGTCGTCGGGGGTGTCCCTTGACCTGACTTCTTTCAAGCAATTGTGGACGAGGAGAGCACCAACCTCGTCGTGGGATTCTTTGTGCCTCGTGGTGAGGACTTTGCTGAAGTTTCTTCTTGTTCACAAGTCGATACTCAATATTGCAGATTGAGCAGAGCGAAATCACCGGGAAGTATTGAGATCTTGCTAAAGCGTGACTTTAGCTTGGCTGGGTTGCTAGGGCGTTACCCTTGCTTGGCTGGTTCTGTAACCGTTGTGGTCGCGGCACTACCATCGGCTCCCGAGGAGACTAGGACCGAAGCACGTTGACAGAGGGTTTGGTGGCACTGAAAGTCGGCTTCTGAGAAGACTAGGACTAGGAGTGTGATCACCGGTAAGAGAAAGAGAAGGAGAGGAGTTGCTCTTAGAGAGGTTTGCTCTAGAGAGAACTTAGATCATCTTAGAGATGTTGTTGTTGTATGTGAATGGGTGTATTAGAATGAGAGGAGAAGGTGTTTATATAGGGAAGAAAAAGAAGAGTGAAATGATGAGTGGAAGAAAAATAATGAAAGTAGATCTAAGTTCACTTGTAAAATATGGAAAAGATAGAGAAAAGATGAAATGAAAGCAAAGCATGAAGGTGCAGCAACATGGAAGTGGTGATGATCTATTAAAGAGATTGTAGAAGAAAAATATATCCAAGGAAAAAGAGAAAAGCATCTAGCTTTCTTCATGTGGGTAGGAAACATGAACATGTGAATATTGAGCTGGTTTTAGGTCAGTTTCTGCCCCTTTATTCCTTCAATTATTTCTCCAACAAGACTTCATTATATGCCTTCTACCTCTTCATATGAAATGTTCCACTATGAGTGTAGATCATCCTGACAAATTTTCAGATTTTTATTCCATGTGGGTGGGCCGAAAATGCTGCTGGACCTCTTACAGATCCAGTTTTCCAGTTTTGATTCTGTAGAAAATTGGGCTGATTGTTTGAAGGCCTTCCACTCAAAAAAAACTCTTGCACTCTTCATAAGAAATGATCCTTGGGCTGTCTAGAATGGATCTGGAAAGTTTCAGCACATTTCGATTTCATTTGGTTAGTCTGCCGCCCCTCCTTCCTTGTTTAGCTCGGTTTCTCCTAGCCGAAGTAGGAAAATGTGCTAAAGTTGACTTTTCATGTTTCCATGCTTCCATAGTAGGCTTTATTTAGCCTCTAAATATATATTTCGAACTTGTCGACAATATATAGCTTGAGCCACTGATATTGGCTCAATTTCTCCAACACGTGCCTTGTCAGACCAAAATATTCATTTTGGGTCCAAACAATATTAATTACTTGTCTTAGTTATTGGGAAATCCATAAGGATTCATTATTGTTCCCTTCAAATAGATGCTTAGAAATAGGTTTTGTATTATTTGAGTTCTCATCCACCAAACACCATATTGATCAAGTATAAATTTTGAGTCGAACATTCAACCAAAACTGTATCTGTAGTTTCTCCACAATGGCGGAACTACAAAATTGTCATTGGATGGTCAAACAAATTAACAATTACAAAGTTTTATACATGTGATGTTTTATATTAGATAATAAATTGACTAATCATAACTTTTAGAAAAAAAAAAACTAAAAGTGGGAGTAAAGCGATTTGTTTTAAAAACATTTAATGCCATTGATTTTGAAATTCTAAATTATATGGTTTCTCACCCCATTTAATTACAATTTATGTAAGGAAAATTTAAATTAGATGGTTTCTAACTGAGGATTCATGTATAGAAATTTATTGTGTATATAGTTATAGAATCATATAAGGAAGATATGATTATTATTATTTTTCTTTTAATATATAGATGTCTATTTTGGTCATTTAATCTATCTATAAAATCTGATTTGAAATATAAAATAATAGGGATGTGTATTAAGTAGTAGGGCTGTCAATTCCGACACGACCCGATAACACGACTCGAAACCCGCATGAAATAAAGCAGGTTGAACCCGCACGATTAAAAAGCGGGTCAGCCGTGGGTCAACCCGCCATGACCCATTTAATAAATGGGTCGGCCACGGGTCAACCCGCCAACACGAAGTGAACCCATATAACCTGATTATGTTATATTTCTTCTTGAAATTTTGGACGTTGGGAGTATTTGATCATAGGATTAGACAATTTGAAATATTTTGCTTTATAATTATTGGATTTAATTATTTATGAATATATATAATTATTTATATTCTTCATCTTGTGGAGTTTTTAGTGAATTTAATCAATTTATGCATTTTTTTAGTTAAATGAGTCATTTTGTTTAACACGACACGACACGACCTATTTGTTAAATGAGTTAAGCGGGTTGGAAACGGGTAACCCGTTTAAGAAGTAGGTTGGGTTTGGGTTTAGATTTTTGATACGATTATTAAATGGGTTGGGTTTGGGTTTGTATCTTGCGACACGACAAATACCTTGATCCGACACGAACCCAACCCGACACGACCCATTGACATCCCTATTAAGTAGTTTGGGGTGTGTATTTAAAATTTCCCCTCAAATAATGTTAAAAATAAAAAAAATATATTATCATTGAAATATGAAACCGGAAAAGAAAAAAGAAAAATAAAATTAGCACACCATCAACCCCATACCTTCTAGTTTCATTTTACTCTTTCATTTTCTTTTTCCTGTTCTCTATCTTCTCCCTTCATCAACTATTATGACATAGAATCAAACACGAGTCACATGAAGTAGAACAGAATAACACTAACCGACAATTCTTTTCACTTGTTGCTATAGCTTGAAAATTTCATCTAATTATTTGTTTTGTCAGCTAGCGATGAAGAAGCTTAGATGATAATTGCAATAATTAATTGCAATAATTTTTGAAGAACAATAAAAATTATTCAAGAAAACATGATGCTGGAATGATTGCCGTTATTACTTATCGGGAAACAATAATTGCAGGTAAAATATGATCGAAAGTTTCACATGAATAGTGTTGGGGTTATGACATTCATTTTAGTGGTCAATTTGAGTCAAATGTCTGATTTGCCCTTGTACTTAACTGAAGGATAACGGAATATAGACGGAAGCACCTTATTGATGTAGTTTTGGAAGTTCATGTACCTATTTGATCACTTTGAAAGTCCATGTACCATTGTGTTCGGTCCGAAAAAATTCACACCCTTCTTATGATAAAAACCCTAATACAATTGATCAATACACCATGATGTTATGGACACCACTAATATTATAGAAGTTGATTGTTATTCAATAATCAACAACCAATTGGCCATAGTTTACAAACTTACATAAGAATATAGGCAAGAAAGTCCGGTAAAACTTATCTAAGCTAAAGCAAACTAATTAGAATCATTGGGAAGCACACATTTATACTTGCTTATGAGTTATGACAACTTGTATATTTTTGAATTTGAATGGGATTAACAGTACTAGGAATTCTGGTTCATGAAACTAGAATAATTGGATTGCCGGACTAATTATTAACTTTATTGGAACACATAAGAGACGGCATTTTAAATGTTCTAGTAAAAATTTAACATGTACAACACAAAAATAGGCCAAATTCAAGGTTGGGTAGATAATTTGACTCCCAGGATATATATCAATAAAATAAAAGAGACATTCAAAATATTAAACTAACTAAATTTTACTATTTCATCGAGCCACCAGTAAGCATAAACCATGAATTTATAGTCAGGTTTTCCCTACTTTTTAATTTTTTTTTTTTATATAAAATGCATTAACCATATTTCTGGTCATGAATATAAGGGGTTCTACTGGGTCCTGCACCGTCAATGTGGAGTTGTTTCATTCTTTTTGGATGAGCCTGACTTGTACTACTAGATGCTGCATCATCACCATTATAGTGTTGAAGGCCTCGCTTGGTATTAATGCCAACATTGCTCTGCTTCAATAATGTTTCCGCAAGCTCGTCTGCATCTTCCTCATATATCATACGGACCCCACACTTCTGCACTTGCACAATTTCCTCATCCAAGTCCAAGTTGATATTAAATGAGAATACAAGCTGACAGTAGATATCCTGCCACTCATGTTGAGAGAATATATCACGCGCCCCACTGAAGAACCAAATGTGATCCAACACAGGTTGACAGTTTCCCCCGAACACTATTATAGCACCATAAGGCAAGGATTTTCCATTGGCACTCAGTTCGCAATCAATGGACCACAGAACAGAAGGCGGCAGTGGTTTGAGGAGTCTAAAAACGACACAACAGGCGAATCCCATCCACTTGTTACTAAACCAACCTGGATGCAGCTCTACGGTTATCGAAGACCCCACGCTTCGGTGATTGTACCACTCTGGAATTTCATTTCCAGGAACAACTAAGTCGTACCACTCTGGAATTTCATTTCCAGGAACAACCAAGTCAAATTCTTCATGGTCAGAAAATGGTTGACTCTTAAGGTAGCGTGTTAGCCATGAAAGTGCTATACTCTCACAGCTTTGATTCTCCACCAGTTTGAAACAGTTAACAAACGAATTGCTTTGTCCTATTTGATTGGCCAACGTATCTAATGAAATGCAGTTGTCAGCGTTTACCCATACATGATGAGATGGAAGCTCTGGTAGTCTACTGAATTGATTTCCGCTGAGATTTAATTCTCTTAATGAAGACAAGCATCCAAAATCACTGGGCATTGCTTCTTCAGAAAGATTGCAGTCACTTAGATTCAATGTAGTTAATGAATGCAAACCCGACAAACAAGGCAAAGACAATCCTGCCGGAATGTGACTTCTTTTTCGCAATAACTGAAAGGGGATCAGATTCCATGATTTAGGTGACTCTGCTTTACACCCAGCAAGAGAGAATTCTTTGAGGTTTTTCAAAAGACCAATAGAGGAGGGCAGTTCTCTTATGCCACTTCCACTCACATCAAGCTTCTCCAAACAGGCAACATGACCCAACTCATCCGGCAATTTGTCAAGCTTTGAGCAACCAGAGAGATTGAGATCTTTGAGAGATTTTAAGCCACCTACACTGCTTGGAAGTCGCACAAGATTCTTGCAATCTTTCAAGTTCAGCACAGTAAGTCTTTCAAGCACTTCGATTCCTGCGTCAACCTCATACAATCTTACACAACCTTCAAGAACCAGAAATTTGAGATACGGCATATCTTTAAAGTTTGGGGTGTTGACAAGATTTAGAGAGTGACTCAGATTAATGGTTATCAAATTGCATAAACGCTGCATGACAAGTAAAAATAGATAAATTCAGCTTCCATGATATATTCAACAATTATTATAAGTAAGAAAAGAATGAAATAGTAATTATAGTATTACCTCTGTTCCTATCCGAAAATGTTTAAAACAACTATGAGACAAGCTTAGTTCGAGGAGCTTCTGAGGGTTGAAATGTGATGGCAAAGATTTTAACGGATACCTCGTCCAATCAAGAATCCGTAAACTATTGGGAAGATATTCAAGTCCCTTAGGTAGGTTCCCATTCTCAATCTTCAGGTATCTCAATTTGTTCATCATTGAAAATGATTTCGGAGTCACGTCCACCTTTACTCCCAACTCTGTAGAGTCCACAAATATGCCTTCTATTGCTTCAGTTCCCTATCAACCAAATTTTATCATACCATAAAAAGCAGATTTAGTAGACTGACTTTTCATATAACATACTAGCAAATAACAGTTAAAATTATTCTTGTACTAAATTTCTTACAGTATTTATGGTCAAGACATGTTTGACGTCTTCAAGAAGCCACAACCTACTACACCTGCCCGGCTCGTTAGGAGATTCCCGGCGGACAATTTCCCATCCCATTTCTTGGAGCAAATCGTGCATCCCTAGTCTTTCATGTGAAACAGTCAAGAGAGATCTTTCGGTAAGAACTTTTATTCCAAAAGGTGCAGAAAAATAGCAACTGGTTAGTACTTCTGTTACTCGATCTTTGTCCTGCCAATTAAAGAAACATGCAATGTCTAGGAATATTTTCTTCTCTTCAGAATCTAGACCGTCGTAACTTATTTTAAGTATGTCAAAGATTTCCAAGTTACAAACTCTTCCCAATTTTCTCAATGCACTGTTCCATTCACTTGGATCTCTTCCACACAAAAGAGAACCCAGTACTTTAAGAGCTAAAGGAAGACCTTTGGCATAATTTATAACAGATATAGACAAACCAAGAAAATCTTCTTCAGGGTAACCTCTTTTGAATGCTTTCCAGCTAAAAAGCTGAAGAGAATCATCATCATTTAATTCTTCGACCTTCAATCTTCTTTCCACTCCATGTTCAATCAACAAATGCTCATTTCTAGTTGTGATAAGAACTCTACTCCCCGAACCAAACCACTCTGGGTTTCCTGCCAAATATTCTAAATGACTTGAATGGTTCACATCATCAAGGATGAGAAGAACTTTTTTGTGACGTAATAACCTCTTTAATATGGTGGCTCCTTCCTGAAGGTCTAATATGTCAGCCTTTCTTGCCCCAATCCCAGAGAGAAGTTGCTTTTGCAGATTAAGTAAACCACCTTTTTCAACGGAGTTTCTAACATCGGTAAGAAGGAAATTAAATTCAAATTCATGAGAGATTCTCTCATGCACCGCTCTTACCATAGTTGTCTTACCAATCCCGCCCATTCCCCATATCCCAATGAAGCGGACGTCATTCACCCCTACACTTAAAAGCAAATTAACTCGATGCAATCTTGAGTAAATTCCAACTAGATTTTCTGCATAACTGTATGATGTAGGTTGCAATCCTTTACATATAACTTCAACAATATCTCTAATGAGCTTTGATTCATACCTACAACACAGAATAGAGTAAACTTATCACGTTATTGATATGAAGATTAATTTAGCTTATGAAAATGTCTCTGCATTGGACTTGATTTCTTTTAAAAAGCCTCTTAAGCTTAATTGGTTATCTGCATATATTATTTGTGAAGAACATAATGAAGAGCAGAAAAATTACTTATTTGTAAATTAAAGAAATGGAAACAGACAAAAAGAAAAGAGTATATGTATACCATTCCTTTGAATTCCACCCAGAGAAACTTGCCACTTCAGTTAATGCAGATCTCCACCTCTGCACTTTCTCTTTGTCATCCTTAAACCTTTCTTCATGGCTTGCAAAGGCTCTTTTAAAACTCCCTGTTTGCTTTCGTACATCAGACGGATCAACATCATAGAAAATTGGCAGCACAGTTCCTCTTGCTTTCATGCATTCAAGAATTCTCACAAGTTCATCCAAGCACCATGTTGACGATGCATAATTTTGTGACATAACAATGAGAGCAAATCTCGATTCTTCGATTGCAGCAAAAAGTGCTGGAGAAATAGCTTCCCCTTTTTGAAGTTCTGGATCATCCCTGAAAGTTATGATTCCTTGACGTTCCAATGCAGTGAATAAGTGGTCTGTAAAAGTCTTCCGAGTGTCGTCTCCTCTAAAGCTCAGAAAAACATCATATTTCCACTGTTGAGATGAAGGGGGGAAAGATGCAGAGGTTCTTTGTGTGCTCATTTCCGATGAAACCTACTTTCCTACTTGTGGAAGAGTACGTGTCCAAGGACTATATATACGAGTAACCGGAGAAGATTTCAACACAATTTCAAGGCTCCGAAGTAACTATCATGGAAAACAAGCAGTTATGTTTCCTGGTTTCCCTTCCCTACTGCATAAAACGTAGCAAAGATGAATAATTTCCTAGTCAATCCACTATAATAAAAATTCATTCTAAAAAGAGTTGTATAATTAACGAGGGAAGCAGCAAACATTAGCCGTTTTGGTTTCAGTGGTTGTTTCTTCCTCTGCTTTATCTTTTTAAGGTATCTAAATACATAGAGACACAAAACTCTAGCAGAAGCTGCAAATGCATATAATATACCCTAACACATAACCACATAACCAAAAGTTATGATTAAAATTAATCAGTGCCCGAGTTATGCATGAATGTTTCAGAATTTCATAAGAAATTGTGAACATTAATCCATGATCAATTACGAAATACTAAGCAGAGCTGTATAAATAGAAACCAGAGAAAAAAGACAACAAAAGAGATAAAAGTTGATGTCGAAACAGATAAGAGACATAGCAACACATACAAATAAAAGACCAGTTGGAGCTTAACCTGGGTTTACAGATAACAGAAACATAGCAACGCATACAGATAACAGATAACAGAAACATAGCAACACATACAAAGTTACAAACATAGCAAATTAAAATTGTAAAAACAAACACAAAAACGGAGCTTAACCTGGGTTTACTGAGATTTGAAGTTGGGATCAGATCGACTTCAAATAAAAGATAAAGAATTAGTAGGAGCAAAGTGGTGAGAGGCATAGATCACCGCTTGGCAAACAAGATCACCGCTCTTTTGGATTTAACGACACAAAAAGGGTGGCATGAGATGGCATGCACTGAATCAGATGCGATGGGGACATTTATACAGCCGTGTGGAACTTTTGAACTCTTAATGATAACTAGGTTAAATTCAAGAACGGTAACCAAATTAAAATGCTTTGAGAGTTTAAAATTAAGGTGGACAAAAGTTACTTTAACAACTACATAATCAAAAGTTCCACACGGCTGTATAAATGTCCCCATCGCATCTGATTCCATGCATGCCATCTCATGCCACCCTTTTTGTGTCGATAAATCCAAAAGAGCGGTGATCTTGTTTGCCAAGAGCGAAGTGGGAGAGAAATAGATGGGGCCCACGCATTTGTTTTGTTGTTGCAAGCAGGCACGAACACATGTCAACCGCTTACATTAGGTTTCTATCTTTCACATTTACTATGAATAAATTAATAAAAGAAAATTAGTAAGTAGTGCCTTGCCAAAAGATCTTGATCTAATGGATGGAAGTATACATGAAAAAGTGAGTGAATGGTATTTTGAATAATTATTGTTTATTTACATTATGTTAGTGTAGAAAAAATCGATGGAATATCTTCTCGGCTATTTTGCTGACTATAGTAAGAGTGAAGACTTTTTAGTCAAGAAGATGCTTTTGAAGATATCTTCTGAATTCGATTGGCATTAGGAAGTCTTCGTTTTCACACACACGCACACTGATGCATAATAACTCAAGTACAAAATAAACCCAAGAGATTGAGTCTAATTCAACTCACACTTTGCTTAAATTGGGCTATAAGTTCTATTGTTCATCAAGATTCTAACTTTCTTAGTCAAGAACCAAACTTTCTTCATACCCAAGTTGAATTAAACTCAAAACTAAATCCCCATGTATCCAAACAGACTTAAACCAATGAAAGCAACGACAAAAACTACAAAATGGGGATGAAGAAGAGTATACTAACTTGTGAAGATCAAGCTCTCTGTTCTGGATTGACAGAATCAACTCCAGGTTCCTCCATGGACCACCTTGATTGGGCTTTTCAGCTTTTCCAACTTCAAAGTTTTGGTCTTGTGGTTCATTCTTGTTCTCTGGTGAATTGGTGCGGTTAGTTTTGGGCGACCCTTCAGATTCTTCGGGTCCGCTCTGCTTTCTCTTCTTCTTGTTCTTCTTGGGTTGTCTCTGTTTAGGGTTAGCTCCAGAATTGACCATGGTTGGATACTTGAGCTCAAGAGTTACTGTGGGTTTTTGTTTGGAGGTTTTGAAAAAAGGGTTTAGGGACTTTTGGGGTTTTAGTTGCAGCTTGGCATTGGCAATTGTAGGGTGGTACCGAACGATGTCGTATTGGTAAAGCTCTCCCAAAAAGAGTTTAGAAATCTCAAAAAAATTAAAAATGAGGGATGACAATTTCTGACCTCACCATCAATCGGACCAGCCGACCGTAAGAATACATTACATAAGTAAGTGCACATAAAATATATTAGACTCCAAACACATCCATAGGATGTGGATAATTACATGGGGAGTTATTCCACAGAATGTGGAGAAAATTGCTGCACATATTTTGTTTTTGATTTTTTTTGTTAATTTTATTTTGTTTTTCTTTTATTTGTGAATTTACCATTTTGTCTTTCTCAAATATTTCAATTCAAATATTTTTTAATATTTGAGGGATATTTTGGTAAAATTTTTATGTTTTGGCTGACAAACTCTCTTCTCTTAATAATAGTATAGATATTACGAATTTTTTTTGTCCCTCCCTTGTATTCGACAATTTCATTAATCAAGGCTTGAGGGCAGCCGCACCAGCCCTTTATTCAAAAAAATAATAGTATAGATATTACGATTTTTTTTTATAATATCAAAATTATCGACTCAAAATTAATTTGCTCTAAAATATGTCAATTTGAACACAATTTGCTTAACAACGGGTTTCTATTGACATCTCAAACTTTTATTTGTTTTTGTTGAAAGTAATTTTTCTATTCAATGATTCGTCGTATCATCCAGTGACATGAATTGTTGAGCAGAGAGATTACGTAAGCTGTTTGTTGTTACTCATATATATATATTGGTGGATAGGAGAGGAAAAAGTCTCCTTACCGCACCATTTTATTAATCAAAGAAGAAGAGTGAAGGAGGGGGACCAAAACTAAAACCTCCTAGAAAAAAAAAACAAACAACATACTAACTAACACGAAATTGAGGTAAACCTCTAATGTCACTATTACAATATGATACTATAAAAGATGGAGGATCATCCCACCACACCAAATTAGAACAAGGCGTACCAGGATTTGCCAAAGCCTCAGCTATTTTATTTCCTTCCCGAAAAATATGAGAAGCTCTAAAGCTCATCTGGGAGATTTGGTATAAGTTGTTTGTCGTTGTTACATATACTTAAAAAATTGTTTTTGTGTTGTTTGATAGGATCAGATAAACTTATATATTAACCTGAATCACTTAAATTGTTGTTAATAAAAAAAAAAACTGAATCACCCTGTCTTTTATATATAATATAGACTGAGACCGGCCAAGAATACCATGAACACAAATTATCACCCTTAATCTTAATTAATTAGGCCATTTTGTAACGTACATTCACATCATCTGCAGACATGACGTGTATGTGGATTCTATGTCGATCGTATTTCAGCGAGATGAGGAGTTTTTACATTTTAGGGATCTTCAATCAATAATATTGGAAGTCATGCCTGAGACAAAAGTACTATTTATAGTCCAGAACTCCAGATCGATAGAAAACAGTCCCATAGACCAACAAGATATGCCAAACTATAGTATATGCATGCTTCTATATATGATTCTACATTTAAGGATTATATTACGTACTAAAACCTCACATCTCCTTGGCTTTTCATAGACTATTGCGTTTCTGTTTGCACAAAACCCTCTGCTATAATAGGAAATTCTTTGCAACTTCGGCAAGAATCGATAAGCTACACATAATCTTCATCCCAAATCTGAAGCTACGTACTGATAATCTGCACCGGCCACTTTTCAAATCTCAAAATATGAAGAGAGTCGTCTGGTACATGTCACTCTCAAAAATCTCAACAATTTCGAATTCATTTGAAAATTCCTATATATACTAGATCTATCAAATATGTTTGCTTGAGACTACGTCTAATTCCTTTTATGACTCCCACTTGTGCTATAAATTAGCTTCAAAGTCATGAGGTTCTTGTGTAGACTTGCAGTAGCATTGCTTCAATTAATTGCTTTCGTTCCCACTAACATAATGCTAGCCATGAGTAAGTTCCAGAACTTGTTCGGAGCGGCGACAATGTTCATCATCATTCTTTCGGTCCAAACCATGAGCAATCCAATCGGCGAGAGTCCTGACCATGACTGGCACGATGGACATGCAACCTTCTACAGCGACATGAATGGAAGCGAAACCATGCGTAAGTTTTTAATTTTTGTATATTTATACTCCGGTTATACGTAGATATTACCTGGTAACGGTATGTTGAAACTCACATTGCAAATTGTGATGTATATATATACTCCCTCACATAACCAGCAGTCCAGCACATTACATATTAAGAGAGATATGTACTTATTTACATGTTGATAGTACTGTCTTAATTATTTAGTTTGTCATCCCTTTTATTTTTCAGTATATAAAATGATCGAGTAAGTCAAGTTTGTGATTTTAATTTTTGATAGAGGGGGCTTGCGGATATGGTGATCTCTTCCAACAAGGTTATGGTCTAGATACAGCAGCTCTAAGCACAACATTGTTCAACAATGGACTAACTTGCGGTGCTTGTTTCGAGATCATGTGCGTCCATGATCCACAATGGTGCATCCCTAATGCAGGCACGATCAAAATTACTGCAACAAATTTTTGTCCACCAAACTGGGCTCAAGGAGGCTGGTGCAACCCTCCATACGATCACTTCGACTTGTCCATGCCTGTGTTCACAAAAATCGCGCAATACAAAGCTGGAATAGTTCCGGTCAAGTTTCGCCGAGTCCCGTGTGCTAAAACAGGAGGGGTTAAGTTTGAGCTTAAAGGAAACCCCTACTGGATTACTGCTTTGGTTTACAATGTGGGTGGTGCCGGTGATGTTAACGCTGTCAGAATCAAAGGATCTAATTCCGGTTGGCTTCAAATGTCGCGCAATTGGGGCCAAGTTTGGCAGACCAGCGCAGACTTAGTAGGGCAAAGCTTATCATTCCAAGTCACTACCAGTGAAGACAAAACTATTGAGTTTGATAACGCGGCACCAGGGAATTGGCGATTTGGTCAAACATATGAGGGGAATGGTAACTTTTAGACATAAATATAGTTTCTTGTGCAGAAAATTGGAAACTTCATCGTTCTTGTTAGGAGTGATTTCTAATTCTCCATGTACGTACGTAACTCGGGTCATGCATTCTGAAATCTGAAGTTTATATATAATGGAATAAAAAGTATTTTAACCTTATTTTTTGTCACTGTTTACAGTAACTTAATCATATCATGAATTCATGATCATGGGCAATTGAACTATCAAACCCGAGTCTTGAATGAGATTTTAGAGGCCTGATTTGCAATTGATCCTCCATCGATCTATAAACGTAAAAAGTAACAATTAAGAAGAATAAAAAATGAATCTTGATGTTGGATATGAACGAACACAAAAAGAAAGAAGAAGAAAAGGTAGTTGCAATGAAGGATGAGTGCTACATATATATATGCAATATTTTAGTCCATGAAAATCTATATCTGGGAATTAGATACAACCCAATTTTCAAACTCTGCATCCCCATGACTTAATAAGCAATTATATATAGGCAATTACAAAAAATCTGCCAAGTCCTAAAAATATAAACAAGAGTTGATGTGTAGTAATTTTTCTTTTAGTTCTTGGTAATAGTTTTTTGACTTTTTTTCAAGTGCTTTAACTACCACTTTATTGTTCTACGGAGTAGTCAAAGAGGGTAAACTCATACGGTATTTCGTCTTTGATTTAGATATATACATGTAGATCTTCCTTAAATATGAAGTTGTCAGCCGTTACCACTATATTGTCGACAATGCTCGTTCTTCACTATCAAGTTTATATCATGTTTTGGACTGCAAATATTATAATAGAAGAAGCAATGACATTTTTCCACTTCTTCCATACAGTTACTTGTACATATGTCTAAGGAAATGTATTTGGCAACGTGTATTTAGTTAGAGCATCAGCAGTGGGGACTCATTTTTTGGACTCAAATTTGGGTCCAAATAAGCTGGAATAGTGATTTGAGTCCATCTGAATAGTGTACAAAAAGACTTACTTTTATTGGGTGCTACAGTGGTGCAGGACTTATTTTTGGACCTATATTTTGGACTCATATTTTTAGACTCAAATTTGGGTCCAAAACACAAATCCTTCCACTGTGGAACACCAGATTTGCTCACCTAAGGGACAGTTTTAAGGGACTGTGAGGGACAAATGCATCTTAACCACATGTATTAAATATAAAAGCAGAAATTATAATAACTTAAAACTGTGCATTTATTTTCAGCCGTCAGATTCACTTGTCTCTCACAGTCCCTTAAAAACTGTCCCTTAGGTGAGCAGGCCTTTGTGGAACACATTCATATTTGAGTCTTCTATTTTATGTTTGTTTTAATATATGTGTGTGTGTATATACATATCTTAAATTAAGATAAAAAAATGTCACACAAATTAGTATAAAAAAAAGTTAATCATCAAACATTAAACATAAAATTCATTAAAATTCAAAATAAAAAAATTTCATGACAAAGCCGTTGAAAAACAGCAATTTTGTCAATTTTGACAAAAATTTTACGTTTCTAAAAAAAAAAAAATATATTAAAACAAATTTTTAATCAATTAATTTCTGACCGTCAGATTGAATTAATAATTCAATCATGACCATCAGTTTCAAAACCAAAGAGCCGTTGGTTTTTTAAACAAGCGGGACCCACTCCATTTCTGATTCATTCCCACTTTGCACGCCCACTTGCATGCATCAGCACCCACGTGGTGGGTCCCACAAAATTTGGGTCCAAATTTTTTTGGGTCCTTCCTTGGATCAGATTAGCTCCACAATTTGGGTCTCCGATGGATTTGGGTCTAAATTATTCCGACCCATTGCAGCATGATTTCTTTGGTTTTGGACTCAAATTTTGGTTTTGGACCCAAATTTGGGTCCCCACTGCTGATGCTTTTAGGTAGTGCTTTTGTTTCCTGCATTTAAAATTTAGGGTAATGGATATACCTTATTGGTTATCCGATGTACTTATATCTGATGTGTGTCTATCCCAATTGCTTAATAATATGCAATTTCTTCTTCTCCCAAAAAAAAAAAAAAACTTTAGTGATTCATGGAATTTGAACCTTTAAAACTTATTTTTTGTTGGGGTTGCAGGCCTTCTATTTGTTTGTCTATATGAGTATGATAACTGGGGTTTTTCTTTGACTGATTTGTAAAAAAAATAAAAAAATAAAAAAACAAACAAACAAACAAAAAGCCAAAAAAATTGCAAAAAATAAAATAAAATGAAAAGAACAATAAATTAATACACAACAGAGAGGGGATTCAAACCTAAGCTAGGGATAATATAAGAAAAAGAAATGCAGCAGGTCAACTGAACTAACCATATTCCTTAGTGAAAGACTTACAATTTATATCATTAATATTTGTTAAATACCCTCAAAAAAAAAATTAGGCCCGACGAGACACTGAGCCTGAGACGGCCACCTCACGGGCCTCATGTAAGGTTCGGGTCTGCAAAAAGAGGAAAAGAAAAGGTGTGTACAAATAATTAATGAACATCCAAAAATTACTTTATTAGTTCATTACTACAAAAAAAACCTACTTTATTATTTCACCCAAACAAACCAATATCTGAATGCAAACAAGTTTCACAAGATATATATGTCCATAGTTTGGTATTGGATAGATTCATAAAAGATAAATGCCTACAAGTCATAGGTTTTACACGACCTTTTGAATCCAAAAGCACATTCATACATGATAATGCCCACAAGTCATAAGGTTTTTGCTTGACTTTGAGATTCAAAATCACCTTATATTTCTTATTTTTGTGACTCATGACCATCAACTTTAAATATATAAAGTATAGTTATATCCCAAATCTGCTAGGATGGAATCTCCAAACTTAATGAATCAAATAATATATTGGAGGAGACTAAATAAACCTTGCTGTTGGAAAGTCAAATTTGGATGCTAGCATGAGGTCAGCTTTGGTCAGTTCCTCAAATGGAGCTGAAAAATAGGCGTCCAAGAGCTAGTGAAAACAAAGCTTATGCCGCAAAGTACACTTCAAGCCCGGAAAAGATCAAGTCATCACCAAAAAGCGCCGAGCCTTTAGTTAGAAGAAGAAAGCCAGAGTGGGGGAAAATGGTTTACCTTCATTTTCGATTCCTAAAGGTCCAAGTAACTCCAACCTAAGGGGAAAGAGGTTGCAATAGTTTAGATTTTTTCTAGTCTTGTATAGTCTATATTAGCAAAAGTTTGCTTATGTGAGTCTTCCAAGAAGTGTTAGCTATTCATGTACCACAATTGCGTGCTCGGCGTGAATGACTAGCAGAATATATTTCTTCCTTTGAATGCGAGGTGCTTTTATTTTGCTATAGATTTTGGAGCCTTATGTTTTAAAGAGTAGTCGTGTACCAGTGTAGTCTTAGTTTTGCTTATTTTGGTGTATGTTCAATTTTGACATTGGTTGGTTTCATTAATACAATGATTGTTTCACCCATAAAAAAAGAAGAAGTAAAACAACCCATTTAAATAAAACCCGTTAAATGCATTAAAGAATCGAAAATGTGAGATTTAACATATAGGTAAAACAAATTATATTTCTCTCGTATAGTTGAAACAAACACTTGCCATCATCTTTTGGTTGAGTGTGATTCTGAGGTCCTGGTGAGTTTAATCAATCATGGAGTGGATGAGTTACATCCTCTAAAAACGATCATTGATTGCTGCAATTCTTTGAGAAGACAGTTCTGGAGTTGTGAGATAACACATGTTTATAGGGAAATTAACCAGGTTGTTGATGTGCTTTCCAAGGCTGGTTTGGACACTGACATTGGAGTGCATTTCATGGAGCAACCTCCTCCACAAGTGATGCCTTCCTTGCTTGATGACTTGTGTGAAAGTCCTAGATTTAGGAATGTAGTTTCTGATATGCAGTTTCTTCTTCTTTGTTTTTGGGCTTTTTGGCCCCCAAGTATCCAAAAAAAAATACAATTTTTGTCCACAGCATTTGTGCGGTGAATCTTGTTCACCAAGATTCACCCTAGACATGGAAAGGGATGGCAATAGGGTGGGTTAGGGATGGGGATTCCCATCCTCGGGGTCATTCGCCACCCTCATCACCATCCCAATCCCCAATAAAAAATATTAGGAATTCCCCATCCCCAATAAAAACGTAGCAGGGATTCCCTATCCCCATCCTTGTTGGGGATTATGCCTCCAAACACACCCCAAATCCCCAATAAGAATTTAACAGATATAAAAAAAACTATTTTCCATATTTTCTTTTCCAAAATAAATATTAGGAATTCCCCATCCCCAATAAAAAAAGTAGCAGGGATTCCCTATCCCCATCCCCATTAGGGATTATGCCTCCAAACCCACCCCGAATCCCCAATAAGAATTTAACAGATAAAAAAAAAACTATTTTCCATATTTTCTTTTCCAAAATCAAAATCCACAGCAAACAAAACTAATGCATGAATAAATTCATATTCAAAGAGTGCAACGCAGCCAATATTGTAAAGTAGTAAATGTTGTTTATATTTTTTGAAAGTAAAGAAAATGGAACTTCCCTTTTTGGAACTTCATTAATACACATGCCAAGATGGCCATTATATGCATACTTTTTTACTGCCTTCTATAGACATATCAAGAAGTTGTGGTAGAGACCACTGTGGTACATATGGATAGACCAACTATATTCGAATTGAGATCTCATTTATTTCTAGACAGCCTAATAACCTATAAAACATAAAAATAGTACATAGACTCACCATAGACGTAAAGAACATAAGTGTGATAGGCTTGGCCAATCCTCTCAGATCTCAAATGCAAAACTCTAAAAAACCAGACTCATGGGTTTGGTCCACAAGAGTGCGCAAGTCTAAAAGGCCCCTATATTTGTTATGGAACCGTAAGGCCTAAATGATTTCTTGACCCAGGTTGAATTGGGCCACCAATTGATGGGCCTCGAAAGTGATCTGGAATGTAATACCCTGGAAATTTGTTATTAATTTCTTGAAATTTTTTGGAATTAATAAAGTGGTCGTTACTAGGATTTCGTGGTTCGAAGGTGGAGTGAAAGTGTTTCGGATGAATAATTAGTCGAAATGTTTTATTTTCGAGGAGTCAAAGGGTTGATTTTTTATTCATTGAGTTTCTTCGAAAACTTCCTTCACAAAAGTGGTAGAGCGCGTCGATACGAGTTCGTGGATATGTGGAACACGAAAATTGGAGTTCGTATGGAGAAGTTATGGCCATCGAAAAAAGTTTTCATTTTGGTTAAATAGAAAAATTTGGAAAAAAAAAATCAGAAAACCCTAACTTTCCTTTTTCGGAAAGCCGGATCCGATTTTCTCTCTCTCTACCACCCTCTAACCTGTTTTCTTCTTCCGGCCATATCTTCGCCGTCCGGCCACCAATCCTGCCTTTACCGGTCCCATTCGAACCACCTCTTCATCCTCTTCAAGTCTGTGGTGGTGGTACACGGAATTAACGCCTGGATGATGTAGCAACGGCGGCGGTGCGTTTTTTGTTCACCATGATATCTCCATTCTCCGGCCACCTCTGGCCCCGCCACCGGTCATTTCTTGAAGCCCAGGAGACGTTGATCATCCTCTCCAAGTGGCTTGAACCAATTTGCAGTGAGGGGGAAGAATCGATCAAAAATCCAATTTCAGGTATTTCCTAATTTCATGATTTTTCGAGGTAATTTTAGGCAAATCCCTTCATTTATGGACTTCAGTGTAGTTGTGAAAGTTGTTGTGAAAATTTTGGCATAGGTATCATGACCCAATTCGGGGGTTGCCGGCGGTGCGTCCGACCAGTTTTTGGGTGTCTGTTTCCATGGTTGTCATCTACTCGTCGATACGAGCATGTTCATATATTATGGGGTCATGTTGTGATCATTTGAAGCATGATAGATTTTCCGTAATTTCGATTATCTCAGTTTTCGATCTATGAGGATCCGACCATTAGAACGACCTGTCGTTTTCACATATTAATCCTAGAAGTATTCCGGAGACCTTGGGAGGTCTCGGAGAGAGTTTTGTCTCGATTGACGAAATTTTCGGTTTTTGGTTCAAGTGATCGGTTCGAACGTAATCGCTTTTGTTTTAATCATGTACTAAGTTGAGACCTTATTTTACTAAGGTGCTTGACTGAGAGGGTTCTGTACTTTATCTCAGCTATGAGAGAAGACGCAGCTGGATTTTAGAGGTGAGTAATCTCACATGGTTCATTTATGAATGGAATTCACTTTTTATTTTGGATTATTCGCTAAATTGTGAAATTGTTTTCTGGAAATAAATATTTGTTTTAAATTATATGAACTTGATCGTCTATGGTTCATAGGTAAGTTAAAATGAGATTTTAATTATACAAAATGATTTTCTCGTATTTAACGATTGTGGGCTATAGTTGGTATTAGTGGCATTCCTGCGTGAATGAGTACGTATATATATATATATATATTTACATGAAATATATATGTATTGGTGGATTTGTTGTGATGCAAGCAGTATTTGTGAGTGAGTTCATATTATTGTTTTGGGGAATGACTTTTCGGGAAACAATATGTTGTGGGAAATTGTATTTTCTATTGTTTTGAAAAGTATTTGAAGATTGGGAGTCACAGGTTGTGATTTCTCCTTTTTGAAGATTTGAGTAACATTTTTGGTCCAGTGCGACTCGTTTAAATGTTTTGATCTAAAGGTCAGGTTGGCCTAAGGATCCAGGGTTGTAGGTTGTAACCTCAGTGCAGGAATATCGGGATACCAAGCCTTTGGCCTGGTGATTGGTTACGATTCAGTTAGACCTCTAGTCTATCTGCAATGTACTATCATGGGGCATAACTTTGTGTTATGGCACTTGTGGGTATATGTTTTTAAAAGAGAGTTTCAGGTGTATACTTTCTCTTATTGTCCAGGTTGAACCGAAGTTTCATATTGAATTGTTAGGTTAACGATTTATATGATTTTGTCACTGAGTTGACTTTTATTGTCCTGGTTGGACCGGAGTTTCATATTGATTTGTTAGGTTAACATTTTATATGTTTGTCTCGGTGTGACTTGTATTGTTTATTTTGGGAAGAGAATATTGAGTTTTTAAAGAATCTTGGTGTGAGTTATTTTCTTCGAGTTGAAAGGTTTTCCTCTTTATTCGTGTGAGTTGTGTGGTTTTGTATTTGAGTTTACTTATACAAGCTCTCAAAATCTTACCGAGTTTTTTGTGTGGCAACACGGTGCACTATTCAAAGGTGTAGGGGTTAATCATGCAGGTTAGGGTAATCGCAAGTGAAGCTGAGTTCTAGTAGCAGCTGTACGGGTAGGAAGCTAATTTTGTGGCTTTACTATTGTTAAGACTTCCGTTGTGTAGTGAGCTTTGAGGAGCATTTACTTATTATTTTGTTATGCAACTTAATTCGTAAACTTGTGTAATGTAATATATGACTCTAGTGATTGAGTCTGTATTGACATGTGTGAACTCAGTTTATTTTGTTGCTTAGTTTAAATGGAAAAAAATTTCTAAGCATTTGGTGAATTGTTGAATTATCGCGTGTCGGATTTGAATTTCTTTTATTCGAAATTCCGGGCGTGACATTTGGACACCCTGCTCTTGAGCACCAGTGCCACCCTCTATCCTCATTTCATTCATCAGTCGTGCCTCAACTGTTTGGTCTGCTCATCTGTTGCCACCGCAAGCGCCAGATTGAACGCCGTGACATATTGTTGCATCAATCCTCCCACTGCTAACCTCTAAGCCCAAGCAGAATCAGAAATCAGAGCCATCAGAGTAGCCTTGACATCACTTTCGATCGCTGCCTTCATACTTTGCCCAAGCTGACCAATGGTAGATTCAATCGCCGGAAAAACTTACGCCGACCCGGATTCCATAGATCCTAAAGCTCCCTGGCACACCTAGGATGACCTTCATGCCATCGAAAACAACCAAAAATCTCTTCTGATAACCAGCATGAGAGGCCGGGAATGGTGAAACCCTTATCCACTTCAGGTTCATGCGAGACAGTTGAGGGGAAATCGGAGAATAGGGGTGACTCTTGTTAAAAATGCGTGGAACAAAAACGACATTGGCTTGCTATGAGAAGGAATCGAAAGGTAGAGATGGATGAGGTACTCGGCAATGGAGCCGGACGCCATTGATAGATCTCCAAACCAAGGTGACGAGAAAATTTTCATTTATATCTTGGTTGCTTTCTTCTATCTCTAAATGTATGTTTATATATATATATTTTTGGGCTAACTACTGTTTAGTCCCTGAAGTATCGCTCATTCCTCGTTTCAGTCCCTGCCTTTCTGATTTAATCCCAAAAGTCCCTGAACTCACAATTTTCAGTACAACTGGTCCATCTCCTGATTCTCCTCCATTTCCTCCGGTTGTTTCATGACGTGTCAGTCACTCCTTGCCAGCTCAGCGCCACGTAAGGCATCCATTGTGTAAAGTGACGAGAATACCCCTGCTTCAGTTTTTTCCAAAATTTCCTCCATCTTCTTTCTTATCTTCTTTCTCCCCCTGTTCTCCTTCTTCCTCTTCTCCACTTCCATGCCTGCCCATCGACTCTTGCAGTTCACCATTTCCATAATAACACAAATCAAATCCATTTTCCATAGCAAAAACTACAAAGAAACAGAACTTCAATCCAATTATCAACGAAGAGTTCAATCTTAATAGCATATGCAGAGGGACCTTGGGCTTTTCGGCGACGGCGGAGTTGAGATCGAAGCAGAGGTGTCACACCCCGAATTCTGAATAAAGGATTTAAATCCGAAGCATAAAACTCAAATACCCTGTTCATAATCTCAGAATTTTTTTCTCAAAACCAACCTCACCTTACACCTCTTAATATTACATAAACCAAATCCTCAAGTTACTTATTACAGCACACTCTCACCAAAACAAATTGTAAAGCTCAAATGAGCATAATTCTCCTCACAAAACAAATGCTGTAAATCCAATACTAATACTCTAAACCGCACGATCACTGCCCTGATTCTCCTGACCTGTAAGATTACCCGCTACACAATTTGAATAGTGTACCGGGAGTTGCAACAACACAAAACCCGGTAAGCTTTTGACAGCCCGTATGAGTAAACAAGAAAGAACTGTTGATTTATTAAATTACAATTCTTATAACTCAAGTAAACAATCAACACACTCACAAGGTAACTCCAAAAATCACAGAACATAAAAGCAAGCATATTCTCGATACTCTCTTTTAAAACTCAACATTTGACTGATCACAACCAACAAATATTGCAACATTAATATGTGAAATAACATTAAAGCAAAGCATGCTTGATTCTCTTCTCACTAACACCTTCATATATTAACAATATATCACAGATAGATATTTGATCAAAATAATATAAGTACACTTTTCATTTTAGTGAATTTTCGGATTAACTGGTAACAAATCATAAATCCACGTGTTAGGGTCCATAATACCAAAACACGGGAAAGCCGCAGCATACCAAGGACAAAACCAAAGTATGTATACTCAAAGTATGCACAAAGCAACCTGTATGCACAAAGCAAGGTTCCTAAGAGTATAATATAAGTACATTTTTCTTTTTAGTGAATTTTCGGATTAACTGGTAACAAATCAATAAATCCACGTGTTAGGGTCCACTATACCAAAACACGGGATAGCCAGGTTGACTGGTAACAAATCATAAATCCACGTGCTAGGGTCCACTATACCAAAGCACGGGAATCCACATGCTAGGGTCCACTATACCAAAGCATGGGAAAGCCGCAGCATACTCAAGGTCCACTATACCTAAGTATGTATACTCAAAGGTCCACTATACCTATGAGTATAATAGTGCACTATCTGTAGGGAACTAGAGCCCAGGCTTAACGTCTCATAACATCAAAACACATTTACCAGTAATTCACTTAAGCACGGGGTAGTAGATAACACCCGGCTTCACAATTGTACTTTTCAGACATAATCAAATTCACAAAATACAATCTTTATAATTTATAGATCGTATATATGTATATATACACCCACATAAAGAGACATATTATTTCAAGACAAATCTTTATTTCTTAAAATAATTTCCACATATTCACAATTGGGCATATAAAATAGCTTTCACACCACATGATCAACATTTCATTATTCAACAATTAAATGCGAGATTAATAGCTTGAATAATATCAAATTCATTCTCAATCATTTCATCATACCAATCACACGTCAACCAATATATATATTCCACGTAAATATATATATACGTAATCATCCGCTCAGGGATGACCACTAATACCAACTATAGTTCAAGCATAAAAACCGTGAAATTCATTTGTATAATAAAATCATTTTACTTACCTATGGACCGTAGTTGATCAAGTCCATATGATTTAAAACAAATATTTATTCCACAAATATTTTCACACAATTGCGACAAAATAAAGTAATTAAATTTGTTCGGTTCGTAATATGAACCACGTGAGGTTTACTCATCTCTAATCCAGCTGCGTCTTCTTAACAGCTCAAACTATAATTCCACGAATTGTCCGCCAAATCAATCCATTGATCACCTAATCCAATAATGATCTTAACTTAGCCAACAACTCATAAACGTACTTAAACGATGATCCAACGGTCAGATCGAATTTAAACGATGATCCAACGGTCAGATCGAAATTAAACGATGATCCAACGGTCAGATCGAAATTATATGATGATCCAACGGTCGGATCCTCACGGATCGCCCTTAGGATCATCCTCCAATATTATCACGAAGATCCAACGGTCCGATCTTCCTGAATTGCCCTTACTAATATCTCCATAATTTTATATGAAAATCCGACGGTCGGATTCTCACGAATCGCCTTCCGAATTACTGTTTTACAATTATACGAAGATCCAACGGTCGGATCTTCGCCCGTGACCTCACAAAGTCATCGGGACAGTCATACGATCAACATATCTAAATTTGAAGCAAAACCGATGGTCTGATCTTCGCAGATCGTAAACCGAAGATAAAACGTAAAAACGTTAAATAGTAACGTAAAAACGTAAATCCACTATTTATCAACTTTTTCTAACATGACCATGTTATATATCAAAACGCTCGTATGGATGCATAGATCATCGTCCAGATAATGAAAACTCGAAATATGGTCTGACGCGCCGCCACAAGCGGTGGTCAGTGGGCGGTCAACGCGGCGGTCAACTCCGGGTCAACCACCTCTGATGGCAAAGCGACCAACTACAAACTTGTTCAAAATGAAAGGGTGATCGATTTTCATAACTAGCTCAAGATCAGAAAATAACGGAAAGAGGTCGAAAATTACCAAAATAGTCACGGTGGCCGGAAAATTTCCAGAAACCGGCGAGAATTTGCAGAAACCGGTGAGGCTTGAATTCGACGTAAAAACTTCAACCTCCGGCCTCGATTCCTTCTGGAGAGTTGTTCCGAACTTCAAGGTGAACTCACTGGTTTAAGAATCACAGGAAAAGGTGATCTGTAACTCGAGATATATCGATCGAAGAGTTGATTTTCGATCAAAAACCGGTCGGGCTCCGACGAACGTGAATCCGGTCACTCCAGGTGCGATCCTTCTGGGATGATGATCAGAAGGTTGAGGCGAGTTCAGGGAGCTAAGGATCGTGAGTTTTTGTGGCCGGAATTAGGAGAAAACCGGCGTTGACCGTTTTCGGCTCAAACTTTGCAGCTCCGATTCGCAGGATTTGAGGCCGGCCTGGTGGAAAAGGTGACGTCCAGCAGCTAGGTGAGGTTGAGGCGAAGCTTTGGACACCTAGGGGGCGGCTCGAGGTGGCCGGAGGGTGGAGAACTCGGCCGGAGAATTTTGCTCTGTTTTTCCTTCGGCTCGGACGCGTGCGAGAGAGAGAGAGTTCGGTTTCCAGAAATGGAACTGAAATTATTTTTGGAAATTTCCAAAAATGGCAGCTTTATACTAAACTGGAAACTTTTTCAAAAAAACATAATTAATTCATATGAACTCCGATTTTCGCATTCCGCATATGCACGATATCGTATCAACGAGTTCTACAACTTTCATGAAGGAAGTTTTCCCAAATTCCGTACGTATAAAAAGTCAATTTCCACGAGCCCCTAAATAACGTTCGTTTTCGAAAATAAAATCGTTCGAACTAATTTCACAACTTCTCCAAGCTTCGTACTCGCTCCTACTATCGTGAAATCATTTCTAAAAATCCATGGAATTTAATTTTGATTTTACGGGGTATTACAGTCTACCCTCCTTAAAGAAATTTCGTCCCGAAATTTAAGCGCACTACCTATCAATCAGGTAAGGCTAGCTCGTTCTCAAATCCAATCCACGCTCTCCTGCATTGTAAGAATTGGAAACGGGGCCTTCATTTCATCTCAAACAACCTACCACTCACAACATCACTCCAGAACAAGAAAACATAGGCTAGAGTTTAACAACAAACATTAGCCAAAACTCAAACACACAAACAATGTGCAGAAAACATTGCTTTACTAAATCAAGAATTTATAAAAATTAAACACCTCCACAACGTCTTCTTATTCATTATGGGCCACTTGGGCCTACTTGTGGGCTCTGGGAGAGTCCACTAGCACGCGTTCACTCCTTGCGATGATGACTTGGGCTTTCTCAATCCTTGGGCTAATCACTAGGGCTGGCCATTTGGGCCTGAAGAAATCGGACCAGCTGCGATTCGAATCGGCCCGAACCAATTTGGGCTAAAAACTCGGCCCACCAACTTTCGGCTCGACTCAGCCATACTGTTTGGCTGCTTTCGGCTCGGCTACAATATGAAGCTTTACATACTGTATGTATACTGTACTGACCGTATATACATCCGTATATCGAGCATATACGAGATCCAAAAATATTTGTAGGAGGTAAGGTTCGAACTCCCGACCATATACCCCAAAGCTTTGCTCCCAACCACTGAAGCAAGAGCTGCTTTTATTAATATAAGCACACGCGTTATATTTATTATGTCATAAGCGAACATAATTAAAATATAAGGGAGGGAAGGTTCGAAACCCTAACCTGCTGCACGAAAGCTCTGCTCCCACCCACTGGAGCACAAGCTGTCCTTATTATAATATGTACAAATGTTATACTTATTATGTCTTATACGAACATAATAAGAATAAACGAGAGGCGAGGTTCGAACCTCGGACCTCTTGTACAAGAACTTCTCTCTCAACCACTAGAGCACCAGCTGCTCTCGCTGCTGTCCTTATATTTCTTTTATTTCTTCTATTATAAGCAATAGAATAAAAACAAACCCTACACAGTCCACATGCCACGACTCGTCTTTTCAGTGATTTACGGAAATCAGATTCACTTTCGGCTAAAGCTTGTCTGCCACATCGCCTCGAGATTCGTTCGGCTCGGACGCGTGCGAGAGAGAGAGAGTTCGGTTTCCAGAAATGGAACTGAAATTATTTTTGGAAATTTCCAAAAATGGCAGCTTTATACTAAACTGGAAACTTTTTCAAAAAAACATAATTAATTCATATGAACTCCGATTTTCGCATTCCGCATATGCACGATATCGTATCAACGAGTTCTACAACTTTCATGAAGGAAGTTTTCCCAAATTCCGTACGTATAAAAAGTCAATTTCCACGAGCCCCTAAATAACGTTCGTTTTCGAAAATAAAATCGTTCGAACTAATTCCACAACTTCTCCAAGCTTCGTACTCGCTCCTACTATCGTGAAATCATTTCTAAAAATCCATGGAATTTAATTTGGATTTTTCGGGGTATTACAAGAGGAGTGGCTCTGGTGGCTTCTGGGCGTGAAAGGGTCAGAGTGTGGGAGACTGGGAGTGAAAGGGTCGGAGGGGTGTTGGTACGAAGTGGGTGTAGAACGAGGTCGGAGCCGGAGTCGGAGCCGCTGTGGAGAACGAGGTCGCTGCCTTCTGGGGCGTTGACCTCAGTTTTGGGGTTTGTTCAATTTTTCTGGGTTTTGTGTTTAATTTGTGAGTTTTGGTGATTTGGATTTTTCACGGTTTTGATTGGTGGTGGTTTTGGTTGATATAGAGTGACAAATTTTTGAGATTTCATTTCTGGGTTTGGTGCAGAGAGAGTTGGATTTGATTGTTGTTTTGTTTTTTTTTTTTCTTCTCAATGATGGCGGCTGCGAGAAATGAGCTGGGACGAAGCCATACATATAATCAATTTCTGCTTTTGTTACTTGTCACTGATTTCGTCATTTTTGATTTGTGAAGCTTTGGAAGAGTATTTGCTCTGAGGTAGTGACCGAGATCAATCTCCTCGCCGCGAATTGGAAGTATCTTCTTGCCGGTATTGTTGGTCAGGTGAATTTTTTTCGAATTCAATCGCTGTTTTTGTGTCGAAATTTGGAAGTCCTCTATGGATTTAGTTTATGATCGTGGATGAATACTGGTCCTACTTGGTTGATTCTAGCTTTCTAAACTTTTTTGATGAATGTTTTATTGGTTTTCGTAGCATTTAGTCCATCAGACTGCTAAGCTCTTTGTAATTCGGAAGGAGATGCTTTGAATATCATTCTGTTGTTCATTTGTGATTCTCCGAGTCTCCTTCATTTGATATGTGTGTGTATGGGGTGTCTTATATGGCTAATTTGTGTTGTTTACAGTACATACATGGTCTAGCAGCTCGAGGAGTTCATTATATACATCGTCCAGGGCCAACACTGCAGGATGCTGGTTTCTTTCTTCTTCCGGTTGGTGCCTTGTGAACTTTTGTTTGGAAATACTCTCTCTGTTTTCATTTTTGAGATTTCATTTATGGGTTTGGTGCAGAGAGAGTTGGATTTGATTGTTGTTTTGTTTTTATTTCTTCTCAATGATGGCGGCTGCGAGAAATGAGCTGGGAGGTTGCCGCTGCTCTCTCTGGGAGGTTGCCGCTGCGAGTAACAAAAGCAGAAATTGATTATAATCAGAAATTGATTGTTGGGTTACTGTTCTACATACACCTTCATGCAGAGTTGCAGACAGGGGGAGAAAGAAGATAAGAAAGAAGACAGAGGAAATTTTGGAAAAAACTGAAGCAGGGGTATTCTCGTCACTTTACACAATGGATGCCTTACTTGGCGCTGAGCTGGCAAGGAGTGACTGACACGTCATCAAGCAACCGGAGGAAATGGAGGAGATGGACCAGTTGGACTGAAAATTGTGAGTTCAAGGACTTTTGGGATTAAATCAGAAAGGCAGGGACTGAAACGAGGAATGAGCGATACTTCAGGGATTAAACAGTAGTTATCAAACTTTATAGATCAAGGAAATAACTTTATAGATAGAAACTCAAATAGTGTTGAATACAAGCATATCGTAACACCTCCAGATAATATTCGTGGAGTGTTATCAAACTACTAGAAATCTGTGTTAGCCTAAGATCAGATTACATACCCTTCTGCTGCAATCTACAAACAGAACAAGAAGATGTGATAGAACCCACGGTGGTAAATAGAGATAGGTCCACTCATTAGACATGTCATGCTCCGCCATTACAGAATAGCTTGAATCCTCCTTCAGTACTATTTCAGAAGATTCGCAAGTACCACCAATTTCAAACATATCATAGTTTGTTGGATTAAGCCGCCGGGATCCCAAATACGAAACCCTAGAGAACTAGAGCCCATCATTTTGGTCCACGAATGGGCCTAAATCCAAGCAACATTCTCAAAAACTTTTAACACCCTATTGGGCCTCAGAATTGGTTTGGCCCTCAGAATTGTTTTGGGCACCCAATTAGGTCTCAGAATTGGTTTAGGCACCCAATTGGAGTTGGGCCGCCCAACTGATCTCATCACCACCAATACCGCCGGCGTCGACTGCTTTCCGGCAGCTTCCACGCCCACTGCCGCCTGCGTTTCTGCCACCATCGGCTCCGCATCAATCCTAATCAGACCTGTTTGGCTCCAATTTTGCTGCAGCTGGTCAACAGTCTCTTTTCTGCGCGGGCGTGCCAGCACCGTTCGGGTGCGGTCGTCGGGGGTGTCCCTTGACCTGACTTCTATCAAGCGATTGTGGACGAGGAGAGCACCAACCTCGTCGTGGGATTCTTTGTGCCTCGTGGTGAAGACTTTTGCTGAAGTTTCTTCTTGTTAACACAATCGATACTCAATATTGTAGATCGAGCAGAGCGACATCACCGGGAACTGTTGAGATCTTGCTAAAGCGTGACTTTAGCTTGGCTGGGTTGCTAGGGCGTTACCCTTGCTTGGCTGGTTCCGTAACCGTTGTGGTCGCGGCACTACCGTCGGCTCCCGAGGAGACTAGGACCGAAGCACGTTGACAGAGGGTTTGGTGGCACTGAAAGTCGGCTTCTGAGAAGACTAGGACTAGGAGTGTGATCACCGGTAAGAGAAAGAGAAAGAGAGGGAGAGGAGTTGCTCTTAGAGAGGTTTGCTCTAGAGAGAACTTAGATCATCTTAGAGATGTTGTTGTGTTGTGAATGTGTGTCTTAGAATGAGAGGAGAAGGTGTTTATATAGGGAAGAAAAAGAAGAGTGAAATGATGAGTGGAAGAAAAATAATGAAAGTAGATCTAAGTTCACTTGTAAAATATGGAAAAGATAGAGAAAAGATGAAATGAAAGCAAAGCATGAAGGTGCAGCAACATGGAAGTGGTGATGATCTATTAAAGAGATTGTAGAAGAAAAATATATTCAAGGAAAAAGAGAAAAGCATCTAGCTTTCTTCATGTGGGTAGGAAACATGAACATGTGAATATTGAGCTGGTTTTAGGTCAGTTTCTGCCCCTTTATTCCTTCAATTATTTCTCCAACAAGACTTCATTATATGCCTTCGACTTCTTCATATGAAATGTTCCACTATGAGTGTAGATCATCCTGACAAATTTTCAGATTTTTATTCCATGTGGTTGGGCCGAAAATGCTGCTGGAACTCTTACAGGTCCAGTTTTCCAGTTTTGCTTCTGTAGAAAATTGGGCTGATTGTTTGAAGGCCTTCCACTCAAAAAAAGCTATGGCACTTTTCATAAGAAATGATCCTTGGGCTGTATAGAATGGATCTGCAGAGTTTCAGCTCATTTCGATTTCATTTGGTCAGTCTGCCGCCCCTCCTTCCTTGTTTAGCTCGGTTTCTCCTAGCCGAAGTAGGAAAATGTGCTAAAGTTGACTTTTCATGTTTCCATGCTTCCATGCTTTCATAGTAGGCTTTATTTAGCCTCTAAATATATATTTCGAACTTGTCGACAATATATAGCTTGAGCCACTGACATTGGCTCAATTTCTCCAACACATGCCTTGTCAGGCCAAAATGTTCATTTTGGGTCCAAACAAGACCCACTGCCACTATGTGGTGGAGAACACTGCAGCTCTGCTCCAAAGCTTGCTCTGCACCCCCGCATCCCTCATGACTGGTAGATCCCTCCCTGATCCACTTCATGCCCTGCCCCAGACCGCTAGACCTAGAAACAATCTCAAGCAGTTCCATATCGCAGTTCTGTAACACGCCTCCGCTGCCATCTCTGCCCACACAACTCCAGCCAAACCCCTATGCCAGGACCATGAAGATTTCAAAAAAAATTTGTGAGTAACAGGAGGTTTGAGTCTTCCCCTCTGTGGTCGAATCCAGAAGCCAGGAAACCAAGCATTCCGATCTTTGATCCCAACTAGATCTATCCCGCAGTCCTCATCGTCGCGCCCTTGAGAAATTAGAGCGCAATGCTTTTGACGAGTGATCGCCGGAAAAGGACGACGCTGGAGGGCGGGTGTAAAACCGCAGAGATTGGAGAACAAGTCTCCACTTAGGGGGGAGATCGGAGTCGATGGCCAGATTAGAACACCATAGCACCGACGGCTAGGTTTTGGAGAGAGCATATTTTTTTAGTTTTTTCTTCTTTAGGAGATGGTTAATTAAATTCTGAATATTAAATGTATATTTATATACTTATAGTAGTAAATGTATATATTTGTGGGATATAATCAAAGAAATACACACACACACAGATATATATATATATATATATATATATATATATATATATATATATATATATATATATATATATATATATATTATCGGGGCGGATTTGGGGATGGGATCACAATATCATTCCCACCCCATCCCCAAAGCGGGGATTGAAGATCTTTTTCTTTTAGGTTAAAGAAAACATCTTTCTTTATTACAAACTATAAATGAGTAAGATGAAAGAATTGGGAGTTTATCTTAAAAGAAGCAACAAATGATAATGTGGTCTTGAATATGATATACGACAGTGAAGTACATTATCAAAGAAATTTGGTATTTGAGGACTATAATGACCAAATTGTCTGTAAAAAGGGGGTTTTAGATCATATTTTTTCGAATCACGAAGTTTACTAATCAATCAAATTTATGATTCTTTAATCATAGAAGTTCTATTTGAGAGGAAGAACCCCAAAATCTCCCATGGTTGTAAGCTCATGACAATTGTCAATGTCTTTTTCATACTCATGGTTACCTGTTGGATCATAATTCATATACATATTTATGCCCTAAAACATGGAAATTACTTGTTCTAAAGTCCAATTTAATGTTGACTAATCTAATTCCATGTTTTGTAGAAAATCTTGACAAGAGGAGAAAAAAGTGAAATTCCGGCAAATTTTCCGTGCACCACCACTTTTGGTGGCACAAGAGGCGGCGCACCACCACTCACGGTGGTGCCATGTATTTTCCGGCCACATTCATGGAGGAGCATGGAGGATGAGTATCATAACATCTATTCCATTACATCCATTCACCATCATTCTATCTTAACCAAATTCCAACCCTTTTGGTTCGAATTCGACCAAACACTCTCTATTACCCAAGAGTCCATCATCATCAACACTCCAATATCTATCATGTTTTAGGCTTAATCACCATCCCTCACTCATCATCATTTCCTACTTCAACCTACACCATCACTCCCATGCCATTTTCCCTTAATTTTGGGATCTATTACCACTTTTCTACTCCACCTCCATGCTTCTTGCAAGTTGTGAGCTGCTCCCTTTTGCTTCACAGCACCATTTCACACCTCTCTCTCCATCTATTTAAGCACCAATTCTCTCAAGGAAGAGGACATCACCCACACTTAGCCACTACATCAATTTCTCTCTATATTCTCTACACAATCCACCACCATCTCCTCCACAAAACCTCCATCTCCACCACTTCATTTCCCAACTACATCCCTACTCATAACATCTCACATATACCAAGCATCATCTGTCACACCCCGAATTCTGAATTTAAGTAATTCATATTCGAAGCATGAACCTCAAATACCCTGTTTATAATCTCATAATTTTTTTCTCAAAATCAACTGCACATTACACCTCTCAATAATTACATAAACCAAATCCTCAAGCTACTTATTACAGTACACTCTCACCAAAACAAATTATAAAGCTCAAGAGAGCACAATTCTCCTCACAAAACAAATGCTATAAATCTAATACTAATACTCTAAACCGCACGATCACTGCCCTGATTCTCCTGACCTGTAGGATTACCCGCTACACATTTTGAATAGTGTACCGGGAGTTGCAACAACACAAAACCCGGTAAGCTTTTGACAGCCCGTATGAGTAAACAAGAAAGAACTGTTGATTTATTCAATTATATTTACTATAACTCAAGTAAACAATCAACACACTCACAAGGTAACTCCAAAAATCACAGAAACATATAAGTATATTCTCGATGCTTTCTTTTAAAACTCCACATTTGACTGATCACAACCAACAAATATTGCAACATTAATATGTGAAATAACATTAAAGCAAAGCATGCTTGATTCTCTTTTTACTAACACCTTCACATATTAGCAATATATCACAGATAGATATTTGATCAGGATAATATAAGCACACTTCTCTTTTTAGTGAATTTTCGGATTAACTGGTAACAAATCACAAATCCACGTACTAGGGTATGTCTACTATACCCAAAATACGGGTAAGCCAGGTTGACTGGTAACAAATCACAAATCCACGTACTAGGGTATGTCTACTATACCCAAAGCACGGGTAAGCCGTAGCATACAGAGGACAAATCCAAAGTATGTATACTCAAGGAGAACACCTCTTTCCTAAGAGTATAATAGTGCACTATCTATAGGGACTAGGGCCCAGGCTTAACGTCTCATAACACCAAAACACATTTACCAGTAATTCATTTAAGCACGGGGTTGTAGAAATCACTCGGCTTCACAATTGTACTTCTCAGACATAATCAAATTCACAAAATACAATCTTTATGATTTATAGATCGTATATATGTATATGTACACCCACATAAAGAGACATATTATTTCAAGATAAATCTTTATTTCTTAAAATAATTTCCACATAATCACAAGTGGGCATATAAAATAGCTTTCACACCACATGATCAACATTTCATTATTCAACAATTAAAATGCGAGATTAATAGCTTGAATAATATCCAATCCATTCTCAATCATTTCATCACACCAATCACACATCAACCAATATATATATTCCACGTAAATATATATATACGTAATCATCCGCTCAGGGATGACCACTAATACCAACTATAGTTCAAGCATAAAAACCGTGAAATTCATTTGTACAATAAAATCATTTTACTTACCTATGGACCGTAGTTGATCAAGTCCATATGATTTAAAACAAATATTTATTCCACAAATATTTTCACACAATTGCGATAAAAATAAAGTAATTAAATTTATTCGGTTCGTAATATGAACCACGTGAGGTTTACTCACCTCTAATCCAGCTGCGTCTTCTAAAAAGCCAAATATATCAATCCGAATCGTCCACCAAATCAATCCATCGATCACCTAATCCAATAATGATCTTAACTTAGCCAACAACACATAAACGTACTTAAACGATGATCCAACGGTCGGATCGAAATTATATGATGATCCAACGGTCGGATCCTCACGGATCGCCCTTAGGATCATCCTCCAATATTATCACGAAGATCCAACGGTCCAATCTTCCTGAATTGCCCTTACTAATATCTCCATAATTTTATATGAAAATCCGACGGTCAGATTCTCACGAATCGCCTTCCGAATTACTGTTTTTCAATTATACGAAGATCCAACGGTCGGATCTTCGCCCGTGACCTCACAAAGTCATCGGTACAGTCATACGATCAACATATCTAAATTTGAAGCAAAACCAATGGTCTGATCTTCGCAGATCGTAAACCGAAGATAAAACGTAAAAACCGTAAATAGTAACGTAAAAACGTAAATCCACTATTTATCAACTTTTTCTAACATGACCATGTTATATATCAAAACGCTCGTATGGATGCATAGATCATCGCCTAGATAATGAAAACTCGAAATATGGTCTGACGCGCCGCCACAAGCGGTGGTCAGTGGGCGGTCAACGCGGCGGTCAACTCCGGGTCAACCACCTCCGATGGCAAAGAGACCAACTACAAACTTGTTCAAAATAAAAGGGTGATCGACTTCCATACCTGGAGCTAAGTCTGGTTTGGCCTAGATCGTCCTAGATCAAGCTTGGAAGTTGGATTAATCCTGTGCGTCCGATCAGATTTCAGATTAAATCAGGGACGTCGAAAAAGTCAAACCTTGATCTAGTGTTCTACACTCAAAATCGTGATGAAAGACTTACATGGGGATGATCAGGGGGAGGAAGAGATCACGAAAATGGGGAGGATCGGCCCATGCAACGCCGGCACGGCCAAGATCCGATCGGGTCAAAATCTAGGCTCGGGGGGGGAGGGGGGGGGGCTTCGATCCAGGTCTGGGGGCAGCGGCGGAGCAAGGCGGTGGCACCAGGCCACTGTGCGGCTCACGGCGAAGCCATGGATGGCCGGGTCGTGGCCGGAGGACGCCGGAGGAGAGAGATGGATCCGGGTCGGGTCAAGCGGTTCGGCCGCGTGGGAGAGGAGAGAGAACGGAGAATCCGGGGGACCAATTTGCAATTTTGAGAAACTTTCGTCCTTCCGAAATAATTCGGATTCTTCACCTATTTATAGGAAAATCCCAATTTTCAAATATTCATAACTTATTCATACGAACTCCGAATATTACGTTCCACATATGCACGAGATCGTATCGATGAGCTCTACAACTTTAATGAAGGAAGTTTTCCCAAATTCCGTATGTATCAAAAGTCAATTTCCACGATCCCCTAAATAACGTTCGATTTCGAAAATAAAATCGTTCGAACTAATTCCACAACTTTTCCAAGCTTCGTACTCGCTCCTACTATCGTGAAATCATTTCTAAAAATCCATGGAATTTAATTTGGATTTTTCGGGGTATTACATCATCATTATCTCAAGTCTTGAAGAAGAAGTTCAAGGAAGAAGCTAGAGCACAAGAGGAGCCACCACATCATCTCCATGACAAAGTTTCCATGATCAACCACTTCATCATCCTTCATTTGTGATCATCCCTAGTCATTTCTAAACTCTATTCTTTGATAGCTTAATGTTTTCCATTATGTTGATGCTAGTTATGTAGATATGTGTGAGTAGTCTATTGTTGGGGCTAGGGTTTAAAGCCCTAGCCAAACTTGTAATGAATTGATGTTTGAATCTTATTTGATGCAATTTCCATTATCATCTTCACATGCTAATTCAAGAAGTGAATGCTTGTATTTGAATCTAGCTAATTTGAATACTTTGCATTTGTCATTACATGAACAATGTTTAGAAAGTAGCTAGCTTTGAACATTAATAGCATGATAGCACACTAGGTGTGTATGTGAGGGTAGTGAGTTAAAATCACCAAGACCTAGGATTGGTTTGCTTGCTTGATTATCTAAACTCAAACCTTTATGCATCTAGGAGCAAGGAATTGATACTTATCCGGTAATATAACTTGTTCTTGGATAGTTAGTTTCGCACTTATCCGGTGGGAATTGATAACATCAAAGGAGTTTAGGCCTTAGTAGTCTTATCCGGATGCTAAGAGGGTAATTAGATACTTGGGATTGCATTACTTAGAGTTTGAACATCAATGCATGCAAGGGAGGCTATGGTGAATAATCTAAAGCTCTAACTTCCATCCATTCTATCACATCTAGTTTAGCATAGCCTAGTTTACATTCCAAGTTTTTATTGTGTGTTCATTTGAGTTGAAACCATCTCCAACACCAAAATCAAACCACTACACCATCTTGCATATATTCACCATGAACTTTGGTCCACTTGTGAGCCCTTGTTTGTGATTTGTACATTTGCATATTCATCTAGCACCCTTTAGGTTTTCCTTAGCTATAGTGGATTTTCTAATCCCTTGGGTACGATATCCCCTACTCATAATCCCTACACTATAACTTGGCCCTTATACTTGAGGGTGGCTATTTGGCTAACATTACCTCATGTGCAACCGTGTATCACTCCTTCCTCTTCTTTTGGCCATCATCACCATCTTCGTTGTAGTTAATTTGCTGTCTTACTCGACAAGAAGAAAGATAAGTATCTCAAAGTGATAACATCTAGCTTTAAATATCTGAGGACGAGTGGTTTTGAAGTATACAAAATTACCTCCAAGAATAACAACATTCTTAAGGTACAACATTTAGGGGACCAAATTATATTTTTGGCAGATGGTGAGTCTTCCTTCTCCCTCCGCGCCAGTAAATTCAAAGAGATGAAAGGGAATGACATTTATTTTGCCTCAAACGGAACCAAGGATGCAGAATGTTTAAACAATTCTAAATCACATATATATCGATCGTGACATTAGTGTCTTCTACTTAGATAGTGAAAAAATAGTGCGATTAGACTTTATTTGCCTTCTGCCAAGATTGATGAACACTAGACTCGCAATATAAACTTGAATCTTAAACTCTAAACTAAAAATTAAATATTAAACTAAAGTGAGTAATAAAGTCTTTGGGTTAGCTCAAGTGGTGATAGCGAGTATGAAATTAGCTTAGCATTGTGTAGACTCGTGCACGTGACCTAGTTTGCATTGGGTTAGACTTGCACATGATGACCTGGTTTGCAACCCAACCAGCCTTTATAATGGGGCATGTGTGTTTGGTGGGGTGGTAAGAAAATGATTTCTTATTTGGGAGGCCATGTGTTATAGCTTGAACGAATTTTTCTGTAATCGATTATATTATTAAGAGAAAAAAAATCAGTAACACATCTTATAGTTAGGCTGAATTATTATTTTCTTTGGCCTGATAAATTAGGCTGAAAATGCAACCTTCTTTCCATTTGGTCCGCAAATTAGGCTGAATTTCAAGTTAGGCTTATTAAATTTTGGATCCATCCTATGCAATTTTCTTCTGATAACCATTTTGATCCATCACATGTGAGGGTCCTTTTAGCCTCTCGTTGTCCATAAAGTCCCCACTTTTGGCTGAATGCTACAAAGAGCAACAGAATCTCAAAACGCATCACCGTTTGGGCTTTGGATCTACGGCCTCTCCCTATCCGAGCACAAAGGCAAAATCTTTCATCTTTTTTCTCATCTCTGCATAACAAAGCATCTGCATTATTGTCATTTCACTTCAAATCCTAATTTGCCGCAGAGAAGGGTAAGAGAGCCTCAGACCCAGACACCCGGTTGGTCTATTATTCTGTAATATTTACAGGGTCCAAATCCCAAAGCCACCACCCACCCCCTACACCTCATTTTTACCTTCATGCCATGCAATCATGTGAAAAAACCTACCGGCTATAATCAGTTAATCACAGGGTCCTTGCCTAGTTGCCCATCACAGTCAATCAGACTTACCCACGTTGCACCAAAGTGTCAAACCTCTTACATCTTCCGTACAACTCAGAGGGTTGTCTCCCTCATATTAGATCAAACAAAGAGTCTGTCTTTCAGTGATGATGGGTAGGCTGGCAGTGCCATTTTGAATTGTTAGGCACCTTCATCGACCTGAACCCATCTGCTAGTCCATTACCGGCTTGGCCGGTCAATTAGTGGCCCCCACCACCGCCTCATGGTACCCAACAAAGATTCTAACAACAATACACTTTGCATCAGCACTGAGTTCTGTTCCCTCTGTTCTTGTTTCAGATTATTATATAACTCAAAAGGCTTCAACTTTGGAGACTCTTTGAGAGGTTAGTCCTGTTCTGTTCTTGAATTGTGGGTGGAATTCAATTCCATTTGGTAATGCATGCATTGGTTTTTGTGGATTTGGGTTCGCAGAGAATTCAGACATGATTGGATCTCAGATCACTTTTCTTCAGTAGTTGTTGGATTTGTCATCTGGGACTATATTTAGATACCCAATTGCTGGAATTGAGCATTATATCTGTTTGGCTTTTCAGAAATCAGAAACCCAACTTTCATTTTGTCTTGTAAAAACTTCAGAGATTTAACATAGTTTTTATTGGTTTGCGGTATAGCTTTTATGTTGGAATCAAATGTATTGGTTATGATGTATAAATCATTGTAATTGGGAGATAAAAAGGTGGACTTTTCCTGTTTTATACAACAAACTCAGTTTGAATAGACAAGGAGAGAAACTATTTCTTATCCTCTTGATTGTGAATTACCATTCAATAGATTAACCCGTGTGAATACTTCTATCAGTTTACATTAACGTTTACATTTCTTTACTTGTGCCGTTGGATCTCCTTGTATGTTTCATAAGAATCGAGTAGTTGAACTAAAAGCAGCCGATATGTTGTTAATGATCACCTAGGAGAGGTGGAAATAGATGATTACTGTTTTTTGCTACTCATGTATGGTTCATTTATGGTGGTTGATTTGCAGGTGTTCAACACTGAACTAGCCATTTGGGTGAGTTACCAACTTACCATCCACTTCTAAAATCTACTGAAATGTCATCGCTGAATGGGGATGTGTCTCAGAATGGAAATACAAGAAATATGGATTCCCTATTTACTGTGGCAGAAATTGAGGAGGTTGATTTCTCAAAGCTATTGGACAGACCTAAACCTCTGAATATTGAGAGACAACGATCATTTGATGAGAGGTCACTCAGTGAATTATCTGTGGGGTTTTCTCCACGCCTCTCAGCTCGACATCCGGAGAACTCTCTTAGGAACTATGACCCACATGAATATTTATTTTCCCCCTGTAGTAGAAGGTCAGTCATTAGTTGTACTCCTAGATCACAGGTTGGCTTTGAGCCACATCCGATGGTTGCTGAAGCTTGGGAGAATTTGAGGCGTTCATTGGTTTTTTTCCGCGGTCAGCCGGTTGGGACAATTGCTGCAACGGATACATCTGATGAAAAACTCAACTATGATCAGGTAGAGTCTTTGTTGGTCCGATCAGTGGTATCTTTCTAATCAGTAGCTCCCTTCATTCATTTTATTCTTAAGGCTTGAAACACTTGAGTCCTAATGTTTCAAAGAGTCTTTATTGGTCCTATCAGTGGTATCTTTCTAATCAGTAGCTCCCTTCTTAAGGCTTGGAACACTGAGTCTTAATGTTTCAAAGTCTTGTGTCGTAATCTTAATGCTTAAAACTTGACTGTTGCATATTTTTCATTTTTTATTGTTCAATCTTGTGGTTATACTATTATGAAAGGGGTATGTTCAGATGGTTGCAAAAGATGGTTACCTTTGCAACCCCCACGAGGATGAAACCATAATGTTTCATGATGCATCCAAGTTAGAGTGGCAATACATCATAGAAATAAATTGGAAAGGCTTGATTTTACCCTGCTTATCAGTCTTCCAGTTGTCTTGTGGGAAAACACTTCAGTTTGTGATGACCACCATGTTATATCCATACATTTTAGGAGCATGCATGTGGAAACTTGGGGAAGATTGTTTTTAGTGCAAATAAGCCTTTGGCACCCCTTGAGGAATGACTGGTAAAATTTATTCATCACTCACAGTATTCTGCCCCATGTTCCTAGATTTATAATTAACCTGCTGATTCGACGTTCTAACACTATTTTTCAAAATTCTGCCCTTGATATTTTGTTGTTGTTGAAGAAAAGTAAGTGTGTGTGTGTGTGTGTAACTTATCCACTTACCTTTGTGCTTTCTTAACTAAGATTTACCAACTCTAGACAGATTCAGTTCCATGAAGTTGGCAAGCACTGATTTTCTACTTGTTTTTTCGTCTTATGAACCTCTGAAGGTGTTTGTGAGAGACTTTGTCCCCAGTGCATTGGCTTTTCTGATGAATGGTGAACCTGAAATTGTTAAAAACTTTATCTTGAAGACTCTCCGTCTGCAGTCATGGGAGAAAAAGATTGATAGATTCCAGCTAGGAGAAGGAGTAATGCCAGCTAGTTTCAAAGTACTCCATGATCCAGTCAGGAACACTGAGACTTTAATGGCAGATTTTGGTGAGAGTGCTATAGGAAGAGTTGCTCCGGTTGATTCTGGATTTTGGTGGATCATATTGCTTCGCGCATACACAAAATCTACTGGAGACACATCATTGGCTGAACGGCCTGAATGCCAGAAGGGTATGCGGCTTATTCTAAGTTTATGTCTTTCGGAAGGGTTTGACACATTTCCAACCCTTCTTTGTGCTGACGGATGCTGCATGATTGATCGTAGAATGGTAAGTTCCGTAATAATGTTGTCCTATACTTTAGCATCTAATAAATGGTATTAAGCATGCTGTGGATGGATGATGTCATGAGTGGTGACAGTCTTTCGAATATGAGAATGTGCAGAATTTGTTAGTTTTGAGCTTGTAACCTTTACCATTCTAACCCCCGGATATTCCTGCCTGAATGATTGTAAATGACCGTTTGAATTAAGAAAGTACATTTGGAGTACAATTTCTTGTAATATGAGGCATAGTGGGGTTGCTCTTGTTGGAGATCTTCTTGATCTTGATCGGTCAATACTACAAGTTCTGAATTTATGTAATTATTCATTTGGTCATGTGCTGCCTATCTTTCAATTCTTATACTGACTTCTGCATTGATTATTTGTTTCTAGGGTGTTTATGGATATCCCATTGAAATTCAGGCTCTTTTCTTCATGGCTTTAAGATGTGCTTTGCTTTTACTTAACAAAGATGATGAGGGGAAGGAGTTCATTGAGCGAATAGTAAAACGCCTTCATGCCTTGAGCTATCACATGAGAAGTTACTTTTGGCTTGACTTTAAGCAGTTAAATGATATATATCGATATAAAACTGAAGAATACTCACATACAGCCGTCAACAAGTTCAATGTGATACCAGATTCTCTTCCGGACTGGGTCTTTGATTTTATGCCAACACACGGTGGTTACTTTATTGGGAATGTGAGTCCTGCAAGAATGGATTTCCGCTGGTTTTGCTTGGGTAATTGTATAGCGATTCTTTCATCCTTGGCAACCCCTGAACAATCCATGGCAATCATGGATCTCATAGAGTCACGATGGGAGGAGTTGGCAGGAGAAATGCCATTAAAGGTTTGTTATCCAGCCATAGACAGTCATGAATGGAGGATTGAAACAGGAAGTGACCCAAAAAATACTAGATGGAGCTACCACAATGGAGGTTCTTGGCCAGGTATGTTGTCACTCTATAGTTCCCTCTGCACAAAATTATACCGTAACATCTGATGGTTTTTATGGAACCTGGAAATTAGGTCCATCAGCCAAGAGGGGAGGATGGGAGATGTTATTATTATATTTTAATTTTAAATTGAATGAGTGAAGGTAAACTCGGGTTTATAAATTACCAGTAACTAGGGGACCTAGAGAGAAATGTTTAGGTTCCAATAGAGCCATCACAATATTTTTTTTTAATCTCATAGTTTAATGATTTTAATAGATTTGATTCTCAGAAAAAAAAAAGAAAAAAGAAAGAAAGAAAGATTTCATTCAACTTCTTGGTCAACTGTCCCTATTGTTTGGTAATATGGTAGTGTAGTTTCTTTTTACCAATGATTTACTGTTTGAAACATTATGAAGACAACGTCAATGTTATCTTAGCCAGTGATCTGAAGTCTGAAATAATTTGAAATGGAATAGCAAGAATATAGGAGTTTTCTAGGACAGAGTAACAGATGCAAATGAGTTGAAGATTCCATAACTATTGCACTCCCTATATTCAAGTGGAAAAGTTAACATCTTTCTCAACATAAGCAATAGGGTTCATGAATTAAAGTGGAATCTTTTGTCTTGGCCTAAAACTTGATTACTCCATATTACATACCTGCTTAGATTTCTCATCAGGATACTTGGATAATGCGGCATGATGAGACACCTACTACCCTTTACTTTCTGCTGAGTACATGTTGTCATTGTGGTGTACAGTTCTGCTATGGCTTCTCACTGCTGCATGCATCAAGACTGGACGGCCCCAGATTGCAAGACGAGCTATTGAACTTGCCGAGAGCAGGTTGCAGAAAGACAACTGGCCCGAATACTATGATGGAAAATGTGGTCGTTATGTTGGGAAGCAGGCTCGCAAATTCCAGACTTGGTCCATTGCGGGTTACTTGGTGGCCAAGATGATGTTGGAAGACCCATCCCATTTGGGAATGATAGCGCTCGAGGAAGACAAACAGATGAAGCCTGCAATGAGGAGATCAAATTCATGGACTTGCTAATTTCTATTAATTTCTATTGATCAACCTACGACCACTCTGCACTAAAGGGTTGGTTTCAGGTGTGGGGAACCAATGACTATGAACTACTAGCTTCTTGCAATTAAATAAAACAACTGTTTGTTTGTAATATCATATTTTCATAGTACTGAACTTTTTACCCTTCTTCTTTCTCTATCTGTGTTGTTTCTGATGGATAAACGTATGATGTCATATTAGCCAAATTGGTAGCTTTTTAGGCCAAAAGGTAGTGTTGTTAATTCGGAGGGAGAGAAACATCGCTTGCTTAACCTTCTGGCTTCTGAGGTGTCATATTGTGGCATGGCTAAAAGCTGTGACAAAGTAACACTTTCTGGAAATTAACCTTTGCAGAAAGTGCTAATACCGGTAAGTAGTTCCTGTTTCTTCTGACTCTAAAAAGTTAGAAGAGCTTGAGGAAGGGCAAGAGTCAAAACTCTCATCACACTACATATCCAAATTATCAACAATAAAGAAGGTAGCTCTGTTTTAAGTAAATACCTATCAACTACAAAGACTAAGAAGGTAGCTCTGTTTTAAGTAATACCTATCAAGAGTCAAGACCAAAGACCAAGAAGGTAGCTCTGTTTTAAGTAATTAAGAAGGTAGCTTTGTTTTAAGTCATACCATTCTATATAAATACTGAGAGTCATTTATGTAGATGTTGATGTGTTATTCATAAGAATTGAATAATTGATAATTGAAGGGTTTAGATATATATTTTTTGAACCACAATGCTAGTGAGATTTTAACTCATATTATCTAGAGGGATGGTTACTCGCTAGCAGATAAGAAGATAGTCTCATATAACCAGATCTAGAATGACACATACATCAATCTCTTAAATAAAAAAGATTATATCACGCATTAGGCTACAATTGACGCTCACAGTACTAAAAGCAAGCTGACAAACTAGAAAAATATTCCGCACCTTTAAGAAAAAATCGGCTAATACTTCACTTTGTCTATCATGCAAATGATACAATTGTGGTATAAACAAAATGTCAGTGTCAGAGTTTCTTATTTTGGTCAAGGGTTAAGATTAAAGATTTACTAATTTATTTTGGTTGGACATGTGAAGACGTACGCAACCCACCTCTACTTTAGCAACTGGTCTAAAATTGTTAATCACCTTAATTAGAAAGAAAACGACATGCAGCGTGCCCCGAACGACATCCAAAAGTCCGAGTTTCATACGTCGTTCGGGTCTCCGGGTTCGATTTATATTGAACAAAGCTTTTCATAAAGAGAGGTTCCCTTCTTCATAAATTTTTTCCCTCACTTTCTTCGCCGAATCCACACTTTTCCGGCGAAACCAGAAACCCGAAAACCATAAAATTCCGACGAATTTCAACCCCATGAGGGCCCCGAAGACGCCGATCAACACCGTATCGACATGGGTCCGGCGCCAACCGCCGAAAGTGAAGGGCTTTCTGGCCGTGGTGACCGGCATGGCGACTCTGGTTCTGCTCCGATTCGTCGTTCACGATCACGATAACCTCTTCGTCGCAGCTGAGGCTGTGCACTCCGGCGGAATCTCCGTCCTCATCTATAAGCTCATGAAGGAGAAGACTTGCGCCGGTAAAAGTTTTCAGCTTTTTAGGGTTTCGTTTGATTGGGATTGATTGGTTTTTGGGGGAAATTGGGGTCGGAAATGATTGGGGGTTTTCTGGAATTGGTGATCTAAATTGCATTGTAATGTATAGAACTCAATGTTTTGATAGGGAATTGGGATTCTTGTAATATTGGGAGGACTGGAATTTGATAGGTAGGAATTGTTTGGATTATGAGAAGTTAATTAAAGTTGGAGGGAAAAATCTGGGCTTTATTGGATTCATGTGATTTTTGTTATGGAAAAGTTTGTTTTTTTGCTTTGTTTTAGATCATGTTTCCTTTTTTGTCCCCACCCAATAAGGTTTAGGCTATGAAACTCATGAAAGTTTGATTGGGGAATGTTGGGAATTGTATGCAGGGCTATCACTCAAATCGCAGGAACTTACAGCTATGTTTTTAGCTGTGAGATTGTACTGCAGTGTGGTTATGGAATATGACATACACACCCTGCTTGATTTAGCTACTCTGGTGACCACCCTCTGGGTTATTTATATGATCCGCTTTAACTTGAAGTCTAGTTACATGGAGGACAAAGACAACTTTGCAATATACTATGTGGTGAGTTTCTCTTTATCACTTTTTTTCTTTCCCCCTGGAGTTTTTTTCATCAAAGAAATGTGTGTATGTCCATATAGATCTGTGTGTGTAGAGGCAAAATCAATTTCTCTGTGAGTTGAGAATGGAGTATTAATTATCTTTGTTTTGGTTTTCTCAATATTTATCGTCAAATAAGTGTTACAACTCTCAGCTTTATGAAGGACATGAATTGAGGTATAGAAATGAAAATATTGGTGTTCATGAGTGAATTAGATCACCCCTGTTTAGAGGTTATGACATTAAGGACATGCATTCTTTTCTTTAGTTCTTTGTACTTACATCTTGTATTAAAGATTAATCTTGGATAATAATTATCGGTTTTTAGCCTGGAGGTATGTGATCTTGTAAGTGTGTATTCTTATCTGTACCAAAGAAACTTTGTAAATATTGGGTACATATTAATTAAGGCAAATTGGTTGACTTTCTCTTTCACTGATGATGCATTCTCAATTATCTTTTTCACCTCTGTTGCTTTCGTTCTAATACTAACATGTTCACCCTTTGATTTGGATACAGGTTGCACCATGTGCTCTACTAGCTTTATTTATACATCCGTCAACTTCTCATCATTTATTGAACAGGATTTCCTGGGCCTTTTGTGTATATCTAGAAGCTGTTTCAGTACTGCCCCAGTTGAGGGTCATGCAGAATACAAAGGTCTAACATCATATAGTGGAAAATCTGTGTATTTATGAGTTTACCAGAAAAGGGCATGCAACTAATTCCTCTATGATTCCGCGGTTTTCTACTTTCAGATTGTTGAGCCATTCACAGCTCATTACGTGTTTGCACTTGGTGTTGCAAGGTTCCTGAGCTGTGCCCATTGGGTTCTCCAGGTTTGATCTTCTGTGATTGATTACATATGTTTTCTTTGAATTAGGTTCGTTTTGACATTTTGGAAAATTGTTGGTGTTGCATGAAGATCAATGTTATTCCTAGACTTGTTTGTAGATGCGCCTAAAATTAATTTTCAGTGTAGGCACTTGTTGAGATGACTTTATTGTCATATTCGAAAGTGGCATCTTAATGTCTTATTGATTATTTGGACTGAAAGCATCTTAATGATAAAGGAACAATTTATACTAATTTATTCTTATCTTTTGTTATAATGATGAAATGAGAATCCTTGTGCCTGAAGTTGCTTTACAAGAATGTGGTCGATCAAATTTTGGAAAAATTATGTTGCTGTTATTAGTTAAAGGGTATTATGACTATTATCTTATCTCATTCCGACGCTAATAAAATCTATTCAATTGCTCAACAGGTATTAGATACTCGCGGACATTTGCTGGTGGCCTTGGGGTATGGTTTGTGGCCTTCTATGGTTCTTATTTCGGAAATTGTCCAAACTTTCATATTAGCAGACTTCTGTTACTACTATGTCAAAAGGTTGGCCTTTGAATCCCTGGTGTTTTTTTGCCAAGTTCGTTTGCATTCCAATTATCTCCTCTCAATTGTATAATGTCATCCAAAATTTACTTATTGGGATTGTTTTCTGTTTTCCAGTGTTTTCGGAGGGCAGCTTGTTCTTCGTCTCCCTTCTGGAGTTGTATGATTTCAATCTGCTTCTGCTGTGGTCTACGAGCACAATGCGGTCAACACTTAACTTAGCTAGCATGTTGTTCATCCTTTTTTAAGTTCCCCGTTTTGCTCTCCACAAGTTTCTAGTTCTCTCTTTCTATGAAAAAAAATTCATGACTGGAGAACTGGAGATGAAGTGGATTGCTTGTAAAGTTGGGGATGGATGGAGTGAACTAAATTTCGTATTTATAATTTAGACATGATTTGGTTCCTCTTTTTCAATGGGTATTAACATTTTGTTAAAGCTTTACCATAAACTCAAATCTACAGCTGATGATGTGCTGACGCATATAATTTACAGTTGATGCTGAATCAGGTCTGTAGATATACACATAATATGGAGATGACATTGCTCGGTCATATAAATTCAAAAGTCCACAACACAGATTGTCTGCCATGTGCCCACAATCTCAGTGGATTCCCATGGCTTTTTGGAGTTACTGATAACCTAACCATTTCATCTTTTGGTAGAGATGACCTAAGCCACTTTTTGTTGGTGTGGATACCTTAAGCCACTTCAAGACTTCCTAGCAAATACAAATCCACCAACTACCTTTTTGTGATTTGTTGCCAAGTGCCTACACCACTACTCTTTGATGATAAACAGTAGGGATCTGATCTAGCACCTTTCACTTGAATGTTTGAAATATCTGGTTTTCTAACTAAAGTAGATTTACTTGAACACGAGCCGCAGGTTGCGACTTCAAACCTGGTTGGGACCGGTTTGCTGAAATCATTTTCTTAACCGGCCTTAAGACTTGAGATATAATTATCATATGAATGTACAGTAAATAAACTTGCCATGATTCTTCTTAAGAACTTTGGTTTTAGATTAATCAGTTGAGTTTGTGGAAAGACGATCACAGAAATACACCCAAAAGAGAAGTATATAAACACCTCATTTGTGCCAACATGAATCCGATTGGTCGTGTTCTTAATGATAGCAGAAATAAAAGTTTCAGTGCATTGGTCTCCATACTTCAGATAGTTAGGTTCCTTGCTAGGATGCCCTCAAAAGTTATACCAGGTCCAAAAGCCAGAATTAAACCCCATTCACCATCTGCTTGCTCTTTCTTCTTGATCTTTTTGCTCTCTTCTATCATGTACTCAAGCACATACACAATGGTGTTGCTGCTAGCATTCCCATAATCCATCAGAGCTCTTCTGCTAGCATTCAGCTTTTCCGGAAACAAATCCAGACGCTTTTCCATCCGATTCAAGATTGCAGGACCCCCTGGATGAACAGCCCAGAACATCTTATTGTACTCCTTGTTATCGAACCCAACTACATCCATTAATCTTCCACAGAACCCCTCCACATTATCTTCGATTATCTGAGGAAGCTCTCTAGCTAGCTTGAAACTAATCCCTTCTTCTGTGAGCCTTCCATCTATGGTTTTCTCCGTGCCAGGCAAGAATTCCTGAAGCGCTGTGTGAAGCTCAAATAGAGGCTTTTCGGAGACTAGCTTGGGGTCTGAGCCAATGATCATAGCTCCAGCCCCATCACCAAAGAGTGCTACACCAACAAGATCATATGGTCTATGTGCACTTGGTGGTTTGTAGCCGATAATAGTAGTTTCAGAAGTAGCAAGCAGAACTCTGCTCCCTGGATTGTTCTCGGCAATGTCTTTTGCTACACGAAGACCTGCCACGCCACCAGAGCAACCCGAGAAGTAAAGCATGACTCTTTTAGTCCGAGGGGAGAGTTCAAGTCCTCTTGCTAGGTAAAGGTCTCCACCAGGTAGTCTAGCTTCACTGGATGAGACATAGACTAAGTGCGTTATGTCCGAAGCAGGCCTTCCCCAGTTCTTGATGCAAGCATGTGAAGCTTCAATGGCCATCTGTGTTACAGCATCATTGCAAATGTCTAGTCTTTGCTTCACGGTGGGAATTCCTTCAATTGCAAGCTCTGGATATCTCTTTAGAATCTCGTCTGACATGACCACATACCGAGTTTTGACTGTGGTTGTCTTGCCTAAGAATTGACATAGATGAATGACTGAATTAGCGACAATTATTTCTGGTTTATGTTGGTAAAGAAGCCACTTAAAGCTATATAATGCTACATTTCCTTTTAAGATTGTTATTTTATCCCAAGATAATTAACATAGGACATCTGACATGTTATGTTGTCGGTTTCATGCACATATAGCTGGTGAGAGAAGGTAATGGACTTACAGAGTCGAGCCAGCTTCTCCTTGAGGTCTGGATCATCACAGTTGGTATCTTTGAAATATCCATCAACCAGAAAATCCTGCATGACAAGCTGGTGAGGAAAGGCCTTGCCAAGAGCCAAAATCGTAGCTTTTCCAGGGTTGGCCTTCATTGTAGAATCTCCATGTGCAATACCTTCACTCCCCATGTATATCTCAAAGAGAGGAGATGCTGATTTATTCAACTAGGATTTATAAGAGGCCTTATGACTTCTGAAACTTTGCTGCTCTTATATATACAGATCAACTGCATACTTATGACATTAGATTATGCTGAGAGGTAGCTAAGGTATGAACATTTTCATATTGGGTGAAACATATTGTGTGAAACTCTCTTGTACATAGAATAGTGGTTTAGTTGAGAAACAAGGTGATCATGTAGGCTATGTTTAAAGATGCAGGTAGTGGTTTGGTAATGGGGTTTGGATCAGTATTTGCTGCACTGATGATGGCGTTTAAATATAATATCATAAATCTAGATTTGAACCCATGGGCTTGGCACTGCCCTGTAATTGGGCCGTATGGCTAATTAAAGTTTCAAAATAACACTTACGAGTAATTTTCTAAGCTAAATTTAGGTTTAATCAGAAAAAAAAGTTTATTTTAGTTCAGAATCTTTTTGATTTATTATTAATGATCACTAATATTAAATAAAAAAGATTTTGAACTAAAATAAACTTTTTTTTGGATTATACCTAAATTTAGTTTAGAAAATCATGATTTATTTGCATTGTTCTTCTTTAGTTCTTAGGGTTTGCTAGGCAAACGCTTTTGTTTCTTGCATTTCAAATTTGGGTAGAGAATGAGCCACAATGGCTCTCCGATGTACTCACTGATGTATGCATCTAAGTTGCTTAATATGTGCAATTTCTTTCTCAAAAAATGTTCCTAGGATTTGCTGCAAGTGAGGGCCTGCACTTGTATAGCCATAAACAACCTTGTCTAGGATCATTTGTTAATTAGAAATAAAATTGTAATGCTAAGGTTGAAGGATGGAAATCTACCACGTGACATTGTCATGTGGTGACTGGGGCAAATAATATCACTCGAATTTAGTGTGGACCTTTCAGGGGGTGGAAAAAAAAAAACATTAAAAGACCAATCAGAAATAAGTATAAGTTATATAGACCAATAAAATCAACTCATAATGGTGCAAATTAAAAGTGAACAGATTCACTGTTTAAGGTATTTGATTCGTTTTGTTTTCCTTTTTGTTTTAACCAAATCTAAAGATCACATAATTTAATTTCCTGATTTCATCTTTAATGCCTTTGTTTTAACCTTTACAAAACAAATGCCATATCCCTCTATAAATATGCATGCTCGTTGTCCCATTACATACTGCATAGAGGAAAAAATATGGGGTTTAGCAAGCTTTTCTTTGGTGTATGCTGCTTAGCAGTAATAATTATATTTCATGTCTCTCAAGCTACAGAAATTAACAATCCCAACCAAGGCTTCATTGATGCTGTTGTCAATCCCATCCAAGGCTTCATTGAAGAACACAACAAAGCTCGAGCAGAGGTCGGTGTTGGTCCATTGACATGGAGCAACACAGTAGCACTGTACGCACAAAAGTATGCCGATTCAAAAATTGAGACCTGCGAATTGAAGCTTTCTGGAGGACCGTATGGCGAGGCCTTGGCTGAAGGTTTTGGTGAAATGACGGCTGCGCAAGCTGTGAAGTTTTGGGTGACGTCAGAGAAGCCTAACTATGACTATGCCTCTAACAAATGTGTTAATGGTGAATGTTTGATTTATACACAAGTGGTTTGGCGCGATACTTTTCATCTTGGTTGTGCTAGGGTCAAGTGTAAAAATGGGCGGGTGTTTGTAATTTGTAACTATGATCCTCCTGGTAATATAGAAGGAGAGCGTCCCTATTAAAAATTTTTATATATTTATTGCCGAACATGCATCTAATTAATTATAATAAAATATGATTTTCTTTTTAATTATATCAACAACTAGTATTTTGTGAGTCGAAATATATGCTACTAGATCAAATGGTACTGGGCTATAAGATACGAATATAATGTTTTACTTTTTTCTTTGATATAGTGTTTGGAGTTATGATTCCTTATGATCAATAGTGTTAAATACAATAGCAAATTAAATGAGAAAATGAAGCTAAAACACGACAAGCAGATTCCAAAGTAGTTTTCTTCCTTTTTCTTGTGAGTGATCACTTGCGTCTTTGAGGAACAAATATTTTTCTTCATGTACAAATTTCTCAAAGAGGTGTTTGGCTAATTGGCTTTCTATCTTAGCTGCTTTCTTGTAAGAAAATAAGAAAAAGGTTTATCTAAATTTAAGGGATTTATTGCTTTTTAATATCATGAAGTCTGTTGTCTTTCTTGTTAAACAACGACAAGTGTGGCTCGTGGCCCACCATTGTACCAATATTGTCCCAACTTAACCACCTGTTAGGTGTTGGGTTTTAATCACAAAAGACCTTGATACAATTGAGTAAGAGCCACCCACTTATAAGTTATATTTTCTTTTGTCGCTTTTCCAATGTGGGATCTTCGCCTTGATACAATTGGGTAAAAGCCACCCACTTATAAGTTATATTTTCTAAAGCCACCCACTTATAAGTTATATTTTCTTTTGTCACTTTTCCAGTGTGGGATCTTTCCTCCACCATTGTACCGATACTGTCCCAACTTAACCACCTGTTAGGTGTTGGGTTTTAATCACAAAAGACCTCGGTACAATTGGGTAAGAGCCACCCACTTATAAGTTATATTTTCTTTTGTCACTTTTCCAATGTGGGATCTTTCCTCTCCAACATTTCTGATTGCCTCGGCGTGTTTCAGAGATGAGGAGAAGGGCAATTTCGTTGTGGCTGTAAGCAATGCCATATGGGAGAACGGAACAGTGTGCGATGACTTTTGTGTAGATAGATGTGTTTGGACAACAAATCGTGTATCCTTTCCTTGTATTGATCAGAATGATACTCTACTTGTTTGAATTGTTGATCGTTAACAGAAGATTTGCGCAACAATCAATCTTTCCAAAGATGCTTTCAAGTTTATTGCTCATCTAAAAGCTGGGAGAATCCAAATTCAATACTATAAATAGGATAAATTAGTGAATTAGTTAGATATTTCTCTTTAGTGTCATATATTTGAAGTTATAGGTAAGATGATCATCCTCCATCATGCACCATTGCTTTGTAAGAATCTGGAGGATAATTTGTAATATGGGATTTTCCTAATTGTCCGTACGTTTTTCTTAGTTCCCTAGACTAGTCGGGGATGCTTTAGGTTTTGCCCGTCATTGTACTTGGTTGCTTTTTTTGTTTCTTCTCCTGTTGATATATAAATGAATAGGTTTCTACTCCCTTTAGCTCAGACAAACCACTTAGAAAATGTGCAACTCAGAAGGTAACATAAAAGTTTCAATGAATGCTTCAACCATCGGAGGCACTTAATTTCCATTAATAAAATCAATGACTTTGGTAACAGCCTGTTCAACTGCAGCAGTTACTGCGACCAAATTTTGCATGAATTCTTATGCAGTTGGTGTTAGTATAAGAATATTGTGTATTAGCATTCCCTATACAAAACAATGAGTCTTAGGCCTAGACAAAACAATGATTCTTAGGCCTAGGTTAGAACTGTGTGAGTATTTGAAGTAAAGACTAAAGCGATTGAATTACAAGATGAAGATCAAGACCCCAACTAATCCTAGATGATTCTCTGAAAAGGTAATTCATTCATTGCATCTCATATAGCATGGTTGTTTCTTGTGTGATTGCATGCAGGGATTGAAGACTGTGTTTCAATTCCGAAGTAGTCTGAAAGGTATTTATGCGTGATTAATGTTAGTTTGTCATTATGGACGAGTTTCAATTGAAATCAATCATATATATGATTTATAGGATTGCATTTTATTTGATTGATTTGGTTAGTTATGCATAGCATTTTATTTAGGGATGAAAATCAGTTTTTATTAGCTAGATATATTAGGAATATTTCTTTCTTAATAGAAATCAATTAGGTCTAGAGTTTTAAATTCCCTTGGACTCTTGGAGTGTGTTTGGATGAGGGAAAAAATTGATGGAATTTAATTGAAAGTGAGGATTTCATAATTCCTAAAAACCAATTCCCTCATTTGGCATTTTTTTTTTTTTTGAGAATAATAGTCAACCATTTTATTAATAATAAACATAAGAAAAATTACAACTTAAAGATGTAGAAACTACATCAAAATATAAAATAATGAGGGAAATACTAGATGCAATAAAGCATCGGAAATAAAACTTAACAAAGGTACAAAGGGATGCAATTAAGCATTTGATGACGCCCAGAACAAAGTTCGGGCTGTGTAAAACGGTTCCAATAGTATGGCCGACTATGCTTCCACGCATATAAATACGTCGAATAGAGGGTAACCTTCTATCAAGATAACTGCCGGTAGTGTGACCGACCTTGCCCACCCTGATAGGAGCATAAAATGTGACGTTTATAATGTTTAAACCCTATATTTTGCTAAGCTATTTCCTTTATCTTGATCAATTTAACTTAGTTAGTGTTTTTACAGGTAAAATGGAGTTCTACTCATACTAGGAGACCTGTGGAAGCTAGGAGAAGTCTATGGAACGTCCATGAAGCATCTAGAAGTCTCAAAAAGATCATTACCGAATTGGACACAAGTTGTTCTTTAAAAATCAAATCCATTACAGATTCGGAAAACTGCCAGTGCAGATCAGTCAACTTCAACAGAGTGTCAAAAATTGTTCAGAGCTCAGAAAATTATGATCTTTATATGGTTGGAAAGCTACGGATGTCTAGTTTCCACTTTCCAGAACTTTTTACCGATCATCGATATCTATTTTATAGAAGAAGTTATGACCATTTTAGTAAACTGAGGTCAAATCTGCCGGAAATCTGTTTTGTGTCAAAAGAAGTTCTAACTCAATTCGATTTCTACAACCTAAAAGAGATATTTTGGGAGTTCTAAATCAAATTGATTTCTACTTGCTTGTGTAATATTCCTATTGGTCGAATTATGAAGAGTAATCATGACACCAAAGCTATAAATAATGAGAGGAGGGTGACCGAAAAAAGGAGAGCAGAATATAGACACCTACCATCAAACAATTTTCCATCTTCTTCCTCTATCCATTTTCTCTCAATTCTCTAGTTCATCTTCTACGTTTCAAGCAAGGCAAGGAAGAAGGAAGAAGAAACCGTGAGAATGGAGAGAAAATGGATAGAGGAAGAAGATGGAAAATTGTTTGATGGTAGGTGTCTATATTCTGCTCTCCTTTTTTCGGTCACCCTCCTCTCTTTATTTATAGCCTTGGTGTCATGATTACTCTTCATAATTCGACCAATAGGAATATTACAAAAGCAAGTAGAAATCAATTTGATTTAGAACTCCCAAAATATCTCTTTTAGGTTGTAGAAATCAAATTGAGTTAGAACTTCTTTTGACACAAAACAGATTTCCGGCAGATTTGACCTCAGTTTACTAAAACGGTCATAACTTCTTCTAGAAAATAGATATCGATGATCTGTAAAAAGTTCTGGAAACTAGACATCCGTAGCTTTCCAACCATATAAAGATCATAATTTTCTGAGCTCTGAAATTTTTTTGATCTTTATATGGTTGGAAAGCTACTGATGTCTAGTTTCCAGAACTTTTTACAGATCATCGATATCTATTTTCTAGAAGAAGTTATGACCGTTTTAGTAAACTGAGGTCAAATCTGCCGGAAATCTGTTTTGTGTCAAAAGAAGTTCTAACTTAATTTGATTTCTACAACCTAAAAGAGATATTTTGGGAGTTCTAAATCAAATTGATTTCTACTTGCTTTTGTAATATTCCTATTGGTCGAATTATGAAGAGTAATCATGACACCAAGGCTATAAATAAAGAGAGGAGGGTGACCGAAAAAAGGAGAGCAGAATATAGACACCTACCATCAAACAATTTTCCATCTTCTTCCTCTATCCATTTTCTCTCCATTCTCTAGTTCATCTTCTGCGTTTCAAGCAAGGCAAGGAAGAAGGAAGAAGAAACCGTGAGCATCCCTCCATCATCAACCTTGAAGCCGTGAGTTTTGAAGCTTGCTTCCAATAGTCAAGAGTTTAAACGTTCAAGTTCTTCATCACCATCTCCATTCACGGTGTAATTCAACCTCTTCCTTTGTAATCACTTTTGATTTTTCCTTGCTTGATTTCGTTGGTTATGTCTAGTTAACAATAACATTGAGGCAAAGTTTTAGCCTAATTCTTATGATTGAATAAAAGTTTTCGATTCCTATATTTGTGATTCGAAAGTTGCTTATGTGAGATTGTTCAATTAAATTTGCTTGATTGATATCCTTTATGTGTTTATCTTATGTGGTTCGAAACATCTAGGGTTTACATATGATTGTTGCTAGATTTAAGAACATGATTCACCTAATTGTTTTGTGAACTTGAATCAAAAGTAGTAAAGGCTTTGGACAAGAGTCGAATTTAATTGAAAAGGATTGCAATTAGATGAACTTATTCATACTAAGTTGTACACTTAAGTTGATAACCTTTCTCTTTGTTCTTCATGCGTTAAACATGTTTTGATGATCTAGCTTTCTAGAATTTGATTGCATGTTTGATAGGATTGATCTTTGTGCTTTCACTTAGGTTAATTAGTGATGAAAAGTAAAATATGGGAAATCATTTGCTTTGAATGTTTCACATGATCAACTTCTTTCTCATGACTTAGATGAACAATTATAGGGTTGAATCGAATTTGATTATGGAATTGGTTTTGATCTTTGTTTCATATGTTCCATTCTTGTATTTGTGTTTATATATTTTCTTTACTTTGTTTCTTTTAATTTTTGAAAAACCTAAATCAAAACCCCCCCCCCCCCCCCCAAAACCTTTCTTTGATTTTGTGATATGTGTTCTTGTATATAAGTTTCAGTTTTTAGTTTTTCGTACTTGTAAATATTTCAAATATAATCTGAAAATACCTTAAAAGAATTAGTGAACTTTGTTCAGTTTTTAGGTTTAAAGTTTCAGTTCATGTGTGTTTTTCTAGTTAGTCTTGTGTTAGAATTAGTTTTTATTTAGATTTTGTGTTTGTGCTATATTTATTTGTATTTACTTTTATATTCCTGTTCTTTGTTTCAACTTTGTAAATAATACTTTATATTTATACATAATTCTTTATTTGTTTATGAAATTACAGGAGTACCCTCAATCCCCGGATAGAACGATCCCTATTTACCATATACTAACGATGACATTTTACAGGGTTAAATTGACACTCATTTTGAGTAGGGGTGGACAAAAAACCGAAATGAGGCTGAAAACCGACCGAACCGGGCCGGTTTTTCCGGTTCGGTAACCGAACCGATGACTTTGTGACCGAAATTTGACAGAACCGGACCGAACCGGGTGTGAACCGGGTCGGGCTCGGTTTTAAATCTTGGACCGACCGGTTTAAACCGGACCGAACCGATATTTAAATAAATATATTTAAATTATTTTTATATATATTTTTTTATACATGTCTTCAGATGACTGGTGGAACACAAGGGCTGAGTGGACTACACCACACCAGATCACTCAACCTTAGAAAACCCTAGACACCTAATCGAGCGACCTCATTTCATTTCCGCCTCACTCTCTCTCTCTCAGTCTCTCTCTCTCTCTCTCTCTCTCAGTTTCTCAAAATCTCAAATACTCACTCTTCGCCGCTCTCATTCCAGATTTCCAGCGATCAGAGGCCGCCCTTCATCGATCACCTCTTCTTCTCTAAAAGCCCAAAACCTCACGCTCTCGCCGTTCACTCTCCCTCTCTTCCAGATCGGGTCGGCCCCTCTCTTTTCATTTAAATTTTTTGATTTTGTGTCTTGATTTTCTGATGTAGGGATCTCCGATCAGTATTGTGTGTGTGTGTGTTCATATTTTGATTCACTAGATGTTGCTGTTTTGGGATTAGGGTTTGAAGTTTCACTTAAATTTTTTGTGTCTTGATTTTCTGATGTAGGGATCTCGAACACTATTGTCAGTATTGTGTGTGTGTGTGTTCATATTTTGATTGTTAATATGTTGCCGTTTTGGGATTAGGGTTTGAAGTTTCACTGTTTGTGGGTTTGTAATCTGTGTTTTAAAGTTTTGAATTAGGGCTTTTGTTAAACGGTTTTGTGATCTGTGATTGGGTGATACTTGTTTGGTTAATTTGTGATTCTACGATAAACTGATTTGTGATGTGGGTGATAAACTGATTTGTGATGTGAGTTTAAGACTCCGGGTTTCAGAAGGGTTTTATGGTTATTGATTTGTGATGTGGTTATTGATAAACTGACTGTAGTTTATTTATTCTTTTTGAAATTGATAATATTTTGGGTTCATGATGCAGGATAGCTGATGGATGAATCGTCGATTCCAAATCAAGGAGCCGGGACTGAGATCACTGGAAGCAGCATTGGAACCAATGTTGCAACCCCTGCATCCAGTGCCACGGTTCCACCTTCTAGTGCTGCCACCCCTGCTCCAGAGCCACTAGTTCAGTCTGCTGCAAAGAGGAAGAACAAGAGCGTGGCGTGGGAGCATTTCACGCAGTTGCTCAATCCTGACGGTTCAAAGTTGGTGAAGCCGAGGGAAAAATGCAACTACTGTCCGCAGACATACTACTGCCACACAAAGTCAAATGGCACGAGTTCGATGAGAACTCACATGCTTTATCAGTGTAAGAAGTGTCCCCTTTATATACCTGCAAAAAAACAGAAAAACCTAGTTTTTGATTCGGTAGATAATGGGGGGAAGCTAATTGCAAGGGTTTTTGATCCGGAAGTTGCTAGGGTAGCTTGTGCTAGGATGATAATTAGGGATGAACTGCCCTTTAGCTTTGTTGAGGGGCAGGGATTCATTGATTTCATGAAGAGTGTGCAGCCACAGTTTAAGCTATTGTCCCGCAGGACAATAGCTAGGGATATATGGGATCTGTATTTGTCGGAGAAGACTAGGATCAAAAATATTTTAGCCACTTATGGTCAGAGAGTGTCCCTAACCACTGATACTTGGACTTCGGTCCAAAATATCAACTATATGGTTCTCACAGCCCACTTCATTGATGATGAATGGGTTCTGCACAAAAGAATCCTTAATTTCTGTGTGATACCAAACCATAGGGGCAAAACAATAGGGCAGCTAGTGGAGACTTGTTTAATTGGGTGGGGAATAGAGAAAATTTTCTGTATTGTGGTGGATAATGCTTCTCCTAATCAAGTGGCTTTAGATTACATGAGAGAAAAGATCGGAAATTGGAAAGAGTTGGTCTTGAGTGGGCAGTTTCTACATTTGAGGTGCTGCTGCCACATCCTTAACTTAATAGTTAAGGATGGGATGGATGAGCTGGATTCTTTAATTGAGGGGATTAGAAACTGCGTAAAGTACATTAGGTCAGGTCCAGCTAGGCTAGAGAAGTTTCGAAAGTGTGCTGCCCAAGAAAAAATTGACCATAAGGGGGGGGATAGTGCCTTTAGATGTGTGCACTAGATGGAACTCGACTTATTTCATGCTAGACATAGCAATCAAGTATCGGAAAGCTTTTCTTAGGATGGAGGATGATGATTCACAGTTTGAATCCTATTTCAATGAGAGGGTTGGTGGGAAGAAGAGAGCTGGACCTCCAATTGGTCTTGATTGGGAGAAAGCTGCGAGGCTGGTCAAGTTCTTGAAGATATTTTACGAGGCAACACTTAAGTTTAGTGGGACACAAGTTGTGACTGCAAACCAACCATTGCTTTGGATGTGCACCATCATTGGAGAGTTGGACAAGTGTACTAAAGGTAAATATCATTGCACAAATTCTGTTTTTTTTTTTACTTGTCAGTTTTCTTTTTTTCTAAATATAACATTGCATGATTTCTGTTTTGACAAGGTGATGATGCATTGATGGCGAGCATCGGGAATTCAATGAAGAAAAAGTTCGACAAATATTGGGGGAGGCTTGAGGAGTTGAACAAGATACTTTTGGTAGCTGTTGTTTTGGATCCAAGGTACTTCTGCTTTGTATTAAAAAGCTGCACCTTAATTTCTGTTTTCTGCACATTCTGGAACATTGCTGCAATTTTGATTTTCAATTTTTTGTTTTTAGGTACAAGTTGTTGTACTTGGAATATTTTTTTCCAAAACTGCAGCAAGACATTTCCATGGTGACTGTGATGGTGAATGAAGTGAAGAGCATGTTTCTGCAGCTCTTCCTTGAGTATGCAGAAAATGATCCGGAGGCAGCACAAGCATCTTTCTCTTCAACTCAGCCTAGGTTTGACGCTGCAGATGCAAGTACTGTGGAAGAGGACAGCCATGCAGCAAGCATGATTGAGTTCATGAAGCTTAGGCAGCAAAAGGATGTTGTCGAGAACAAGAATGAGGTTGATAAATACCTGCTAGAGCCATCCGAAGACCCTGCAAATCAAAGCTTTCAGCTGTTAGAATGGTGGAAAGAAAATGCTGCAAGATTTCCAATTCTATCGCAGATTGCGAGAGATGTTTTGGCTGTACCTGCATCAACAGTAGCTTCCGAAAGCGCATTCAGTCTTGGAAAGCGGATTGTGGATCCATTTAGGTCAAGTTTGACCCCTAAAATGGTTGAGGCCCTTGTTTGTTCAAATGACTGGTTGAGGGCTACAAGTAAGCCGTTGTTCAAAGAGCCTACTAGGGATGAAATGGAGCAGTACTCTGAATTGGAAAAGATGGAAGCAGGTACATTTTTATGTTAGTTTGTGTAACTTTTAGTTTCTTTGATTTCTTGACTTTGCATGTTGACATGAAGTTCATTCAAATGTTGAATTATGACTGTCCGATTTGGGAAATCTTGTAGATTCAGGTGTATCATGTGCTATAGATGACCTTCCTGCTGAAACTCTCTGATGGAGAGTGGGAGACATGGCATGGAGTCATCAATGATGGGTGAAGTTTAGGAGCTGCACTCTCCTTTTGTTTATATTTTATTTGCTTAAAAAGACACTTGCTGATGGGACTTTGGCATGTAAATAAGTACTTAAGTAGTGATGATGAAATCGAACTTTGTTCTGTTCCAAGTTTGGGACTTTGGAGTTTGGAATGTAACTAAGTAGTGGTGATGGACTGATGGAGTGAGATACAAGTCCGTCTTGATCTTTTGAAGTTTAAATTGTTTCCTGTTTGGATGTTTGATTGCTTAGAATTGTTGAAAATGCTTAGAATTTATCAGGTAAAATCTTTGATGAATAATGGGCCTTGAAAATGGTCCAGAAAAATGGGCCAACACTGAATCGGTGCAGTCCACAACCGAACCGGGCAGAACCGGAAATTCGGCCTAGCCCAAGAACTTTCGGTTGTCGTTTTGAAAATGGGCCAAACCGATGGAATCGGGTCGAAGTCGGTTTGGGCCTCAAACCGACCCGCCCCGACTTATGCCCAGGCCTAATTTTGAGTGTATCACACCCCACGCAAAATAATCCATCGAGTAGAGAGCAATCTTCTACCTAAGTTGCCGCAATTCCAATTCCAAAGTATAGCAGGAAACAACGTCCCAAAAAAGTCTCCTGGGTCCCAAATGCGGATCCAAACAGAATATAAGGCCAAACAAAGGCCCATCTTGAATGGCCCAAACAAAAAGAAGCCAGAACCCGTTGGGCACCCAAACCTGCCCTAACCTCCCCTGTTCCGCCATCCCTTGCCGGAGAAACCTAGACCCAGTTCCGGCCGCTGGATTCAATGCGCCGCCGCCTACCCCACCAGCCTTAGGGCGGTTCGCACGAAGAACCATAGGAAGGTTGTTTCTCAGCCCAACCCAACCCCCTCTGATCAAAGCTGCAGGGCAGCAAACACCAAAGCCAAACCCATATTCCTGCCGCCGCATGGATCTCGGCCCCGACAGTTGCACCATCGCCCGATGTCGGAGAACTTGATCCCTCTAGCACGACTCCACCCACCTCCACCAGATGTAGCGCGGGTCCAGCCGAAAGCCCAGGCACTGCTCCACTTCGATCGCCGCTCCAATGTACAACTGGATCGACAACCGGCCCATCACGAGCCCTTCACTCGCCCCCAGTCCAGATCCGAACACTGTCGACTTGAGCATGGCCCGAGATGGCCGAAGACGTCCGACTCTCGGATCTGTCCTGCCCGAGATTTTCCAGTCACCAACAATCCCCAATCCAAATGGACGATGAATCGAAAGCGACCTCAAGGCCCAGATCGAACCAATCTGAGAAGGAATGAATGAAGTCACTTCAACACGGGTCGAGGACCTCGACGTCTTGGAGAATAACAGATAAAAGGGGGAGACGGCCTGGACCATACTCGATGGCTGCGACACCAGGGGAAGTGCCGAAAATTTGCTCCATCAGAGATGGAGGAAGTTGCAGAAACACATACCCAAGGGCGGCGTTCTCTCAAACCCTAGCGGGTGTTCCTAATTACGATTTTTGCAGACAAAGTAATTTTACGATTTTTGTAACTCATTGGCCAAATTAGAAACTAGAGAAAAACACAAGCTATGGTATTGTGATTCATTTGACATTATTACATTGGAAGTTTTAAATTTCTCTGTAGACAAAAACGAAGGAATTCATTATTTAAATTCCCCACTTCAATTTTCACCAAAATAGGTGTCATCTAGAACTCCTTTGTAGTATTCAATATTTATTTCCAAAACAAGGTTTTTTTTTCTATTTTATTTTTTTATTTGTTTTAAACTTTCTTAATTTATTACACATTTCAAATCCTAAATAGATACAACCAAACAATAAAAATTGCAATTAATGAAATTTTAGATATATGGAGTTATAGATTCCATCATTTATAAATTCCTACAAATTTCACAATTGTCTCATCCAAACGCATTGTTGATGTCTTGGGATGTTGGCTGTGCATACAAATAGGAGAAAAATATTTTCTTTCTTCTACGCTTCTGAAGATTATATTGTGCGTCCATTGTTAGTTGAGAGAGTTTTTTTCATTCATAGAAAAACTCATGAGCTTCATTGAGAATTATTAATTCACTTGTTCCATGTTGAAGTGAATTGATAAGTCAATCAAACACCTTCATATCATTCATATCATCTGCATGTCCGAGAACCCCACGAGATTAGTTGGGAGGAAGTGTCGTGCATAGTTCATGTATCAAAGTTAGAGAGACGAGTGGAAGCAGTTCTGAAGGTGGAGAAAAACAAGATGGTGTTCGTGCAACCATCTAGAGGAGTTTAGTCAGAAATAGCCAAGGTTAGAGCTATTCGCGTTGGTTGTAAGTTCATATTTGTTTGTTCATATTCACCTAATGAGTGGCTTTACACTTGGCCTTCAAGAGTTAAGTTCCGTAGTTGTTTACCTCGATTTGAGGGTTTTAATGCGACAGCAAATCTCTTGTGTTTGAGTTATTTATTTCTGTTGTGCCTTTTTGATTGTTTGTTGCTTTCTTTAGAATTAATTTTGAAAACACAAAATCTGGGTTGCAAGGATTGATAGGCATCTGCAATCCCCTTACCCCTTACTGCAGTTTGGTAATTTTATTCAAGTTAAAGTTGAGCATAATTTTCATCTAAGCCTATTCACCCTCCTCGAGGAATAAACGATATCCATCCTAGTACTTTCAGTTGGGTTTCACCATCGATGATATCACGTAAGCTTCACAATTATATCTCCGAACCAACTGTAAGTACAGTTGTTTTCTGAAAATCAAAATTAGTGTTAAATATAACTAAATTAGAAAGTGAAGCTAAAACACGACGAGCACGTAGATTCCAAAGTAGTTTTCCTCCTTTTTCTTGTGAGTGATCACTTGCGTCATACCAAGTTTTGAGGAAAAAATATTTCTCTTCTTCATTTACAAATTTCTCAAATTTAAGTTATTTAACCAAGCTGTATATGCAAGATGATCTTCGATCTTACCTTCCATCTATGTAAAAAGCTTTTTCTCAAATTTAATCACGCTGCAGTGCCGCTTGATCTTCAATCTTAGCTTCCATGTATTATTAAAAAGATGTATGTCAAATTTCTCTTCCTTTTTCTTGCTGTCTTTCTGATAGCCTCAGCTTGTTTCGGAAATGAAGCCGAGGGTAATCTGGTTGCAGCTGTAAGCAATGCCCTATGGTGGGAGAATGCATGGAAGCGTGTGATGCCTTTTACGTAGTTAGACGTGTTGGACTGTAGCCTGTTGGGACAACAAATAGTGCATCATTTCCATGTATTGATTGGAATGGTACTCTTCTGGTTATATCGTCGATCGTTACGAAACAGAAGGGTCGATCCTTGCGAAACAGAAGGTTGCGGAACCGTCAGTCTATTCGAAGACGCTTTCCCAATATATTGCTCATCTAAATGCTGGGAGAATCCAAATTCAATATTACAAGTATACCAGTGGACTAGTTAGAGCCTTCTCGTTAGTGTCATGTATTTGAAGTTTTAGGCAAGGTGATCATCCTCCATTGTTTTTTAAGAATCTGAAAGATAATATGCAATACGGGATTTCCCAATCACCTTTTTTTCTTAGTTCCCTAGTCTAGACAGGGATGATTTTTGGGCTTGCCCATCATCGTACGTGATTGCTTACCCTTCCTTGTTCTTCTCCCTATTGGTATAAATACGTTTCTTCTCCCTTTAGCTCAGACAAACCACTCGGAAAACCAGCAACTAATACAACGATTAACTTGTAAATTGCTTCCGAGCACCTAGGATAAGGTTTACTTAAAAAAGTCGACGTTTCGAGAACGTGAAAGCAAACTAGTAATCAAGTCGCCATAAATACTGTCAAATATAGTTTACACAAACTATGAACCTTTGCTGCTGCAAATTTGGAACTTAACAATAAACCCTTTAAAATAAGCAGATCTAACTAATAAACTTGACGTGAAAGGGACATTTTTCATTACACAACATATAAGTTTGAATGAATGCCTCAAAGTTCGGAGAGGCACTTTCCGTTAATAAAATCAATAACTTTGGTGACCGCCTGTTCAAGTGCAGCAGTCACTGCAACCAAATTTTGCATGAATTCTTCTGTAGTTGGTTTTTCACCATCGACTATATCAGTCACAGCTTTAACAAATATTGCTGGGACTTTCAACAGATCTGCCACATAGGCAACGGCTGCACCCTGAAAGACAGAACATGTAAGGAAAAAAAAATTGCTTTAATTCAAAGTAAAACTAAATGCAGGAAAAAGAGCACTGAATGGTAAATGGATATCTACACCACCACGAAGGAAATCTCATGTGTACAAGACTGATGAAAACCTTTAAATATCTGATTGCATGGCTATTTTCAACTAGAATGCCAATTAACATGATACTTCTCTTAGATAATAGGTTTTCTATTTCCCTGATTGACAGACCTAATGCATCTCCCCACCACCCCTAGCCTCGATACTACTAGATATTTCACTGCATCTATCTAATATTAGATTTTACAGAGAAATATGTTTGGTACTAAGGTAAGGTTTATTCAAAAGGTTACCTCCATGTCTTTAACGGTAGCATCATTTGCAACTATTGATGCTTCATCCTGTGGAGACATATCCAAAGAGTTGCCAGTAGACAGCTTGCCAACCTAACGCATGCGGACAGTGAGTGACATTTTTATTCTTTGTGATGCTACTAAACAGAAAAAGGAAATCCAAGTATCCACGTAGCTATGCCTAAGCTCATTCACAGATCATGACATGTCCAATCTAAGAACTGACTCACAATATATCAAATTATTCGAAACTAAACCAATCTAAGAAGGGTTTATCATTTCAGTAACTTTTGACACCAATTTCTGCATAGTGGTTACTAGTTACCTTTAGCTCAAGTTCCTTTTGAAGACTGGGTGTTGTGTAGGCGAGTCGCAAGCCAACTCCGTATAAATCAAAAACCTGTAGCAGATAGACAAGGGAGACCAACTTGAGTAAAAAGTTATTTATGCTAATAGCCACATAAATGTTTTCCCAAAGAGCATGAAGCAGGAAACTTATTGCTAGTAGCTAGGAGAATATATTGCATCTTCTTGTGATTCTAAAGTGTTCACAGAGACTACTGCAGCCTAGAAACAATGTTTGTCAGGCTTCTAGGGAGGTCAACAACAAATGACAATAGGGGTATGACACTTTTACCCATTCAACACCAATTTGACATTTTTAACCATTCTAGGCTACAGAAGAATTTTCCCAACCAGGTCTAGCTTCATGATATTGACAGTAAATGGGACGAAATACAGAGGAGAAAGATGTAATTATTTGGGCCTGTACTGAATCATATTTGTTAAAGAGTTGCTAATTATCACCAAAATATTGCAAACAGGATTTTCTATTATCCAATTGTGCACACAAATCTCAATTGACTATCCCAAAAACTCAAAGAAGTCTGCCATGCCTCTGTGTCTGTGTTCAACTTATGCAGGCATCTATAAATGGAGAAGCATATCCTTTATCATTTGCCTTCATAACCAAGCTTGAAAACTACTTAAATGGAAAACTAAGGAGTACTCACAGGAATAGGTATCCTTCTATCATGGTAAGCAACATCAGATGCGAGATAAATGTCACCAACGCATGCTCCTTTGCCCTGAAAGCATCCATTAGACAGTCATAAGTAATAATTTGTTATATGTCAAAATGGTTCAAAAAAATAGCTTCACATAACATCATTATTCGTACATAAAAGTTCGTGTGTGAGTGTGCATTCACACACAAAAGCATAGTCTGTGATCCATACAAGCAGTCGTATAATTCATTCATATCATAGTCCTACAATATTATAGTTCAATCCTGAAAAGTTAAGGTGGCCCTTTGTAAGAGACGATGGCCCTTATTTTTCTTCCGCAGACTCTCCAATTAATATCTCAACAGAAGAGAAAGAAAATGAAAGCAGAAATCAGTTTCTATTAAGATGAAGAGCAAAGGTGATACAAAAATGAAATACCTTAAAGCCACCAGCAGTGCCTGCATTGATAATTAGGTCTGGCTGTAATACTTGAATGGAAGCATAGGTCACAAGAGATGCAGGAGCTGTGCCTACACAATCAACCCCTGAAAGAAAATTCGAGGATTAGGTAAGGCATAGAAACAAAAACACTACTCTTTTTTATGATTAATACAAGTCACCATGTAGGAAACATAGCATATGAAGATTTTGAGGTAGTTAAATTTCTGAGAAAAGAGCAACTGCTTGGCAGTTGATAGTTTAATCATATCTAGCGTGAGAAGCAACTGTCTTGAACTGTCATACATATAAACTCAAATTTGGTACTAGGGGGTAGCTAAGTTATTTCCAGTTTAGATGAATAGTGAGGTAATTGTTAATTAGTGAGATATCATTATGGATTTCTCTGTTGAACTGATTTATGTTCAAGCATATTGCTCATCCTCCAAGTTCTAGTCTTCTCAAAGTCCGCTCAAGACAGTTAAGTCTCTTAACCATGTTGGCCCTTTCCAAAATATCCTGATGATCTAATGTCATTTAAGCTCATAAGTAATGAAAAGTAAGGCCATGAACCAACCAAATCAACAATCAATAACAAATGATCGGCAATTTCATGTGTGCTTTCAGCAAGTAGGTGACACAAATCTATGGTTTCTATCACTCACATATATTTCCCTACATGCACCAAAAGAGTCCTAATTCCAAAAGCTCCAAAAACTTACCCAAAGATTCATCTTTTCCGGGCCACACTAGATTAATCTCAAGATCTTTGTAAAAACCATGATACCGAACCCAAGGAACTCCTTTCGGAAACCTACATCATCCGTGCAATAACATATCAAAAACTAAACCATCCAACCAGTTAAAAAAACACTTTAAACGCATCCAAAACACTCATAACTCTAAGAAAAAAAATTACCACAGAAGCCAATAATGATCTTAAATTCTAAAAAAAAAAAAAAATGAAAACATTACATATTTCAAAAATCACAAACAACAGAAAGAAGAACTGATTCAAGTAAAAACGACCTAGTTACGATCAGAAAGAAGAACTCACCCGGAGTCAGGGACCTCAGTGAGGTTAAACTTATTCACCACCGGAAGCGCCTCGGTCTGCATAGCTGTGTTTTTACTTCGAAAAATTACTACCTCATGTAAAGAAACAACAGCTGAAGAAGTAAAATTTGTATTCAAAACTTACCGATGACGATGAGGACGGAGGAAACGGGGCGCTTCTCAGCTCCGGAAACCATGGCGTCCTCCGCAGCGTCCGATTTTTCGCCGTGAGGAGCCATAGCCGAGTGTGTTGGCCTGAATCGGAGGGTTTACGACGGTGGTGGAGGCGCGGGGGGAGTGTGACTTCCGTCTACGGCTGAGAGACTCGGAAAAAGAAGAAGTGAAGAGAAGAACGACTGGGAGGGATGAATGGAATGGATCACCTACCGTTGATTGGTTAACCATTCGAACCCTCTGGACCCACGTGTTTTAAAAGTCGAGAGAGATTTTTAAGTAGGGCAGGCGTATCGCCACGTTTTTTATATTTCTTGTGTTTTTTTTTTTCTAACCATAAGGCTTCTTTGCTTAAGATAGTGATTTATATGATTTTCTGAAAATTTTGTGTTGATCAACATCTTGATTGGGACTTTGAAATTGAAAGAAAGATGGAGATGACAACAAGAACCATGGCATGTTGGACCTTGATATTTTTTGACCCCAAAAATTGGTACAAAGTCGAGAAGCTGTTTTCAGCATTATCTTCATCATTATCTTACTCATTATCTAAAAAATTCGAATTATGAGAAGCTGTTTTTAGCATTATCTTCATCATTATCTGAAAAACTCGACTTATGTTTTGTTGAAAATTTTATTTTCATATTCTATTTACATGGAAAAAAATCAATAAGGTGAGGTTGTAGACACCACTAGATGAGACCTCGTCGGACATGAGGTTCGGCTCGAGGCTGGTCTCTTTCTCATTGCAACACTTCGAAGTAGCATTTCAGTGGTAGGACGAAGTAGCATTTCAGAGTGGTAGGGCATTCAGTCTCACATAAATAGGAATGGAAGCGAAACACCTAGACCTCTCTTGTATATAAAAGGCACACACTCTTTTTAATAATGGTAAACTATTAATACCAACCTATATTTATTCTGATAATTATTATATATCTCATGCTGAATTAGCCATCGAATGAGCTAAAACTAGCCTCTCGTGCTCTCCTCTAAGGCGTCTGTTATTATTGGCATGGTCTGCAACCACAATACTGTACTTAGACCCAAATGCTTTTTTAATTCTGCTAAGATTTTTTTTTGCTACATTATATCACATTGGGAAACATAGATATCTAATAACTACATTGATATATATATCTTCATTGATAATAACTACATTGATATATATATCTTCATTGATAACTACATTGATATATATATCTTCATTGATAATAACTACATTGATAATAACTACATTAATCTCGCTTTTGCAATCGTAACAAAAAGCTAATAACTACATTGATATATATATCTGTTAAAGAACAATCGAAAACTAAACAGAGAGAAGGAGAGAGTGTAGATGGAGAGATTGAAGAGTGAATGAGTGATTTATTCTTCTCACAATGGAGGGTTTATATAGGGATAAAAAGTAGTGTGAATTACCTTACAAACAATATCATATTTGTTACCAAACTTCTCCACTCCTCAAGTGCTTACTGAACATACTCCATGATGTAGACATTTATACATTTACTACAACAAGTGCTTACCAAACATACTCCATGATATAGACATTTATACTTTTACTACAACACTCCCCCTTGGATATTTCATGTTAAGAGTAATGTCTTGGTGGTGCGCTTCTAAGTTGCCTCGTTAAAAACCTTGCCAAGTAATAAAACCCTGTGGGAAAAAACAACCATGGTCGAAGGAGAAAAAGAGCACAACGCGCATGAGTGTGGAGTAGCAATACAGTATCTTCGGAGATAAGTGGAGTCTTCTTATCAGCATCATAAGTAGGTAGTATGTCTATGAGAGGGATGCAGTATAAGTGGGGCGACCATACTAAAGATGTGCCTCATTAAAACCTTGCCAGGTAAAAACCCAGTGGGAAAAATAACCCTGGACGAAGGACAAAAGAGTACACGATGGTCTGGGTACTCCCCCCTTGTGTCGCTTAAACTCGGCGGTGACGCTTCATCCGTTGCCTCGTTAAAACCTTACTCGAGTGTAAAACCCTGTGGGACAAAAACAAGCTCGAGGAGGAAAAAGAGTACAACACGTCCTTCACTCTTCGAGATCGAACATGTAGACATCATAACTCCCCCTGATGTCGATATCTCCCCCTGATTGCTTCAATCATGGGAGTTTGGATAACTTTTCCAATCCGATGCTTTTCACATGTTTCTCGAAGGTGGATTTAGGTAACGACTTTTAGTGAATAAGTCCGCTACATTATCCTCTGATTGGATTTGATTCATTTCAATCTTGAGGAGAGTCTGTTGTTGCTGATTATGTTTGATGTTGTCGCTTTTGATGTAGCCTTGCTTCATTTGTTCAAAAATAAGCAGCATTATCCTAAATGCTTGTAGGCTCATCTGTGGTAGATTTCAAACCACAATTATTCGAACATGCGTAACTACGGATCCAATCCATATACATTAACGAACCACTTTGCGAAGAGCAATAATCTCTGCATCGTTCGAAGATATAGCGACTAATGTCTATTCTGTAGACCTCTAAGATATCGCGGTCTCATCCATGGTGAACATTTAACCAGTTTTTGGGAAGACCTTTGTATGGGTTATGAGATACCCAACATCAGCAAAACCTTCCAAAACACTTATGTTGTTTTGGGGTGGGGATAGAAAACGAAGGCCAGCGTTGGCGGCGTTTCTGGTTGTAGGGATAGAATAAGCCCATATCAATCATACATCTCAAGTATCGAAAGATATCTTTTTACACCAATTCAATGGTGTTGCGTTGGAGCAGAGCTATACTTTTAGCTAACAAGTTCATGGTAAAATGAGATGTCCAGTCTTGTGTATTTGAGCTAAGTATAATAATGCGCTTATTATACTTAAAGTAAGGCACTACTGCCTCTAGTATATCTTCGTCATCATCCTTTGTACGAAGAGGATCCTTTTCAGGATTAAGATTATGGACGATCATGGAGGTGCTTGAAGGCTTGACCTTGTCAAAATGCCTAAGCTTTTATTAGCACGATGCTTCAAGTTTCAAACCGAGGCATAATCGTGTTCTCCCAAAAATCCTTCATCTCAAACTCGGATTTCAAGTGTTCAGCGGTTTCCCTTAGCTCTTTAAGGGCTTCTAATGAAGATCATGTCCAACATGAACCACGATAGAATCCGAAACTTGTTTATGAAAACGCGAGGGCATATCCCTTCCCAATCAAGTAGTCACTTCAGTGAGCGTTTCAAACTTTATTGCAAACGCGCTCCGTGGTCTAGAGCCACTTGACTTGGGTAAATAAAGTTCATCATGTACTTTCATATATATTCTGTATCTAGATCCTCATAGAGATACGTAGTGACCACATTTATAAGCTGCATGTTCAGTTATTCGGGAACTACCAAACTAACAGGGTAGTGGAGTGCAATGACATCCATTATGAGAGAATATGTCTCATCGTAGTCAATTCCAGGGCGTTTTTGTGAGAAGCCTTGCTCCATAAGGCGATATAAGACGAGATTGTCATCTCTTTTTCTCAACACGCTTTCTAACGAAGACCTATTAATCAATAGGTTTTATGTAAGGAGGTGTTGGCATCACTGGCTCAAAGACCTTCCTCTTCGTTTAGAGAATTCATCTTAACCTGGATCGCATTTTTCCATTTTAGGCCAAATTTCTCTATGTTGGTATTCATGCTTCAACAGAGTGTGGTTCGATATCATCGTACTCAACAAACTCATGCGTGATGAAATGCGCAATTACATCATCACTTATGATGGAGTTTCTATCCCACGTCTCATGTACACTAGTGTAATTTTCATAGAGCTCTATATTCTCAGGAATAGGTTCTGACGTTGAGGCGTCCCCCAACGATAACCATAATCCAGAAGATACTCATGAGACGGATGTTGAGTGTCGATGATCTAAGGATGCCAAAATATCCTTCGAATCCACGGGCTTCCCACGCATCTTAGCTGGGGCCATGGCCTGTAACGCCAGAGTGCCACTTTCTATGGCGTTAGCGCCTTGCCTACCTCTGTGTAGGGTGGCGCTACGTCCTTTTGTATGGACGTCTTTCCTTGCAGGCATTTTTGCAGCAAATGTGTGTGATCTCGTCACTTTAATAGGGATCGAGATGAGACATAGTGGGGACAGACCACGACAATTCCTGTCGTTCCTGCTGAACATTCGTGTTCTTATCTCCCCCTAACGACGGGAGGACTGTCTCATCAAAGTGACATCCGTAAATCAAACGGGAAAGAGATCGCCTTTCAAGGGCATTAAGTGGTGGACGATTGTTGGAGTCTCAATTCCAACTAAGTTGCTCACTTGTTTTTAAGGACCTACCATAGGTGCTGTGGCGGCGCAATTGGCACATAAATGGCTCACATTGGCACATAAATGACTCACTCGAATGTGCGTAAGTACAAAACACTTGTACCCAACCACTAGCTGTAACGCAGAGATACATTGAGTGGCGGTAGGTCGGAGATGATTTAGCATAGTTGTATGCGATATTGCATCACCCCAAGCGGTTTATAAGGAGATTTGGTGCGCATCACCAATGTCCAAACTATCATCGTAGTTATTTCCGCGAGACCATTTGGGTGTGTATATGGGAATGTGATGTCCAACATCTCCCATTGCAATAACCATCAAAACTCTTCGATGTAAACTCTCTAGCATAGTCAAACCCGATTGACTGAATAGGATGATCCGGGGAGTGAGCCCGTTGTCATATGATATGTGCTAGGAGTATAGCATAAGCAGCTTTTACAGATGGACAATGGCACAACACGTGACTAGCGTGTTTGCGTGTCAACCAACAACATGAGATATTTAAACGTCCGCAAGTTGGTTGAATGGGTCCATATATATCAATTTGGATTCTTTGCAAGAATGGTATTTAGTGTCCTTTGTATAGGATGGTCTCGATCCTACCTTTGCTAGAAAGCAAGCTTTGCTAAATGAAAGATATCCGTATGTTTTAATATATGGATTATCATATCATGACCTGGATGTTCCAACCGGTCGTGCCAAAGCTTATATGTGTCAGAATCCCATAAGTCATCTCTTTATGACATGGTTTGATTTAATGACTTGAATTGTGGCTGCATGCAACCCACTTAGAGCGACACATAAGTTCCTCTAATACTCGTTTATGTCCGTAGTCATTAGAGGTGATGCAAAGGAACTCTTGTTCATTCTCACCATGTGTTTTCACATGAAAACCATTGGCTCTTTATATCTTTCAAATAATAAAGTTCGGATTTTAACACATGTCCATGACATTGAATAATAATGCGACACTTTATTAATAGTCAATGATTACATCAAAGTTTTCCAAAGTCTATTCCAAAATCAAACTTTAGACAAATTGTAGTCACTCAATCCGTTTGGTAACTCCAATAAAATATGACCAGGTAAGTAGAGAGATGTTGGTGGAGCGAGGCTCGCTTAAATACCCCGATCTCAATTACTTTCCTAGACATCATATTTTATTGGGTGCGCCACTGAGAAAGAGTTAATACAATTGTCTTATCTTGACTAAGGCATATTTGCCGTTTTTGGAAAAATAGAAAAGACTATTCTAATCAAAGTCTGCGGCATCCTCGTGCTCTTTATTTGCAGCTTGGAAGTCTTCAGTGGTGAGAGTGATATCTTCACCATCTTTATCTTCAGCAAGATTGATTTCTTGCTCTCTCAATTGCCTATACTCCTTGTAGCTTGCAGCTAGTTGGGTACTTGCATGGCATTGCTTGAACCAGTGCTCAATTGATCCACATCGATGACACATGTCATTGTGGTTAGCTCCCTTTATTTGAGGTGCAGATTGTGCACGTTGTGGATATGACCTAGGAGGGTTGCTGCTACTACCATATCTCATGGTGCGACCTCCACGGCTGGTGTTGCCATATCCACCTCTCCCACGTGTGGCGTTGCCATCCCGTGTGTCCGCTCTATAGTTGCGGTTTCCTTCCTTATTGGGGCGGTTATATGGACTTGTTCGTCCTCCATATCCCTTGTTATTAGGGTACCGCTCCTTGCGCCCTCTTTTGGGTGCAATATAATTCGCCTCACGAACGTTCTTGGTTCCTATGGGCCTTGAATTATAATTCTTTACGAGGATGTTGTCGTGCTTTTCAGCTACCGACAAAAACATTTATGAGCTCATTAAACCTCGTAAGTCGTCCAGCATTGAAGTCAGTGCGATATTGCTTTGACAGTATAAGTGCTGCGACAAGGAAGGTGGAGAGAGTCTTCTTAATTAGCTCTTCTTCTTTGAGGCGAAGAGCTTCTGAATTGTATTCAGAAACAGACTTGAAGTCGAAGAAGCGTATATCATTCCACTGAATCTTCAAGTCAGGGAGGAGGGTATCTTGGATATTGCCAAAGCGCTCTTCTAGCGTTACCCATAGCTCTCTTGCATTCTTGATCGACATATACTCCAACCTGAGTACTTTGTCCATATGACGTCGCATCAAGATAATTGCTTGAGCATGCTTTATGGGTGTTCGATAGAACACAAGGCCTTGGTGAGGCGCCTGGATTATGGGCAATATCTCCCTCGAAGTGAGATAGTTCTCAACATCGGTTACCCAGCTATAGTAACCTGAGCCTGTTGAGTCAAGCATAGGAAAATCGAGTCTAGGTTCATTCGACATCCTCGAAATAAGAAAAGAAGATATATTAGTTTCGGAGCTAAACTTCCACGAAAACTAAGATTTCTGAGCTATGCTACCAAGAAATCAACTTCCAAGAATATTTAGATTAGACCGAAACAATGATGTTTATATGGTCATAAATCGATGCTTATGGACGCTCCTAGTCCGAAGTCTTATGAACACTCTTAGTTCATTGATTATGAACGCTCTTAGTTCGTATAGCGTGAATCCCCACGATTCAATGCTTACGGACGCTCTTAGTCCGAAGTCTTATGAACACTCTTAGTTCATTGATTACGAACGCTCTTAGTTCGTATAGCGTGAATCCCCACGATTCCGCTTTCTGATTATAAGTTCCCGAGAAAAACAAGAGAGAAAAAAAGAAATTAAAACTCAAAAGCAGGAACTTTTAATAAGAAATACCTCGAAATAGTGTTGTCAAAAAATCACCGAAAAATGTCCAAAAAGTTGTTGGAAAAGTGTCCGGAAAGTCGCCGGAAAAGTACTCGGAAAGTCGCCGGAAAAGTGCTCGGAAAGTCGCCTGAAAAGTGCTTGGAAAGTCGCCGGAAAAGTGTCCCGAAAGTCGCCGGAAAGTCGTCCGAAAAGTCGCCGGAAAGTTGTCTGAAAAGTCGCCGGAAAAGTCGCCGGAATTTCGTTGGAAACTTGCTCGACAGATCTGTCGACAGATGTGTCGACAGCTGCTCGGCAGCAGCTCGGCAGGTGTCTCGGCAGCAGCTCGGCAGGTGCTCGGCAGCGTCTCGGCAGGTCCTTTCGGCAGGTCTCGGCAGCACTCGGTAGATGCGCTCGACAGCTTCTCGGCAGGTGCTGTCGACAGGTCTCGGCAGCACTCGGCAGATGCCTCTCGGCAGCTGCTGCGCAGGGCTTCGGCAGGTCTCGGCAGGCCTTCGGTAGAACTCGACAGCGGTCCGGCAGCGGTTCAAAAACTTCCGGCGGCCGGTTCAGGTGGTTTCCGGCCGGTTCCGGTGATTCTGAGGCCGGTTCTGAGCTTCTGGGATCAGGAGCTTTGATATGATCTAGGGTTTGGAGGTTTTTTTGTAGGTTTGGAAAAATGACTTCGATTGATGATGAACTCTACTCTTGTCAATTTTCGATTCTAATTCTAGAGCAACTTCGTGCTGATAACGTGTTAAAGAACAATCGAAAACTAAACAGAGAGAAGGAGAGAGTGTAGATGGAGAGATTGAAGAGTGAATGAGTGATTTATTCTTCTCACAATGGAGGGTTTATATAGGGATAAAAAGTAGTGTGAATTACCTTACAAACAATATCATATTTGTTACCAAACTTCTCCACTCCTCAAGTGCTTACTGAACATACTCCATGATGTAGACATTTATACATTTACTACAACAAGTGCTTACCAAACATACTCCATGATATAGACATTTATACTTTTACTACAACAATATCTTCATTGTTAAGGTAATTCGGTAATTGATATGATGGATGAATATCATTATAAACATGAATGTGAGATTATTGTATTCATTTAAAGGCAATATAGGATGTGAGATTTCAACACGAGGTAGAACAAAGGGATGCCATCGTACCAAGATGGTATGAGGCGTCGTTAATTTATAACTTTATAAAGTATTTGTCACACTTTCAGCGATGAGGCGCTTAAAGTTTTAAGCATTGGCGTACATCTTTAAAGCTTTGGCAGCTGCATTTTTGTGCTTAACTTTTAATGTTTAGTATCATTACTAATTTTCTTTTAGAGTAGTATATATTTATCTTACATAAATAATTTGCATATCGGGCTTATGCCTCGCCTCAAGAGATCAAAATGCATCGCTAAGCGCTTTCGCCTTTTAAAGCATAGGATTGTTTGATATAGAACTTTTGATGATTTATTCCTTGTATGGACGTCAGATGTAGAGTTCATCCCCTAGAAGAAAAATTGGAGACATGCATGGTATTTGATGGAAAAGAAAATGAATTCTTTGCTGCCTTGTACATTGAAGATTTAACACTGAACTTACAAGAGATAATACTCATAGCCAATAAACGAATAGTATAAAAAAGTTTATTACAAGAGATTTATGAGAAATCAGTATGATCAGTAATTCAGTACTGCAAATATCAACACTCTATTCAACCCAAACAATTTAGGCAAAGTATAACATCAGTCCAACACTTGGGCTGATCAATTTCAATTTCACAAATATCCTGTGCAAACATATGTACTTGGGAAACTCTAGAATTTGGTCATCAAGAAACCCACGAAAAAAAATTGGGAATCACTCACTCAAACCAGGGGCCATGTGGGTACGTAGTTCATCATCAAAGCCATGGAACTAGTAGTGCCTGACAAGTCAAAAATGTCAAAAGCAGGAACAAACAATGTGAGGGTTTTGCAAAATTGGACACAGCACCATTTGGTAAAGTTGGGAAACTGTCTGGTAGGGGCATCTGGCAGCTCTCTCCATTGAAATATAGTCTCCTAGGGAAAGCCCATCCATTTGAGAATGTGAAGGAGTCCATGTCCTTCTTCAAAAGCATTTCTGTGGAGACTGAACCCACTTGGTCCTTCTTAGTGGAAATCAGCTCGGTGTTAAAGTACGGTATACCCCAAAAGAGGGCAACTCCATCTGCAAAAGTTCACATTGGGTGAGAAACTATAACTTTTTCTGTTACTTTTATAACAAGGCAATCATAAACTTGCATGTTATGTGTTTGAGAAATGCTTCAGAACCGAACTTTTTTGTTTTCTAACTTTTTCACATGGTATCATACAATGTGGGAGACTTGAGGTTGAGATTGAGAAAGGAGCTGGGTTCTAGAACTTCTTCCTTTACTTTGAAACTTGAAGGATGATTTCACGCAGACTCATGAGTAGTCGAAAGCCTTAATCAGTAGGCAAATTGTAAAAGTTATAGTAGTTTTGATCGATGACTTGTGGGTTAATTAGGATCAATAAAAGCTTGTAACTGACTCTCGGATTGAAATGGAACCAAGTTATGATGTCAACCACGTATTTACTTACCGGAATCCATGACTAAATTTGTATCCTGCTTTACTGTTACACATCTTGGTCTACTAAATGTGAACTTAGCAATTTGATTTTTCCCATTGCTTAGTTGTACTTTCACCATTATTGAACAATAAGTAGTATCAAACTCTTTTGAAAAAAGAGTGGACCAGTAAGTACCTCTAAACCCAGCAGGTAGCATTGTACTGTTGAAACTATATATCGTTGTCTTCTGGCTGAAACCTGGATGCTGAACCAGTACGTTCCAGTCCGAGAAGATTTTATTATAGTTATAGTTAGTAATTGTAAGTTTTACTCTCCAATGATCCACATAGTTGCTCATAATATGCCAATGAACTCGAACAGGGCACATATGATCAGTGCATTTCACCACATCAGGATCACTTTGAATATCATTTGTTATCGACGGGAAACTGGTTCTGTTGTAACAAAAAGGAGAGAGACAGGGACACGGCTGGTGAGAATGAGTTGAATTGAAATTTGCATAATGCATGCTGTGGACCAAAATAAAACAGATAGCCTGAGGCTACTTTGGCTTGTAGCTCTCAACTTTAAAATTAGTGCAGTTAAAAACGATTAGAGCCGCACCTCATGCACGTCTCTGTAGTTTTATCTGCTAATCTGCATCCACAGCTACACAAGGGGCATGATGTGATGGTAGGATTGTAGAATGTAGAGAGTGAAACACAACAGACCGGTGTTTCGGCAGCTATAAAACTTGAATAAGTGCATGTTGTTTTCCATGTTCCTGAAAACCAGTAATATTATCACCAATATGAAACCATTGATCAGGCAGATACTTATTTTAATAAATGCCACTATATGTATGTGTGTGTATTTATATATGACGTATTAACTTGTTTTGGTTAAAATGCTTACTGAAAACTTGAACTTGTCTTCTACCCCCAATATCCAAAGAAACTGTAGGATCGACATCCAAAAGTGGTCCGCAAGTGTATCCAAGACCTGGTGCCATCAAAGTAAGGTTGAGAGGTGCAGTTCCAAAAGAATTTTGATGCAAATTTCCGACTTTAATTTGAAAGGAAGAGAATGACTTGGAGGGGTTGATAGCCCAGGCATCAAGAAGGCCACCACGGCAGCAGTCCACTGACATGTTTTCTAGGGAAGAATCTGGCATGAGATCAACTATTTCGGGCTGTTTCACACAGGAGTGTGGTATATCTGACTTAAAGGATGAGCAGTTTCCCTGTTTGGTGGCAAAGGCACCCTTCATTGACCAAATCACCTCATTCTGTGCCCATATCCATCCCAGCTTCCAACCAGGTTTGTCTACATGACGATATTGGAAGTAATTATGGATAGTTACTTTTGCCTGCAAATATCTCTGTTAGTCTTCATCATTTCTAGAGGCTTTTTAGTTGCAAATTGCATATTCTTAACATGCTGAAGATTGTTGGACAGTCGCTTAAAACCAAAAACTTAAGTCCTTGTCATCATCATACGTGATGAGTGAGGGACATGGCTTGTAGGATTTAAAACTCGGACCTCATGGAATCAGTGTTGTGATATCTTGTTAGAGAACTACTGAACCGCAAAAAGTTTAGTTATACATCATAACTCAATATTTTAAGACTTAATTTTGGATACAAACCTGGGGAATGTTCAGTCTTCAGCCTTAGCATGTGCATAGAATATATCGAAAGAAATATCAAATCTAAGTATCTAACTCTGATCACAATGAATTCACTGTACAACTTTTGTGCACATACAAATCAACAAATGTATGGAAGCATAAGCTTCAGAGATTCCGATTTCATGCTTAGTAATTTGGCAGCCATAAATTTTAGATGGTCCACGAAAATTCTCTTCAAGTTTATTACAGTAATCTATTTCTGATGTAATTGAACCAAGTTGAATGAAGTTTTGAGCAGAATTACAGTATACTAACCAAATAGCCATCATTTTCCCATTGGTAAGTGTCGAAAATAACTGTTATATTTCCATTTGGATCCAAGGGATCATAGCAATCTGCAAAGCAAAGAAAGCAGTACTTGGTTCAGATATTAACAAGAAACTGATCTCTCCCAATACTCGAAACAAAAGAAGTAGCAAAGGAATAACAACTCGATGATGTCTCATGCCTGATAAACTGCCCATAGCAACTACTATCATCAACACTAGTGCGAAAGGCCACAAATAATTAGAGGGGATGCTGATGAATGCCATTTTTCGTTTCAGGAATGAGCAACAATAGAGATAGATAGAAGTTGTTATAGTACAATGAGACAAACATGCACGTTACCCTATTTGGCTTTATAAACAAGAAACCTTCTGCATCAGTCTAGAGATGAACCCAATTTTTTCTACTCGTGGCACAAATCAAACAAGAATCATTGGAAATATCAACTGGATATGAGCAGACAAATCCAAATGACCTGGTTAATAAGATTCCACTTTTGCATATGAATAGAATACTATGCGACGGAACTGGTTTGGAAGCTGCCTCGTGTCATTTTCAAGCCAGAGCATTTGATAAAGTGTGAAAGGACGTCTGAAACTTAAGCATTGGACCATATTGGAGTTAAAAACTCATACTGTTGCTGTTATAACCATGTAATTAATGTCGGGAATAATACTGATCCATAAAGGGATGTCCAAGAATATGGGGCATATTGTCCTCTATTCTCATTCTCTTCTTGCACCACTTTGCTTATATAAACATGGGATACCTATATTCCATGTAACTGTGAAATGAAATATATATAGATAATGCCAAGACGTATGTCGTTTTGATTTAGGCTTGGTTTTCGATAAGGATTTGGGTCGAGAATTGAAATGTTATATCGTAATTTCAGCCAAGATGGCAGTATCCATTCTAGGTTTTCTTGCACAAGACTTGGTTACATGATAGAATATCACCAAGAGGGGCCTTTCTAGTCGAAATGTAGGTACATTGTGTTGGCTACGTCAATTAGAATGGATGGGATTCTTCATTCCAACCCACCTTTGTTCATTCTGAGTTTCTAACTCACAGCTATGTTTTCGAAAATGCAAGAAATTAAAGTATCTTGGCTGTTTTTTCTTTATATTTTATTTTTATTTTTTGAGAAACTCACAGCTACTATTGATGCTGCATGCCGCCCAAAAATAAATAAACTACATATATGCATATGTGAGTTAGCATTGGATCAGTTTTAATGTTATAACAACTTTTAACAATGCTAGCTATATTTTAATCTCATTGTACTATAACAACTTCTATCTATCCATCCAACTTTGAGAAACACGAACTCTACAATAGAAACTTTTGACCTAGGGCTAACTGACCTAGGGTTGCGTCTAGGGTTCTAGATTGCGGGTTCTAATCTGCCATGAATATGGATATCTTAAGCTGGAATTGTAGGGGAATCTGCAATGATGCAACACGTAGGGCGTTGAAGGATATTATATCTCAGAATCGTCCCCAAATGGTTTTTCTTTGTGAAACGAAGATAAGTCGCAAATCGGATTTTCTCGATCTACATAAAGCCTTAGGGTTTCAACACTTCAAGGAGGTCCTGAGCGATGGAAATTCTGGGGGTCTAGGCATGTTTTGGAATGAGGATGTCCAGGTTCAGGTGTGTACAACTTCTGCCCATCATATTGACTTGGTGATTAACGGAGGAGCAGGTGAACCTAACTGGTGGTTGACTGGATTTTATGGCTTTGCCAGAACAGTGGATCGGGATCGTTCTTGGGCTTTGATGAGGGAGCTGAGTGATCTTGATTCGCTCCCTTGGGACGTCGTTATCGGAGATTTTAATGAAATTCTCAACAGTTCTGAGAAGATTGACGGTCCGGTGAGGACCGAGAGGCAAATGCGGGGTTTTAGGGAGGCTATGGGCTATTGTGATCTACTAGATTTAGGCTTCTATGGTTCCATGTGCACTTGGTGGAATTCTGAGACTCAACTGCGACTGGACAGAGCAGTATGTACTCCCACATGGTGTGATCTCTTCGGCCATTCTAAATTGCGTCATTTACTCCCAAGTGACTCGGATCACGTTCCAATTCTGTTGTGGGCCAGTTCCGTTCCTTTGGTTCAGCAGCCACGCCATTATCGTTTCAAATTTGAGGCATATTGGTTGCAACACCAGGAGTGTGATGGCATAGTGGAGGAGGGGTGGAATATCGACGTTACCGGTACTCCCATGTACTGTGTGACCAAGAAGATTATGCACACTCGCATGAAGTTGGATAAATGGCAGAAACAGGTGTTTAAAGCAAGGCAGATGAGCATGTTGGGTATTCGGGAGCGTCTGGAGGAGCTTATGGATGTTCCCATTTCGGAGGCGGTGCAGTCAGAGAAGAAGAGCTTGCTGGATCGCTTACAAACTTTGTTATCGCAGGAGGAAACTTTTTGGCGTCAAAGGTCCAAAGTTACATGGTTAAAGGAGGGAGATAGGAATACATGCTTCTTCCATAGAAGGCGTCGAACAGACGAAGGAAAAATATGCTTCTGGGCCTTTATGATGAGCATGAGGTTTGTGATTACACGTATTTAATTTTATGCATGTAATTATATCTAAAACACTATAAATAAGTAAATTCTCAAGTCAATTATTATGTAATTAATATATTTTTATTTTTATTGTAGTAAATAAGCGGAGTTGAGGATTTCGGAAGAAGTTGTGCAAAAATTAAGCTAATTTGAGTTTTCGACAAAAGGACGAAAATTGTCGACACGGTCAACCTTGGTCATCGTCAACGAGAAAGCGGAACTCGAGGACCCAAAAATAGTGTGTGCAATTATGTCCTGAAGGGAAGGAGATTATGAAGAAAGAAAGAAAAAAACAAAATAATAATTAAAAAAAATGTAGAAAGAAGCTGCAGTTAAGCTTTGTTTAATTAAACTTTGGTTTAATTAAACAAAAGTTTAATTATCAGGCATCCATGCACGTGCCATCCATTATCAGCCCCTATTTCATTCTTTCTTCAGCACACCAATCAAACGATGCCACCTCACCTTACTATTCACGTGTCCCATTCCATCTCGCCTCCTTCACGACCTACCACCCACAATTATCCTTCTCACCGCCAGCCCTCCATATATATTTATAATCCTATGCACCTCACCCTGGAGAAAACCTACAGCGCCGCACCAGCCGCACACCCCAGATCCATTAACTCTCTCTCCTCTCCAACAACAGCGGCAGCCACCCCCATTTCATTCCTTCTCATTTCTTTCACCCATCACTACTCACTATCTTCTTTTCTCTAATTTTTATCTTTTTGGGACTCACTCAATGTCTCAAAGGAATCATCATCAAGAGTACCACACCTTAATTTGGGTAGTTGGGTGAAGAAATTACTTGATTTATACTAGCTCATAGCTAGAAGTGACCAAGCTAACTCTCTCTTCTTTTCCTTATTATCTATTTCATAATTTTTATATACTTTTGTTGATGGATTCTTGTATGGGTTGTGAGTAGTTCAATTTTGGGAATTAGGGTTGTGAAGCCCTAACTCATCTTGTATAAATATTGATGCTTTAATTTTAATAAATGCAATTTCCTTTGTGTATGCTTTAAATCCGAATTTATTGGTCCTTAGAAGCATGTTTCTAGGCTTTGTCACCCTTTGAAATTATGTTGTGGGCAATTGTGATGAGTAAATTGATAAATTGACAACTTATTGTTCTTGTTGCATCTAGGATTTAAGTGTGGTGACTATTAGCTAGCTTAATTGTAGCTAAGCTTGCTTGGGTCTCTATTATCTTGCTCTCTAGGCCTCTAATTTTGGATATTGCGGCCTTAACCGGCGTAATGCCCAAATTAGAGAGTTGATTGTGGCCTTAACCGGCATAATCGATACACCGAAATGATAATTGGTTTAGTAGCCTTAACCGGTACTAGATACGGGACTCGACACATATAGGAAATGCATGCATTTATGAAATTGGCATCGATGTTTACAAGATAGTTAGTGTGAATCACCCGACACTCCCATATTTCCATTAATTTGAAATCCAAATTTAATTTCTTGCTTGATAATTAGTTGTTTGCTTTTATTTTAGTTTGCATTTAATTTAGTTAATTCCCAATTCAAAACTCCAAAACAAAATTCTACCTTCCATTGTGCATAACTCATTTGGGCTAAAAGTTAGTGGCTTTGATTAGGCTTAGTGTGAGTTAAGCCGAGCATTGCCGAGGCTTGGTGTCTTGTGAGTATTTTATTTTAGTTTTCCTTGTATGCTTTTAAGTTATTCTAGCGCCAATTACCTCGGTTAGGTCCAACACCTAATCCCCGAGGTACGATAATCAAGGTTTTAATACTTCTCTTACTTGACAACGATTCGTACGCTTGCGAAAGTTTATGAGTCAAGTCAGTTTGGCATGATGATGACAAAGGCATGGAACAAATCGTCACTTCCTACTTCTCCAAAATGTTTACTGCTCAAGCTATTGATTTGGAAGCGGTTGAAACCACCCTGGCAGCCTCCAACCTTGTGTTACACAGGCTATGAATGATCAACTATGTGCCACATATACTCGTGAGGAAATTCAATGTGCTTTATCTCAGATGTTTCCCACAAAATCGCCTGGTCCGGATGGTATGCCTCCTTTGTTTTTTCAGCATTATTGGGAGACTATTGAGGAGGATATAACAGCGGCGGTGCAAAGCTTTCTTCAATCAGGTCAGTTACTATGTGAAATCAAATTCACTCATATTTGCCTAATCCCAAAGGTGAATAATCCGGAGCAGATGTCGGATTTGCGTCCAATTGCCCTCTGCAATGTTATTTATAAAATTTGTTCAAAGGTAGTGGTTAATAGATTAAAGCTGATATTACCGGGGTTAATTTCCCCTTTCCAAAGCGCATTTGTGCCTGGAAGACTGATAACTGACAATATTTTGGTGGCTAATGAGATCGCTCACTTTATACATAATAAGAGGGCAGGTGTGGAAGGTGTCATGGCTTTGAAACTTGATTTGAGTAAAGCTTATGATAGAATGGAGTGGTCGTTCCTCCAAAAGGTTTTGCATAGATTTGGGTTTGCACAAGATTGGATAACTATGGTTATGCAGTGTGTTAGCTCGGTGAGATATTCCTTTCAAGTGCGAGGGAAGCCCCGAGGGTATGTGTGTCCGAGTAGAGGGTTACGTCAAGGTGATCCTCTATCCCCCTATTTGTTCTTACTTGGGGCAGAAGGGTTCTCTGCCTTATTATGGCAAAAACAACGTCTGGGGCTTTTTCCTGGAATTGAATTGTGCGATAATGCTCCATTAGTAAATCATCTCCTCTTTGCGGATGACAGTATGTTATATGCACAGGCTTCGTTTGATGCTTGCTATGAATTACAGGAGGTTATTGAGACATATGGACAAGCTTCAGGTCAGTTAGTCAATTTTAACAAAAGTTCTGTGGTGTTTAGTAAAAATGTTACAGAAGATATGCAAGAGGAACTCGCTAGCTTTTTGGGAGTGGAGGTTGTGGAGTCCTATGAGAGGTATCTTGGGTTACCTACGTATGTGGGGAGGAATAAGACTTCTACATTCCAGTATATCAAGGATAACTTGGCAAAGAAGCTTCAAGTTTGGCAGGGGAAGTTGTTGAGTGGAGCAAGTAAGGATATTCTTATTCTGGTGGTAGCCCAAGCTCTTCCTACATATGCTATGAGTATTTTTCAACTCCCAAAAACCTTTTGTGAGGATTTGGAACAGATGTGTGCCAGGTTTTGGTGGGGGTCAACTTTGGATAAAAAGAAGATTCATTGGAAGACTTGGAATGTGTTATGTAATCCGAAGGAGGAAGGGGGTTTGGGTTTCCGAAGTCTATCCAACTTCAATAATGCAATGTTGGCCAAACAAGCATGGCGGGTGATTAATAATCTATCTTCTTTGATTGCTCACTTGTATAAGGCCAAATATTTCCTTGAGGATACCTTTTGGTCTGCCAGGTCCCATGATTCTCCGTCTTATTCGTGGAGGAGTATTTTCTCCACTAGGAAACTCTTGGACGAAAGTTCACATTGGCAGATTGGAGATGGGGCATCTGTAGATATTTGGACAGATTCCTGGTTACCTGCATTACCTAGTGGCAAGCCAAGTAGTAATGTTACGGCACAGGCAGCTGTGACTAGAGTTAGTGACCTGATTGGAGTGTCTGGAGGATGGAATATAAGTTTAATCAGAAGTCTGTTTCAAGCGGAAGAGGCCGAAGTGATTCTTAATATTCCTCTTAGCTCGAGGGTGGTCCCTGACAGGTTAGTGTGGAAGTTGGAAAGGGATGGTAAATTCTCAGTTAAATATGCCTATCGATTTTCATTTGCTAATTCTAATAGCTGTAGCCCCTTCATGCTGTCGGTTAATAGGGGCTTTTGGAAAAAACTTTGGAAGTTGTTGATTCCAAACGTGGCTAAGATTTTTATTTGGAAGGTGTGTCACGATATACTACCGTCCCTTGATCGGCTGGCATCAAAACAAGTAGTGTTAGAATCCCAGATATGTACCTTGTGTGGAGGCTCTAACGAGTCGACTCTTCACATTTGTCAGGATTGTCCTTACACTATACAGATTCTGCAGAGCCATGGGGTGTTGCGACAGGTCTGTTACCATCTTCAAACTGAGAATCTTAATCTGTTATCTTGGTTGAATTATTGTGTTAAGAGTCTAGCTCTCAAGGATTGTGGTGAACTGGTCTATTATCTTTAGAGTATTTGGAGAGAGGAATTTCAGAGTTTGGGAAGCGAAGAGTAGTCAAGCCTGTGATGTGGGGTTGAGGGCTGTTTCTCGTGTTCATGAATTTCGAGCTCTTAACTCTAAGTTTCCAAGCAATACTAATCGAGGATGACGAGTAGTGAAATGGAAACCCCTTACAGTTGGTCTTGTGAAAATCAATGTAGATGGTTCTTTTCATCATACTACTAGAAAGGGTGGTTTTGGTTTTGTGATCGGGGATTCTAGGGGAGCCATGCTTAACATGCCGAGGTGCTAGCCTGTCAACGTGCGTTGCATTTTTCTGTTGAGTAGGGGTTTATGCTTGCTGTTATGGAAACAGAAGCACAAGAGGTGCAAAGACAACTCTGTCAGTCTGATTCTAACACCTCAGTTTTGGGTCATTTATATTTAAGTTTGCTGCTTGGGGCTCAGAACAATTTGAGAGTTGTTCATGTGAATAGGTGATAGGAGCATTTTATGCGATGTGTATATGGTTAATCCCTATATTAATCTTCGTTAGTTTATTCTATTTTCTCTTTATTTATTTACTTTTGTGTTTATTAGGTTTTTCGGAGCAAATATACAAGAAGATAATATTGAGGAAAGATGCGCAAATAAGGAAAAGCTTGAAGTCCTAGCCCAAGCAGAAGACCTTGACTGAACGAGAAGCCCAATCCATGGAGATATTGCAGAAAATTATGGAGATATTCGCAGAGATATTGATGATGACATGACGAATTCTCATTGGACAAAGTGATGTGGAGAAATCCTAATTCAATCAGAGAATTAAGAAGTTGATCTTCTCTACACTTTAAGGACTCTCAAACCAAAAAAGGAATGAAGGAGGACTCAAGAGCACTATAAAAAGGCTAGAAAAGCTAACGAAAAAAGGCTTACGCGCGAGAATCAAGCAAGAAACCCTAGCAGAAGAAAGCAGATCAGCCATCCACCGACCAGTCGGCAGATTCCGCCGACCAGTCGTTCTGACGACTTTTCCAACTTGATTTTTAGGGTTTTTCTGTTTTACTTTGCTTATGAATTCTTTTGTGCTTCCAATTCAAATCATGTGCAACTAAATTCTAACTAGTTAGGGCATGTTGAAGCCCCAATCATGATTGTATGCAATGCTATGACATTTAATTAGTTTTTGTTTATTCAATGGATGAGAACTTAATCACTATTTTTACATTGATGATTTCTTTATGTGCTTTCTTTGGTGGCCAACGTAGATTGCATGTTTAGGATTCTATTGCTATGAATGATCATTGCCTGTTCCTTTTAAGAAGGTTCCGTTGAAAGTTCTAGAGTAGTAAATCGTCTATAAGGCGAGTGATTAGATTCCTAGATTAATTGAGACGCGTCGTACCCATGATGTCTTGTGATGTCTCGTTTTTCTTAATCTTAATGATTTCTTTGTGTTAAATCTAGAGTTGCGTCAACCTAGGTTGCATTTTAGGAAATAGGTTAGGTGTAGAGCGTCTCTCACCTAGCATACAAGTAAGGAAAAACAATAGGTTAATTCAGGCGTTGGGTTAACTTGAGCGTCTTCATCCATAGATAAATAAGACTAGGTTAAACATGGTTTGCATACTTGATTGATTGGTGGTGGATACATTCCCTGACTTCCGCTTCTCTATTGATTCTCAATCTTAAGCACTTTCATTATTTGTTATTTACTTTCAATTGTCTTTACAAACTTCACAATCAACTCTTAAACTCAGAAAGTCTTACAATTAGTTCCATAAGTCCTCTGCGGGAGACCCTACTTCCTTATTCTACAATTGACATTCAAATCGGTAGTAGGAAAATTGTTGGCATAAAAAAAACCGATCAATTTTTGGCGCCGTGTCACCGGGGACTTCAGAAGGTAAACTCCTTCCTTTGGATTCTGAGATAGAACGCACCTGCAGGTTGAATAGGAAGCAAACGAAGGAAACGTGTTTGCCAATTAATGGCCCAACGGCGGGTTCTACATCTTCGCAAGGAGAGGAGGACCGAGAGAAGTACACAGCTTCACATTCACCTGCACATTCGGTGCACGAAGACGAAGAGGAACAGTTCGAGGAACCCCCCAAAGTTGAGATGGCTGGAGCAAGACCACTAAAGGATGCCTTCGTCCCAACAACTTCTGAATCTCCTTCATGCATTGATTATACACCGGACGACAATCATGCCTATTCCATTCCTGTGCAGTTGATTAACTCGTTGCCCAAATATATGGGATCCCCATCTGAGGACCCTAATGTTCACATTAGGGAATTCTTGGACATATGCAAATTGCAGACCATTCAGCATCTGCCTCCTGAAGGCCTCAGGTTACTTCTTTTCCCATTTTCGTTAAAAGATGATGTTAAGCGTTGGCTATACTCTCTACCTGCAGGTATTATCACATCTTGGGATGAAATGGTCAAAAAGTTCCTTAAGCAGTACTTTCCGGCCCAACTGACAAGGAAGCTGAGAAGAGAAATACAAAATTTCTGTCAAAAGGATGGAGATACTCTATATGAGGCATGGGAGGAATTTAAGGAGCTGCAAAGGAAGTGCCCCCATCATAATTTTGCTCTGGATGACTTGGTTCAATATTTCTATGATGGTTTGGACACGGTTAATAGGGGTAGCGTAGACTCGGCCTGTGGAGGGACATTCATGAATAAGACTGGCCGGCAAGCATATGATCTCATTGAAGACTTGGCTGATAACAATCGGCAGTTTCACACAAGGGATAAGCGAGCAAGAGGTCGTGGAGTTTATGAGCTTGACACTAAGAATGGGATGCAAAATCAGATGGTAGCCTTGGAGAGAAAACTCGATATGTTAGTGAATGTCATGAGCAATGGGTCTAAGGAATCACCTCAAGTATGCTCTATTTGTTCATATTCTGACCATACTACTGATAGGTGTCCTATGTCTACTTTGTCTGAGGAACAGGTAAACTTTGTGGGGCAACCAAGGCAAAAGTATGACCCCTACTCGAACACATACAATCCTGGATGGAAGGATCACCCTAACTTCTGTTGGAACAACAATGATAATGTGGTTCGGCCTACTCAAGGTGTCTATAACACGCCACCTGGTTTCCAAGCCCTTAGACAACAAGCACATCAACAAGCTCCACCTCAACAAGCTTCAAGCAAATCATTGGAGGATATGCTCAAGGAGATGGCACTTCATACCTCTATATGTATGCAAGAGACCAAGGCTCAATTTAAGGAGCAAGGGCAATCAATCAAGAACTTAGAGAGACAAGTTGGGCAACTTGCAAGTAATATGCAAAATAGGCCTCCCGGCATTCCTTCAAGCACAACTGTGCCTAATCCTAAGGGTGAGAGTGTTGCAGAGTTCCATGCCATGACTTTGACAAGTGGAAAGCAATTGGAGGAACCAATAAGGGCCAAAGAGAAGTCTCAAGAAGCTTTGGACGAAGAAAAAGAATCCAAAAACGAAGCTGAAAATATCAAAAATCGAAATTTGGCAATCCACCGACCAGTCGGCGAAACCCGCCGACCAGTCGTCACAGAAAAGTCAGATTTTGACAATTCGAAGGAAATTCGTCAGCCAGTCGAAAATCGGGGCACTCCTAACCCTTCTTTGAATTCTTTTAAGGCTAACAATGATGCTTCTATCCCTATGTCTTCTTGTATCCCTTTTCCTCGCAGGTTCATGAACTCAAAGAATGAGCAACATGAGAAAGACATCTTGGAAACCTTTCGGAAAGTCCAAGCGAACATCCCTCTTTTGGATGCCATCAAACAAGTGCCCAAATACGCTAAGTTTCTCAAGGAGTTGTGTACCAATAAGAGGAGGTATAAAGATAAGGAAACCGTGGCTCTTAGTGAGGAAGTCTCAGCGGTACTTTTGAGAAAATTACCTCCTAAGTTAAAGGATCCTGGAAGATTCACCATCCCTTGCACAATTGGGGAACGCAGGTTTGAAAAAGCTTTACTTGATTTAGGAGCTTCTATTAATCTAGTGCCATATACTGTGTATGAAACTCTTAAGTTAGGTGAGCTCAAGGATACTCAAGTCACCATTCAACTAGCGGATCGTTCTATAGCCTATCCTAAGGGCATAGTTGAAGATGTCTTGGTGCAAGTGGGAGAGTTAATCTTTCCAGCGGATTTCTTTGTCTTGGAGATGGAGCCTAAGCCTATGCCATACGACCTTCCTCTCATTCTTGGTCGCCCATTCATGAGAACTGCACGAACAAAGATTGATGTCTATGAGGGGACCTTAACAATGGAATTTGATGGTGACATTATATGCTTCAACATCTTTGAGGCCATGAGGTATCCGAATGATGTTCATACTTGTTTTTCCATAGATGCCTTTGATTATCTTGTGCAGGATACCTTTGCAAGTGTGAGGGAGGATAAACTCAAGAGCACATTAGAATTGGGATTGGAGCAAAATGATTTTCAACTAGTCAAAGGTGATACTTCAACTGGACAAATGCAGGAGAAAGACACCAATCCAAGGGTCTCCAACGATGTAGTTTGGAACCATGAGCTCATGGAAATAGTCGCTGCACTTGAGGCACGCCCTCAAGTACAGGGTAAGCCTCCTAACTTTATTTCCCTTCCAGTTTCAGATGCAAAACTTGTACCTTCTGTGATTCAGGCACCCAAATTAGAGCTTAAACCATTGCCGGATCATCTCAAGTATGCTTATTTGGGAGATAATGAGACATTGCCGGTTATTATTGCTTCTAACCTTTCGGCACATGAGGAGGCAAAGCTTGTCCGAGTTCTTAGAGAGCACATGAAAGCCATAGCTTGGAGCATTGCAGACATTAAGGGGATTAGTCCATCCATGTGCATGTATCGCATTCATCTTGAGGAGGATTCAAAACCTTCAAGGGAAGCTCAAAGACGATTGAATCCTCCAATGATGGAAGTCGTGAAGAAGGAAGTTCTTAAGCTCCTAGATGTGGGGATAATCTATCCAATCTCTGATAGCAAGTGGGTGAACCCTGTTCAAGTGGTACCAAAGAGATCTGGCATCACCGTAGTCAAGAATGAGGATAATGAGTTGGTACCTACAAGGGTGCAAACCGGGTGGAGAGTTTGCATTGATTACCGCAAGCTCAACACCGCTACACGCAAGGATCACTTCCCTCTCCCATTCATTGGCCAAATGTTGGAGCGACTCGCAGGACATGCCTACTATTGTTTCTTGGATGGCTACTCAGGATACAATCAGATCGCTATCGATCCCATGGACCAAGAGAAGACTACATTTACGTGTCCCTTTGGTACGTTTGCCTACTGTAGGATGCCGTTTGGCTTGTGTAATGCACCTGCAACGTTTCAGCGTTGCATGATGGCAATATTTTCTGACATGGTTGAGAAGATCATAGAAGTCTTCATGGACGACTTCTCCTTGTACGGTAATTCTTTTGATTCATGCTTACATAATTTGTCTTTAGTGCTTAAAAGATGTGAGGATACGAATCTTGTTTTAAATTCGGAGAAGGGCCACTTCATGGTACAACAAGGGATAGTGTTAGGACATATTGTTTCTGCTAAGGGTATTGAGGTAGATAAAGCAAAAATAGATCTTGTTCGTTCCTTACCACCTCCCACTTGTGTGAGAGAGGTACGTTCTTTTCTTGGTCATGCAGGGTTCTATAGGCGCTTTATCAAAGACCATTCAAAGATCACAAGACCCTTGTACAAACTCCTTCAGAAAGATGTACCCTTTGTCTTTGATGAAGAGTGCAAGGCTGCATTCGAGAAGCTCAAGAAGATGCTCATTGAAGCTCCTATCATCATGCCACCGGATTGGAATCTACCATTTGAACTTATGTGTGATGCCTCTGACTATGCAATTGGGGCTGTTTTGGGCCAAAGAGTAGATAAGCTTCCTCATGCCATCTACTACGCGTCTCGTACCTTGAATGATGCTCAGCTACACTGTTCTACCACAGAAAAAGAACTTCTTGCTGTAGTTTTTACTTTAGAAAAGTTTAGGTCTTATTTGGTTGGAACAAAAATTACTATTTTCACTGACCATGCAGCTCTAAAGTATTTGCTTAACAAGAAGGAGGCAAAACCAAGGTTGATTAGATGGATGCTTCTACTCCAAGAGTTTGATCTTGAGATAAAAGACAAGAAGGGGAGCGAGAATGTTGTAGCTGACCACCTTAGCCGACTTGTCAATGGCTCCAACGCAGAAGAGGATTCTCTTCCTCTTTGTGAGAGCTTTCCGGATGAACAGTTGTTTGCTATGCAAGCTTCTGATCCTTGGTATGCGGATATCATCAACTATTTGGTCACCAAGAAAATTCCGGAGGATTTCACACGTGCTCAAAAGGACAAGTTGGTGAAGATGGCCAAATACTATGTGTGGGATGACCCCTATCTATGGAAGCATTGCCCAGATTTAGTGATTAGAAGGTGTGTACCCGAAACTGAATTTCATTCTATATTAACCTTTTGTCACTCTTATGCTTGTGGAGGTCACTTTGGAGCTAAGAAGACTGCTCTCAAAGTATTAGAAAGTGGCTTCTTTTGGCCCACTTTGTTTAAGGATGCGCATACATTTTGTGTATCATGTGATCGTTGTCAACGTACATGTAACTTGGGCCCAAGAGATCAAATGCCTCAAAATCCTATTCTTATTGTCGAAATCTTCGATGTTTGGGGCATAGATTTCATGTGACCTTTTCCTTCTTCAAATGGTTATCTTTACATTCTATTAGCTGTTGATTATGTCTCTAAGTGGGTGGAAGCAAATGCCACCCGGACTAATGATTCCAAAGTTGTTTTGAGTTTTCTTAAAGAGCATATCTTTTCGAGATTTGGAACACCTAGAGCTATCATCAGCGATGGAGGAACTCATTTTTGCAATAGATCGTTTGAAGCTTTGTTGAAGAAGTACAATATCACGCATAGGGTCTCAACGCCCTACCATCCTCAACCAAGTCGCCAAGCGGAGGTTTCTAATCGACAAGTGAAGCAAATACTTGAGAAGACAGTTGGACCCACTCGGAAGGATTGGAGCTCACGCTTAGATGATGCTTTATGGGCATACCGAACTGCTTACAAGACCCCCATTGGGATGTCTCCATATCGGCTTGTGTTTGGCAAACCATGTCACCTTTCGGTGGAACTTGAGCATAGGGCTTATTGGGCGATTAAGCAATTTAATATGGATATGGCAGCGGCTGGTGACAAAAAGGAGGCTGCAACTCAATGAGTTGGAGGAGCTACGCAATGATGCTTATGAGTCTAGTAGGATTTACAAGGACAAGGCTAAGGCCTTCCATGATAAGATGATCAAGCGGAAAACTTTTGTCGTTGGACAAAAAGTCATTCTTTTTGAATCTCGTCTTCGTTTGTTCCCCGGTAAACTTCGTTCTAGGTGGATTGGACCATTCGTTATAACTAATGTGTTCCCTCATGGTGCAGTGGAAATTAAGAGCATTCGCACGGAAAAGGTGTTCAAGGTGAATGGGCATAGACTCAAGCCCTATTATGAGTCTTTCGTGGAGCATGACTTGGAGGAGGTGCCCCTCCAAGTTCCCACCTATGCGGATTAAAGGATGTGCACCGTCTGGCTGCCGACATTAAAGCAAGCGCTACTTGGGAGGCAACCCAATGATGGAAGAGTTGGAAGCGGCTGAAGTGCTTGCCAAACAGATTTGATCTCTCTATCTCTTCTCTTTTATTTCTATTATTTGTTTATATTTGCTCCATTGTGTGTTTTTGGTTGTATTTGATCTTTTTCTTTATGCTTGATTTGTTCATTGTTGTGCTTTATAGTCAAACATTGAGGGCAATGTTTAGATCAAGTGTGGGGGGAAGGTTTAACACTTTGTTGTTTGCCTAGAGTCTTTGTTTTAGGAGTTTTGGCTTTAATTTCATGTTTTTGTCGAAATCCACCGACCAGTCGGCGAAGTCTGCCGACCGGTCGTTGTTTGTCTATTTTAGGGTCAGAAGCTCACCGACCAGTCGGCAGAGTCTGCCGACCGGTCGACAAAAAAAAAAAAAAAAAAAAAACTGAAAATTGAAAAAAAAAAAAATTTAGGTTTTGTTTTTGTTGAGTCTTTAGGAGTCTTCCAACACTATGATGAGCATGAACTATTGAATTGAATTATATGGTTACAAGTTGATTGCAAGCATGATTTTGAATTCATAATCTTAAGTAATTGCTAATAGACTTTTATGATTATTATGCTTGATTTATGGTGCAATAGATGGTTAGGGCTTATGTGATGACTAAAACTTGATTGAAGCATGCTAGGACAAGTCAAACTTGATTTAACCCTTGTGAGTTATTGAGCCTGTATATGTGCTATTTTTTTTTAGTGGTTTTAACTTAGATCATCCTATTTTCTTGACGAGGGATTGTAGATTTCACATGTCGTTTCATCTTGACTATGCATATTGACCGCAGCTTTTAATGTAACTACAGAATGCTAGAACTTGTCTTCATGTCTATCGAAACTTTTTGCCAATCTAATGCTTGAACCTCTTAAGGGATAAAGGCACTAGGATTACCACCATAGCCAAATCAACTTGTGTCCCTTTATGCACACAAGATGTGCAACCCCCTAGATAACCTCTTTGAGCCTACATTAAACATTTTCTTTCATCACCCACAAATTCCTTAACCCTGAGCCTAGTATAGATATGTCTTTTACCCTATCCTACGGAATTAGTGGAGCAAATTTTTGAGAGATACATATGTTCAAGGTACTTTAGTAAGCAAGTGTGGGGGAATTCATTGTAAATTGATCCAAGAAAAAAAAAGTGGCTATCGAAAAAAATTCAAAAAAAGAAAAAAAAAAGAAAAGAAAAGGTGTTGAATAGCCGGAGAAAAAAAAAATAGAAGAAGGAAGTGCTTTTTCGAAGAAAAGAAAAATCAAAAGAATCGAAAAGCAAATACTTTCTTGGATTCGATACATCTTACTTTGTAATTGTTGGGGGTTAGAATGAAGCAAAGACCCAAAAAGATGACGTTTGGCCTTGAAAAAAAAATTATTACTATTTGCTTCATGTGTTCTATGTTGATTTCTTTGAGGAGATATCAAAGTTCTTACATCTCTCATATCATTTATAGCGCTCTGCTAATTTCCTTAGGATCTTTGTTATTTCCCATACCGTTCTTTCTTTTAACCTCAACCCTTGGCCCCATTACAACCTTGAAATAAAGACCTATTTGATCATTGGGGACGGCAGTTGGTCTGTGGAGATTTGTGCATGGAGATGAGCCTATGGCTTGGGTTTATTTGGTCATATGCTAGTATCATTCGTGAAATCTTTGAAAAAAAATTATATATATTCAGAAAGAGCTTTCATTGTCATGATATCTACGTGAGCTTTTTGTAGTCTTATATTATCATCTCTCTCACGTAGCAATATTTAGGATCGTGTGCATTCAAGTCAGAAAATCATGAGAGAAAAGAAATTGAGAGCATCTTTGTGTGAAATTAAGTTGAAGCTTGTTTGAAACATGAAGATGTTGGGTTTTCTTTTGTTGCATTGGTTTTAATTATCTTTGTATTATGTTTTGAGCATGATGGTTATCAAAGTAAATTAGCCCTTAAGTCTGATTTTGGATTTAATTTCAAGTAAGCTTGAATCTTGTTGACCATATGTGTGGGTGTTAAAAGTTCTCTGAGAAGTTTGGAAGACAATAGGTTCGTGTCTTGGGTACTTACTGTCTAGTTGTTTGCTAGGGACTAGCAAAGCTTAAGTGTGGGGGTATTTGATGGGAGCATTTTATGCGACGTGTATATGGTTAATCCCTATATTAATCTTCGTTAGTTTATTCTATTTTCTCTTTATTTATTTACTTTTGTGTTTATTAGGTTTTTCGGAGCAAATATACAAAGAGAAGATAATATTGAGGAAAGATGCGCAAATAAGGAAAAGCTTGAAGTCCTAGCCCAAGCAGAAGACCTTGACTGAACGAGAAGCCCAATCCATGGAGATATTGCAGAAAATTATGGAGATATTCGCAGAGATATTGATGATGACATGACGAATTCTCATTGGACAAAGTGATGTGGAGAAATCCTAATTCAATCAGAGAATTAAGAAGTTGATCTTCTCTACACTTTAAGAACTCTCAAACCAAAAAAGGAATGGAGGACTCAAGAGCACTATAAAAAGGCTAGAAAAGCTAACGAAAAAAGGCTTACGCGCGAGAATCAAGCAAGAAACCCTAGCAGAAGAAAGCATATCAGCCATCCACCGACCAGTCGGCAGATTCTGCCGACCAGTCGTTCTGACGACTTTTCCAACTTGATTTTTAGGGTTTTTCTGTTTTACTTTGCTTATGAATTCTTTTGTGCTTCCAATTCAAATCATGTGCAACTAAATTCTAACTAGTTAGGGCATGTTGAAGCCCCAATCATGATTGTATGCAATGCTATGACATTTAATTAGTTTTTGTTTATTCAATGGATGAGAACTTAATCACTATTTTTACATTGATGATTTCTTTATGTGCTTTCTTTGGTGGCCAACTTAGATTGCATGTTTAGGATTCTATTGCTATGAATGATCATTGCCTGTTCCTTTTAAGAAGGTTCCGTTGAAAGTTCTAGAGTAGTAAATCGTCTATAAGGCGAGTGATTAGATTCCTAGATTAATTGAGACGCGTCGTACCCATGATGTCTTGTGATGTCTCGTTTTTCTTAATCTTAATGATTTCTTTGTGTTAAATCTAGAGTTGCGTCAACCTAGGTTGCATTTTAGGAAATAGGTTAGGTGTAGAGCGTCTCTCACCTAGCATACAAGTAAGGAAAAACAATAGGTTAATTCAGGCGTTGGGTTAACTTGAGCGTCTTCATCCATAGATAAATAAGACTAGGTTAAACATGGTTTGCATACTTGATTGATTGGTGGTGGATACATTCCCTGACTTCTGCTTCTCTATTGATTCTCAATCTTAAGCACTTTCATTATTTGTTATTTACTTTCAATTGTCTTTACAAACTTCACAATCAACTCTTAAACTCAGAAAGTCTTACAATTAGTTCCATAAGTCCTCTACGGGAGATCCTACTTCCTTATTCTACAATTGACATTCAAATCGGTAGTAGGAAAATTGTTGGCATAAAAATAACCGATCAATAGGACGGCGTACTCAATTGCCCATACTTTGGCTGCTTTCGGTAGTAGACTAGCAGATGACTGTTTTATTTTTCTGCTCCTAATTTCCTTATGGCTGCACTCGCAGCTGAGTTTCCTCTAATGTAATTTATTTTGAGTTTAATAAAGGGCTGACCTCTTTCTTTCAAAAAAAAAATCAATCTATCCAACTTTTAGTTAGCGTTGTTATAGTTAGCGTTGGATCTTTAGCAATGCTAGCTATATTTTAGTCAAATTTTAGTTAAAATAGCTAAACATGCTCTTCAAAATAGCTAAGACACTACGTCAATAGTGGCATCAGACAACACGATTCAGACAACTGCTGTGAGCCCCAGAAAATTTATCGAGCTTAAATTGAGATCGTTCAACAAATTATTTATTTACGATCTCGGTAATTATCAAAGTGCTCGAGAATATTTTCAGAAATTTTTGTACAGTGAAATCCTCGATTTAAGGATTAGATAATAAAGTACACGTCATGACGAGTTCGTGGAAATTTTCGGAGAAGTTTTCGGATACTCGGACTATTTATCGTGGCTATCTGAAGTTTTAGGATTTTGAAAATTAATTCAAGAAATAGAAGACAGGTGGAGCGATCCCAGCCATCCACCTCTTCCACCGCTTCATCAGGGACGTCCACTGTTAATTGGGTCAGTTTATATATATGAGTCTTGACCCGTGGGAACACCGGAAGTATCGAGAAAGGGAGAGAACCAGAGTTCTCTGACCCGAAAGAGAGAGAGAGACGACCCGGAAGGGAAACCCGACCAGAGGGACGCCGTCCGGCCCCCCCCACGACGGCGCGCGGCCACCAATAGCTTCGTCTCGTCGTCGCCGTCACGCCTGTGGCCTTTGATCGCCCATGCACCGGACGAGGAGGGAGACTCGACGGTGAGAAGCAGCGACTGCTCTGGCGAGTTTCTGTGATTCCGGCCACCATCTGGCCTGTAATTGGTATTAAACCTCATCTCCTCTTCATGGTCTACATGCCTGTGTAATTAGTTTTCAAATTTGGTCACGTTTTGACGATTTCGTTTCTGGGTTCATCTCGGTTCTGCCGTGTTCTTCGTTACCGGCGACTTTTCCGGCTCTCCTTGGCTTGGTCTCGGCCTCGACTGCAACTGTAGACAAGGAATTGGGCAGTTGGCTAGGTAGATCACGTTGACATCCTCAGTTCATCATCTGCCTAGTTTCCTCAAGGAGTTTGGTTTGGTTGCAGTTGGATTTTGAAGGTATAATTCAAAATCTTGAATTGAAGTTTGGTTATTGTGATGCAAATCCGAAGTTAGTAGCTTGAGTTGGTATATCTGTTGCTGGTACTGAAACTTTGGATTTGTTTGTATATGCAATGAACTGTGGCGTTGTGGTAGAGCTCAGATTTCCTTGGTTGTGTGTTTAGTTTGTTAAGTTGTTGTGAGTTACTATTCTGGTATTTTTATTATGGTTTATAAAATGAATTGTCAAGGAAATGGATTTGATGGGTGGAATTGGTCACATGTGATTTGGGTGTCCATAGTAAATTTGGTCGAATTACTATGTGACAAAATGCAAAGTGAAAGTAAAAGACCAAGTGTCGTTGACGAAATTGGAAACATGTTCTATGCTTGTGCATATGTTAAATGGATAGAAAGTGAAAGAAATTAATATATAAGCATATATATATATATATATATATATATATTGGGTGGCCTTAGTAATCGGGTGCACTCAATATATGTTTGGTCGATATCGTAATTTCAAGTGAATGTTCGATAATCTAAGTTAATTATCGAACCTATCTCGATTGGTCAAACAATGGTCAAAGTTGGTCAACTCCTGGTCAAACCAGGAAAAGTTGGTTAGGACGATTTATTAATCGTCGAGATCTCATATAATTGTTCGATGGATTATTAACTATCGAAATGTCGGAATCTAGGACTCCAGTTACCCGAGGAACGGAAGGTTCGCGACTCTCGGAGTACGTGAGAGAAAGCGTCGGAATCCAGGTAGGGATTCAGGACTCTCCTCGGTTGGTGATTTTCTTTTATATTTTATTAATGTGATGCATGTTAAGTTGTATGGGTTGGTTATGTTAAAATGCAATGCATACTAACCAATCCGTGAGAAAATGTGTGATGGCTTGAGAGCGAAGGGTGGCTCTGACTTCCTTGGGTTCGATCCCCAAAACCTCCGGAGGGTTAGTTACGCCGGTCGTCCGGATATTCCGATTGTAATGACAGGCCCGGTACGTGTGCGTAGCTAGGTAGCGGACGCTCTCGCTACGCTCTCGCTACGCTTACCTGGTGATAAATTAATTTGAGGTAAGGTCGTGTAGTGGGTCTATGGGACCGGCCATCAGGTAATACTTGGTTTTGGCGCCGTATTTATTTAAGCATCATGCATCGGTTTTCAAGTTGAAAAACATTAAAGTTTGTCGTTCTTTTAAATACTTGGTTTAAGCATGTTTTCATACTGGGATCCCAAAGATATATTTGCTGGTTTCAAACCTAGTCGTGGTAGAGTTCCTGTAGAGCAGCGAGGACGAAAGCTCACCCCTACAACAGTTTGGATGCAGGTATTGTGCACTGGTGACGGGACAATAGCGGACGGAGCTGGGTGTGCAGAACAAATTTGGTAAATTACCTTTCTATTCCTTGAACTTCGTACTCCGAGACTTGTGAACAGTCAACTGTGTGCCAAATCTAGTCACACTCTTGTTCTTTGAAGTTCGTACCATCTGTGTGAACGTTAAATCCAAGCTTTAGACGAATGAAACGAATTTTCACCTCAAAGGTATTTGCAGCTTCCGCTGTGTTTTTACAAAAAGATTTCAAACAAAATGCCTAGCGTTTCTCTATCGGAAAAATATATCGAGCCTAGCGGAGATCGTACGAGAAATTATTCAACGATCTCGATAAAGGTCAAGATGCTCGAGGAAATTTTCAGAAATTTTCATCAAGTGAAATCCTCAATTTAGGAGTTGGATAATAAAGTACACGTCACAACTCGTTCTTGGAAATGTTCGGGGAATTTTTCGGATACCCGACCTATTTGTTATGATTTTCCGAAGTTTTGAGATTTTGGAAATCATTTAAGAAAATAGAAAATCAGTGGAGCAATCAAGGCCGTCCATCCAGCCACCGCTTGATCGTGGTCGTCCCTCGTTAATTGGACACATTTATATAGGCCCTTGATCAGTTGGAAGGACCAGAAGGATCGAGAGACAGAGAGAGAGAACCAGAGTTCTCTGACCCGAAACAGCAACCTGCGACCCGAAGAAGCGACCGGCCGGCGCTCCCCAGTCCGGCAACTCCATGACTGCGCACGGGCACCCACGAATTCGTCTCTACTTCGCCTACGTCGCTGTGTCCTTGGATCGACCATGCACTGAACGGAGAAGAAAACCCGACGACGAGAAGCCCAAACCTTCATCGGCAACCTCTGCAATTTCCGGCGCCTCCGGCCACCTTCTGGGCCGTCTGTGGTATAAAACCTTTTCTCCTGGTCATGATCTTCAAGTCTATGTAATTAGTTTTCAATTTGGATTGAGTTTTGATGGGTTGCATTCTGGGTTCGTCTCGGGTCCGTCGCGACTCCTCGATGCTAGCAACTTTCCCGGCTCTCCTTGGCTTGTCTCGGCCTCACCTGCAACTGTAGACAAGGTATTAGGCAGCTTGCTGGGTAGATCACGTCGACACCCTCAGTTCATCACCAACCCAGTTTCGGCAGTGAGCTCAGGAAGCTGAGTTTGGGTTGGTTTAAGGGATCTCCTCTATTTCGAAGGTATAATCTCGAACTAGATTCTTGTGTTGGTGATCAGAAATTATGCTACTGAGCTTGGTTTGATATGATGAAATTGAAGGCTTTGTTATCGATTGGTTATGTTGTCTAGAATTTTGATTATTTGAGTTGAGGTCTACTGTGGGCTTTGTCAATTGTAATGGTGAATGAGCTTGGGCTTACATGAATGTGTTTTGAAAATGGTGAATTTAGATGGTTGACGTTTTGCAAGGTTTCCCATCGCAGTAGCATTGAAATGATTATGTTGATTTGAATTAGAAAGAGAATTGGAATTATGTTGGGTGCCCTTAGTAATTTGGGCACACCTTGTGTGAAATGGTAGTGTAAAGAAAGAAAAATAACATATTGGGTGGCCTTAGTAAATTTCGGGTACACCTAATATAGGTCGTTGTTTGATTACCCCGACATAGTCGTAATTGGTCGATATCGTAATTTCAAGTAAAGGTTCAGTAATTTGGGTTAATTATCGAATCAGCCTCGATTGGTCAAACAATGGTCAAAGTTCGTCAATCCTGGTCAAACCAGGAAAAGTTAGTTTGGACGATTTATTAATCGTCGATATTTCATATAATTGTTCATTGGGTTATTAACGAACAAAATGTCGGAATCTAGGACTCCAGTTACCCGAGGAACGGAAGGTTCGTGACTCTCGGAGTATGTGAGAGAAAGCATTGGAATCCAGGTAGGGATTCAGGACTCTCCTCGGTTGGTGATTTTCTTTTATGTTTTATTAATGTGATGCATGATAAGTGGTATGGTTTGGTTATGTAAAATGCAATGCATACTAACCAATCCGTGAGAAAATGTGTGATGGCTTGAGAGCGAAGGGTGGCTCTGACTTCCTTGGGTTCGATCCCCAAAACCTCCGGAGGGTTAGTTACGCCGGTCATCCGGGTATTCCGATTGTAATGACGGGCCCGGTACGTGTGTGTAGCTAGGTAGTGGACGCTCTCGCTACGCTTACCTGGTGATAAATTAATTTGAGGTAAGGTCGTGTAGTGGGTCTATGGGACCGGCCATCAGGTAATACTTGGATTTGGCGCCGTATTTATTTAAGCATCATGCATCGGTTTTCAAGTTGAAAATCATTAAAGTTTGTCGTTCTTTTAAATATTTGGTTTAAATATGTTTTCATACTGGGCAGCCCAAATATTTGTTTATTGGTTTTGAGTCTAGTTGAGGTAGAGTTCCTGTTGAGCAGCGAGGACGAAAGCTCACCCCCTACAATAGTATGGATGCAGGTACTGTGCACTGGTGACGGGACAGTAGCGGACGGAGTCGGGTGTGCGGAAAAAGTTCGGTAAACATTATTTGGATGCTGTTTTAGAATCTATTTCTCGAACTCCGTGTTTCGGAACTAGTGGTTATTTAGCATCGTGTCAATTTTAGTTGAATTCTCTTTCATTGAAATTCATACCTCGTGTGATCCTTATCCAAGTACTGGATGAGTGAAATAGATTTCAGCAACTCTAGTTTTTCACCTCAAAAATATCGATAGCTTCCGCTGTGTTTTGCAAAAAGTTTTCTAACAAAATGCCTAGCGGTCCTCTAGAATGTGAATCGAGCTTTCGGTTTATATTTTAGAGCCTCGCGGCACTGTGACGTGCCCAAGCTGGTGAGGTGCGGTTTGGGGCTCTACAGAAAGTGGTATCAGAGCAATGCTTTCGAGTTTTCGATTTCAACGATTTAAAAACCTCTGATACCCGAAAAAGTTTCTGTCGGCTCGTGAAAATTTCCAAGTCCTAGTAACAAGTCGACTTGGGAAATGCTTGTTTGAGAACGTGTTTCTGAACCTTTGACTTGGAACTGTTTGACTTCGGTTTTGAAGACCGAGTTTCGAGAAACGTTTCGAAAATTTTTTCAGAAAATGTTTTGGAAAAAGCGTTTGTTTGTGAAGGAGTTTCTGAAGTGTGTTTTGATGGAGATATGCTTTGTGCCGAAAAAGGCAAGTTTTAGTGGAAATCGATGTTTAACTTCAATGTGGGTTTTTACTTTTGAGGTTTTTAAACAAAACCTTGGACTGTTTTAAACAGTTTTTCGAAGTTCGTCTAGAGTCTTGATTTCCGATTACATGGGAGATTTTAGGAATTTCTTTACCATGAAATTCCGGTTCACTCCTTCGTAGTGAGAAATGATTGTTGCTAGTGTGTGTTCATATAATTACAACTATTCACGCGGTGTAGGGCCCGACTGGCCACCGGATCCCCCTAATGTATACCGAGGTTGAAAGTTGTTAATTTCTGAATACAACTTGCGACAAATAAATGACTATAGAGTTATTCTCCGAACTTTGACTTCTTGTTGGTCGGAACTATTGTTGTTCTTCCTTTGGATCTCTTAATCCGAAAACTGTTATCCCTTCTTCTAAAAGTTGACTTATGTTCCGACTTGTCTTTGTAATTGAACTTGTGTTTGCGTGATTTTCTATCCTTTTGAATGTTGTTATATTGTTGGATTCACTTACCGATTTGGTTGTTTGCCATCGCTTTGTTCAGTGAATCTGGTTCGTTAAAAATTGTGCTTATTGCTATTAAAGTTGGACTTGCTAATTGTTTCTTCCTTGGATATCCTGTCGAGTCTAGTTTACTTGATTGCTTCCACAGACTCGATTGTTGTGATTTGTCTTAAAGTCTTTTCAAGTCCAACTGTTATATGTTTATACATTATGTTGAATTGATTTATGGATTCACTTCCAAATTGTGCATATTCACGTGAATCCTGTTCATTGAAATATTGATCGAGCGTTCGGTTTATGTTTTAGAGACTCGCGGCACTGTGACGTGCTTAAGCTGGTGAGGTGCAGCTTGGGGCGTTACAACTGCGAAATTTTTAACTGTCGTCTGATTAAATGGGACGACAGCAAGATTAATTCTATTGTGTTTGATAGCATCAGACAATACTTCTTGTTGGGTAAGTGTGATGTTGTCCCCGTTTCGTCAAGGCACAACAGAATTAAACATTGCTATTGTCCAACTGACTACTTTCAGACAAGAGTTATTGCTCTGATGTTGTGCCACTTGAGTTCAGACAATGGTTGAAGATTGATGTTGTCTGATTAAAATTACTCAGACAACAGTTAATACATTGATATTGTGTGATTTGCATTCACACAATTCTCTGAATTTGATGTTGTCTGATGTTTTTAGTTCAGACAACTGTTTTGGTGTGTCTGTTGTGTGACTTCATTTAAAACAATAAGATGTAATTATATGTTGTCTGATTGTTTTAAGTTCAGACAACAGTTTTATTGTGTATGTTGTATGAATATGTTTCAGACAATAAACTTTAATTTTATGTTGTCTAAGTGCAAGGGCTTCATCATTTATTCTGCCCTAGTTGACTTCAACAATACTTAGCCAAATTTCAATTTTCCCATTTGAGAAAACCCGCGCCCCCTCATCAGCTCTTGCGCGCTCTCTCTCTCTCTCTCTCTCTCTCAAAATCACTCTCAGCTTTCTCTTTCTCTCAAAATCACACTCACCGACGCTCTCACCCCTCACACCTCTCACTAAGCCATCTCTTTCATTCAGTCCTCAACTCTCACTATCTCACGCTCTCTCACTGTCGAAGCTTTCAAGCCAACTCCCTCAATCCATCTCACTGGAGCTTTCAACTTGCATACTATTGCTATGGAGGTTCTTGAAGATAGACCGCTCCCTCTTTTGAGCTAGGTACGATTGGGTTTATAAGGTGTGTTAGGGTTTCGGGGTTCAATTGGAATTGGGGATTAGGTTTCGTATTGAAATCGATTTTTGGGTATTTGATTTTCTGGATTACTTGGATTTGGGGATTAGGGTAGTTTCGTATTGAAATCAGTTTTTGGGTATTTCATTTTCTGGATTACTTGGATTTGGGGATTGGGGATTTCATATACAAGGGAAATTGGGTACCCAGTTTGCTGTTAATTTCGAATTGGGTGTTTGCTGATATTTTTGTGAACTCTAGAGCATCTTTAGCAATGTTAGCTATTTTAGAGTTAAATTTTAGCCAAAGTAGCTAAAAAGTCATTGTAGCTAACCACTTTAGAAATACGTTTGCATCAGTGCTCTATATTTTAACTAGTTTTGAATTTATATAATTTTTCAAATGAAGATTAAATAGTTTAAATATATTTATAAATTACATAAAATAACTTAAAATGAATGTTTTAAATTATAGAGAGTCTCATCTCGCTCTCTATATTTAGGAGCGAGATAGCTAAAAGTTATAATGGAGAGCCATTTAGGAGTCTAGTGCAACTGCTAAAATAGATAAAAAGCTAAACATCCTCTCCAAAATAGCTAAGGAGTCAAAATAGAGTCTGCTAAAGATGCTCTAAGGAGCTAAAATGGAGAGTCTGCTAAAGATGCTCTTAGACAATATGGTGACAAATTTCATGTGCTCCACATACCTCAATTTTTTTTTTTTTTATAAAAATAATTAATAAAAAAATAAAACGTGAAAACCATGAGCACACAGATGAGAGGAAATTTCTTCTTTTTTTGTGGGAGATATTGTAATTTTTATTTTATTATTATACCTTAATTTATAAATATTTATGTTATAAGGATTAAATTCAGTTTAGTCCCCTAAACTTTAGGCCAAACATCAGTTTGGTCCCTCATTTTTTTTTTAATCAAACTCATCATTGATCTCCCAAATTGCATCAACCTCGTCCAAAATTTGAATTTGACTCTGAAGATGACGTCGTGCGCTGAGTTGGAGCCGACAAGGAGGTCCCACATTTCTGATTTTGAACGCACAAGAAGGGCAAAATGGACATTTCAAATTTAATCTAATTTTTAATTTTTTTTTCTCTTATTTTCTCTTTCTTTTGCCTCGCACTCAATCTGAAACCTCCTCTCTCTCTCTACTCTCTCTCTCTTTCCCAGCCACCATGAACATCTCCTCACAAGCTAAACAGATCCAACACAAACAATCAACCAAAATCAAACAATCGAAAGAAAAAGCAATCCAAAAATCTCAGCAAAAACGAAATCAAAGAAAGCATCAGATCTCAACGGATCACAGAAAATGAGAACCTCAGAGGGTGGAGAATACGACGCGTTTAGTGGAGTAACTCTGCAAGACTGCCGCGCGGATCACTGAGGACGACCTTGTCGAGGCCATTGACAAACTTGACGCCGTGAGGAGGAGTGGTAATCGCCCTTAACGAACTTGACCCGGCAGGCGATTCGGTATGCGGATGGAGGAGTCATAGGACTTGGAATCGGAATGGGAAGGGGAAGAGAGAGAGAGAGAGAGAGAGAGAGAGAGAGAGAGAGAGAGAGAGAGAGAGAGAGAGAGAGAGAGAGAGAGAGAGAGAGAGAGAGAGAGAGAGAGAGAGAGAGAGAGAGAGAGAGAGAGAGAGTGGATGATGGCCGACCGCATTAGTCGATCCCACGGTGTTGCAGGGGCGTTGAAGAAGGAAGAGGTATTGGGCTTGAAGAAGGAAGGCCCGAAATTAAACATGACAATGGAGAAGATTGATGGCTTTAAATTGTGGCTTTGATCTGCCAAACATTTTAAATTCCAGTTGGGATTGGTTGCATATGTAGTTCATTTAAAGCATTCTATTGCAGGTGTGAATTCAAATCCTATTTCGATTTTGCATGAATAATTTTGGTTTTGGTGGATTGGTTGACTAAAGTTGAGTTATGTTGGGTTGAAGGAATATCTAAATCTTGTTATTAGTTTATGGTTTGGTGAATTCTCAATAGATAAGGCCGGTGTTCCATTTGTATATCATTCTTGTAGCCTGGGTTGGGATAAATTTTGCAACTTTTGATTTGAATATCTCAATAATAGAGTGGTTGTAAAAGGGAAAAGGGCTGATCCATTGAAGCTTTAGGAGAGAGTTCAAAAGAAGTCCACCACCAAATTTGGTACATGCATTTTTTTACCAGAATTCATGGTGGTCAGCCGGTGTTCATGGTGGCTGGGAATGAGAGAGAGAGTAGAGAGAGAGAGGAGGTTTCAGATTGAATGCGAGGTAGAAGAAAGAGAAAATAAGAGAAAAAAAAAATTAAAAATTAGATTAAATTTGAAATGTCCATTTTTCCCTTCTTGTGGGTTCAAAATCAGAAATGTGGGACCTCCTTGTCGGCTCCAACTCAGCGCATGATGTCATCTTCGGAGTCAAATTCAAATTTTGGACGAGGTTGATGCAATTTGGGAGATCAGGGATGAGTTTGATTAAAAAAAAAAGATGAGGGACCAAACTTATGTTTGGCCTAAAGTTTGAGGGACTAAACTGAATTTAATCCTAATATTATTATGTGAGGGCATTTAGGAATGTTCAAAAATTTAGGGGGGTGAAATTAACACACCCCTTTTTACATTCTGCACTCCCACTTTGATTTTTGTATTAATTTATTGATTGAAATTTCAATTTTGCCCCAAACAATCGTGCAATGCTTCTCTCTCATAGTTTCATCTTTGCCTCCGGTAAAACATCTTCTCTGTATATTCAGTCTGAGGTTGCTTTCGAAATTGGTTGATGGCAAATGTGTGTCAATCCAATCATCCTTCTCTTCAAATGACCAGAACTCCACAGAGGGCTCCCACTCTTGGGCTGAGGTGAAGTCCTTGGCTTCTATATGCATATTATTCCTTTGGCAATAATTTTGATATACCTTTGTCAAATACATTGTCATTCTGGTGGATCAGAACCCTAGTGCCTAGCACAAGCTGGTAATAGACAAATAGAGATTGGCATTATGGAAAAGGCCTGGTGACAAATGGGATTCGAATCCCATCTCTGCTTCTAACAGAGAAATGTAAATTGACGACATAGTTAACGCAGCAGACAAAAGTAGGTAGTACAGAACTACAGACCCAAAGACTCCATTTTATGTCAAACCTCTGTTAATTGATCTCTGTTACTAAAGAAGTTGAGCTTGGAATACAATTACAAAACAAAACCACCTTACCTGAATTTCTTACTGTTCTAAACTATTTGTTAACTTTCTTAGAAGGGAAAATTTCGCAAACAGTACACCAAGTAAAGGCCACTAATAATTCTTATACATAAAGTTCCAAACCAAACATTTCTGTACACGAAATCTGAAACTCGACCCACTATCAGTACACGATGTCAATTTTTGACACCAAAATGTCCGTCAATTTTTGACACCAAAATCTGAAACTCGACCCACTATCAGTACACGATAATTGACGTCGTGTACTGATAGTGGGTCGAGTTTCAGATTTCGTGTACCGAAATGTTTGGTTTGGAACTTTATGTATAAGAATTATTAGTGGCTTTTACTTGGTGTACTGTTTGTGAAATTTTCCCTTCTTAGAAACCCAGTCCTTAATTCCCTTTCTCCATTGACATTAGCCCAGAAAAGTTCAATTGGTTTTTGAAAGCACGAACTCAATTTTTTTCATCTTTTTTGTAAGTTTAGCTGATTACAGTATTTTGAAACCTCTGTTACATTGATACAATTAAACCTAGGTAAACATTTGCATCAAACAAAGAAATACAGAGCTGAAAACTAAGAGAGGGTTTCTTTGGACCAAGAGATTGGTTTTATGAAACAAAACTGAAGAAGAGAGTGAAACCAGTAGGCTGCTTTGTTAATCTTCAATGACATCTAGTCTTTATTCTGCTTTGGGTCGATAATTTCTACAGTGATCCTCATAAACAAAGAAAAAGACGATGAAGATTCAAGATATTTTGGAGACCAACGACCAAAGATGCCGGAGGATTTGGTGACTCTGGTCTGCGTTTTCTGGGGACTGGTATGAGGTTGTTATTGATTTTGGGGCAAATTTGGAAACTCAATTAACCAAAAGTGAGTGGGAGTGCAGAATGTAAAAAGGGGTGTGTTAATTTCACCCCCCAAAATTTAATTATATTAAGAGGAATTAGCTTAATATATAATGTTTGTTGTAGAGAAACTGAATTTGAGAGAAATTTACTGTCTGTTCTCATTGATAATAGGGGCCTCTTTATATAGAGGATTACAATTCATAGAATCTCAATCGTACAAGGAAAGTAATCGTACATTGAATAGGAATCTAGATCCTTCTAATTTAACCCTATTACCACTAGGTCAAGTAACCTAGAGTTTGGGCCAAACACAAATAGAGATATCCTTAAACACTCCCCCTTGTGTTGTCCAAACGCGGTGCTTCTCTCGTTGCCTCGTTAAAAACCTTGCCGAGTAATAAAAACCCAGTGGGACAAAAATAACCTCGGTCGAAAGGGAAAAAGAGCACAACACACCCGTCACGTTTCGAGGTGAACATGTAGACATCTCCCTCTGATGTCTGCGCCTCCCCCTGATGACTACGATCATGGGAGTTCAGATAATTTTCGCAAGCCAATTCTTACCACATGTTTCTCGAACGTGGATTTGGGCAATGACTTAGTAAACAAGTCTGCCGCATTGTACTCAGATCGAACCTGGTTCACTTTGATCTTGAGGAGCTTCTGTTGTTGCTGATTGTAGAAGAATTTGGGCGATATATGCTTGGTGTTGTCGCCTTTGATGTAGCCTTGCTTCATTTGTTCAATACAAGCAGCATTATCCTCATAAATGCTCGTTGGCTCATCTGTGGTAGACTTCAAACCGCAATTGCTTCGAACATGCGTAACTATGGACCGAAGCCATATACATTCACGAACTGCTTCGTGAAGAGCAATAATCTCTGCATGATTCGAAGAGGTAGCGACTAAGGTCTGCTTTGTAGATCTCCAAGATATCGCGGTCTTTCCCATGGTGAAAACATAACTAGTTTGGGAGCGACCTTTGTGTGGGTCAGAGAGGTACCCAGCATCAGCAAAACCTTCCAAAACACTTATATCGTTTTGGGATGGGGAGAGGGAACACAATCCACCATGTGTGGCGTCCCCAACACTTGATAGGTCCGAATCCATCTTCTCTCTGTAGGGATAGAACAAGCCCATATCAATCGTACCACTTAGGTATCAAAAGATATCTTTAACACCAGTCCAATGGCGTCGTGTTGGCGCAGAGCTATATCTAGCTAGCAAGTTCACAGCGAATGAGATATCCGGTCTTGTGCATTGTGCTAAGTACAATAATGCGCCTATTGCACTTAGGTAGGGCACTTCTGCCTCTAGCACTTCTTCATCGTCATCTTTTGGACGAAATTGATCCTTCCTTGGATCAAGACTACGGACGACCATTGGGGTGCTTGAAGGCTTAATCTTGTCAGTGTTGAAACGCCTAAGCATCTTTTGGGTATAAGCTGATTGATGAATCAGGATACCATCTCTACGGTGCTCAAGTTATAAACCGAGGCAAAACCGTGTTTTCCCAAGATCTTTCATCTCAAACTCGGATTTCAAGTGTTCAGCGGTTTCCCTTAACTCTTTAAGGGTGCCAATTATGTTCATGTCATCGACATAAACCGCTACTTTTGCAAATCCGGAACTTGTCCTTTTTATGAACACACATGGGCATAGTTCATTGTTGACATATCCTTTTCCAATCAAGTAGTCACTTAAACGGTTATACCACATCCGTCCGGATTGTTTCAATCCATATAGTGAGCGTTTCAATCTAATCGCAAACGCGCTCCGTGGTTTAGAGCCACTTGATTTGGGTAACTGAATTCCGTCTGGAATCTTCATGTATATCTCTGTATCTAGATCCCCATATAGATACACAGTAACCACATCCATAAGCTGCATGTTCAATTTTTTGGAAACTACCAAACTGACAAGGTAGCGGAACGTTATGATGTCCATTACGGGAGAATAGGTCTCCTCGTAGTCGATTCCAGGGCGTTGTGAGAAACCTTGCGCCACAAGGCGAGCTTTGTACCTTACAATCTCGTTTTTCTCATTACGCTTTCTAACGAATACCCATTTGTGACCAACTGGTTTGGTGTTGGGCGGTGTTGGCACAACATTGCCAAATACCTTTCTTTTCGCTAGAGAATCAAGTTCTGCCTGGATCGCATCTTTCCATTTTGGCCAATCAACTCTACGTTGGCATTCATCAACGGAGCGTGGTTCGATGTCGTCGGTCTCAATAATCTCACGCGCCACTGAATACGCGAATACATCATCAATGATGATGGAGTTTCTTTCTCACGTCCCATGTACACTAGTGTAATTAACAGAGATCTCTACGTTCTTAAGGATAGGTTCTGACATTGAGGCGTCCCCCAATGATGTCTCTTGGACATAACCATAATCCGGAACATTCTCATGCGACGGATTTTGAGTATCGATGATCAAAGGATTTGTTTGTGCCTCATTCGCTCTCTTTCTAGGGCGAGTATCCTTCGAACCAATTGGTCTACCGCGCTTCTTTGCGGGACCTGCGGCCATAGATGCCATATCATTGCCATGTTGGGCAATGGCGCCATCTCCTGGTGTCACAGGAGAGGCGTGATGTCCAGTATTTGGGACATCGATCCTTGCAGGCACGTTTGCAGCAGGTATGTGTGATCTCGTCACTTTGGCAACATCAGAAAACGCATCAGGCAAAGTGTCTGCTACGTTCTGGAGCTTGATTATTCTTCGCACTTCAAGTTCGGACTGTGCGGTACGGGGATCGAGATGAGACATAGTGGGGACAGACCACGACAATTCCTGTCGTTCCTGTTGAACATATGTGTTCTTATCTCCCCCTAACGATGGGAAGACTGTCTCATCAAAGTGACAATCCGCAAATCTAGCGGTAAAGAGATCGCCTGTCAAGGGTTCAAGGTAGCGGACGATCGTTGGAGATTCATATCCAACATAAATGCCCATTCGTCGTTGTGGACCCATCTTAGTACGCTGTGGCAGCGTAATAGGCACATAAATGGCACACCCAAAAATGCGTAAGTGCGAGATATCAGGCTCGTACCCAGTCACTAGCTGTAACGCAGAGTAAGATTGGGTGGCAGTGGGTCGTAGACGAATTAGCATCGCTGCATGCAATATTGCATATCCCCAAGCAGAAACAGGGAGATTGGTGCGCATAACCAATGTCTGTGCTATCATCTGCAGTCGTTTGATAGCGGCTTCTGCGAGACCATTTTGGGTATGAACATGGGGAACTGGATGCTCTACATCAATCCCCAGTGACATGCAATAGTCATCGAATGTTTTCGATGTAAACTCCCCAGCATTATCAAGTCGAATTGACTTAATAGGATGGTCAGGGTAGTGAGCCCGTAGACGAATAATCTGGGCGAGGAGTTTAGCATAAGCAGCATTTCGAGTGGACAACAACGCGACATGTGACCAGCGTGTCGACGCATCAACCAATACCATAAAGTATTTAAAAGGTCCGCATGATGGTTGAATTGGTCCACAGTTATCCCCTTGGATTCTCTGTAAGAACGGAATGAGTATTTTGGGATCCTTTGCGTAGGACGGTCTCGGTCCTAATTTCCCGAAGGAACAGGCTTTGCAGAAAGAGCGAGGGGCCGTAGAAGCAACCAATGAGGATTTTGGTTGGGCCTGAGCGTTTGTAGCGCTATTAGAAGCAAAGTTTGTGACTACATCTTCCATTATGGCGTTAGAGTAGTGGAAATTGGTGTGTGTGGCGTCATGGCCACTAGGAGGAACAACCATGGCGTCATGCTCATGGTTGGCGCCATTAATGGCGTCATCACATGGGACTTGGGCGGCCCTATGGCGCCCCAAGACGGCTGCAGCTCCAGATGCTACAATTGTTGCGGTCTTGCTAAGTCCTGGAATCAATTTTCGATTCTTACTTCTTCTCACTCTGAAGAATGGATGTCCGTGTGAAGTCTTTAGTATACGGAGCATCATATCTCGACCAGGATGTCCTAGTCGGTCATGCCAAAGCCAATATGTGTCTGAATCCAAGAGATCTTCTCTTATGACATTATTGGATTCAATAGGTCGAATTGTAGTGACATAAAGTCCACTAGATTGACACATAAGCTTCTCTAAGATGCGCTTTCTTCCGCAATCATTAGAGGTAATGCAAAGGAATTCTATTCCGTTCTCATTATGCGTTTCCGCATGGAATCCGTTGGCTCTAATATCTTTAAAGCTCAATAAGGTTCGATTTGCCTTAGGAGCGTAGAGAGCTTCAGTGACTTTAATCAAGGTGCCATTAGGCAAAAGGAAATGGGTCATTCCATGTCCTTGAACTAAACCTGATGGCCCAGCCATCGTAGTCACAGATGAATATGTAGGCAACATCTCCAAGAATAATTGCCTATGTCGTAGAATGGTGTGCGTAGTCGCACTATCCGCAAGACATTGAAGTTCATCCATTCCTAAAAGAAAAGCTCGTAATTAAAAAGGAGTCATAAAGAAAAGAACTCAACTTTTATTAATAAGCCAAACGGAATTACATCATCGTTTCTTTAACCAATATGGCAATTGCCTACATCTCTTGGAAAATAAAAAGACTTAATCAAAATCGCCAGTTTCTGGGTCTTGATCCTTGTAGTCTTCCACCCTTAGATCGAGATCTCCATCTTGATCTTCTTGTTCCATGTAATTTTCCTCCCTTGCTTCACAATACATCATGTATGCGTTTGCAACATTTTGGGATGCTTTACACGCCCTTGCCCAATGTCCTGGCAGTCCACATCTGAGACAAGCATCTTTACGGTCAGATTCCCTTGATCGAGGCGCTTTAGGAGCGCTTTGAGGGCGGTTATATCCTTTTGTGGCGTCACCACCATAACCGGAGACTTGGCCTCTCTCTCTCTTCACACGTTTACCTCCACGGTTCTGTGCACGCCTATCTTGACGGTTTCCTTCCTCTTTAGGGCGAGAATATGGACCAGAACGTCCAGAAATATCCCTATTCTTAGGGTTTCGCTCCTTGCGTCCTCCCTTGGAGGCGCGACTATAATTAGACTCCGGAATTGACTTGGTTCCCACGGGTCTAGAGTTATAGTTCTTCACAAGTATGCTGTCGTGCTTTTCAGCTACGTTCAAGGCACCAATTAGCTCATGAAACCTTGTGATGCGTCTAGCATTGACATCAATCCGATAGTTTTTGGCTATCATCAATGCAGAGACGGGGAAGGTGGAGAGAGTCTTCTCGATCAACATCGTATCAGTGATGTTCTGTCCACAGAATTCCATCAAAGATTTGATACGAAGAGCTTCCGAATTGTAGTCAAGTACAGACTTGAAATCACAGAAGCGGAGGCTAGACCATCTCACTTCTAAGTCTGGAAGCAGGGAATCACGGACGTTGCCAAAACGCTGCTCGAGTTCTACCCATAGTCTTCTTGGGTCTTCCTCATTGAGGTACTCATTTTGGAGCACGTCATTCATGTGCCTTGTCATGAGGATGATGGCTTTAGCTTCATTCGCCTCTCTCGTAGCTCTATTTGCTTCAAAAGCAGCAGCTTGTTGAGGAGTACGCACGTCCTGACTTGGCTCTTGGATCGTACTCAGGATCCCATCAGCCTTAAGATGCTGGCGCACATCACGGACCCACTTGTGGTATCCAGCGCCTGTTGTCTCTAGTGGAGCGAAGCTCAACTTGTTCAGGTTACTCATCCTGAAAAACAACAAGAAAATAGGGTTAGTTTCGGAGCGAAGAAGGCTACCACGAAAAACTATAAAATTTCTGAGCGTAGTCGCTTCCAAGAAATTAGGGATTTTCTGAGCGTAGTCGCTTCCAAGAAAATCCGATTCCAAGAGGGGTTTTTGGATTAGATCGAAACGACGATGTATGTGGTCGATCGTTTTCTTCTCAACAAACTCTAAGTTTGGAGGACTCTACAAGCTCCAAGCTTGGAGTGAGCACGAACCCCCACAGTTCGGCTATTGGTCTCCCCTATGAAGAAGAAAAGGGGGGTAGAAGAGGGGATGTTGGAAGTCCCCGAGAAAAAGAAGAAGAAATTGAAAAACTTCAAAAACGGGAACTTTTAGAAAAGTTTACCTTGAAAAGATGCCGGAATTCTTGACTGGAAAAGATGTTGGTTGGGCTGTGCAGTGATACTGCAGGGTCGCTGCGAGGATGTCGCGAGGACAGTTTCGGGGCCACTGCGGGGATGCGACTGTTGCGGGGATGTCGCGAGGACAGCTGCGGGGATGCGACTGCTGCGGGGATGTCGCGACGCCTCAAGGACAGTTGCGGGGATGCTGTGGAGATGCCGCGAGGCCGCTGGTGAGTCGCGGTCGCGAGGGCAGGCGAGCGCGCGCGAAGGTAGAAGGCAAGCAGTGCTGCGGGGGCGGCGAGGCTAACCTGGTAGGGTTAGCGATGAGTTGCGACGTGGGGGCTGCGGGGGCAGTAGTAGCGCAGGCAAGGCAAATCTGGTGAAGCTTGATCAATTTCTGGGGTTTTGGTTTCTAAAGCTAGGGTTAGGGCTCGTGCTGATAACGTGTTGTAGAGAAACTGAATTTGAGAGAAATTTACTGTCTGTTCTCATTGATAATAGGGACCTCTTTATATAGAGGATTACAATTCATAGAATCTCAATCGTACAAGGAAAGTAATCGTACATTGAATAGGAATCTAGATCCTTCTAATTTAACCCTATTACCACTAGGTCAAGTAACCTAGAGTTTGGGCCAAACACAAATAGAGATATCCTTAAACAATGTTTTATTTTTTGAAGAAACTCACAGCTACTATTGATTCTGCCGCCCAAATAAACTACATGTATGCACATGTGACTTAGTGTTGTTGGATCAGTTTTGAACTTTTGATGTTATTAGACAACATGGTGACAAATGTCTCATTTGATGCAGAAGACTAGTTCTCCCTTTACTAGAACTAGAAAAGGGAGAGACAAGCTTAAACAAGATGAGGAGTATTTCTGAATTTGATGCTATAGTTATAAAAATCATTCAAATGAACACAAAGAAGGAACGACCCAAAACCTGGAGAAGAAAGAACTATCATTTCAATTCGGTTTATTCGGTTTCACAATAAAATAAAAAAATCAACACTAAATTCGAACCAACCTGACACAAGCAAACAATTTAAGTTTGAAACTGGGTCAGTTTGGATTTAATGTTGAACTAAACATTCAAATGAAAAGATTATGTCGGAAACTAAGTTCATTAAAATCAGCATGCTGATTTATCAAATTTTTATTCTTTTTATAATATCAATGAACAAATTTTAACATCACAAATTAAGCACATATGGCGGCTTTGCATAGGGTTTCGCCAACTCTAGTTCCTCCCTCGGATCTTTGGTGGTCCTGGGGTTGAGCTACTTTTTCCCTCCTCTCCTTTGGGGATCACTTAGGTTTGGTGATGTTGAAGTCGGCATTTCAATCCTTTTGTTATTGATCCTTTTGGGTCTCTCCATCGTACTTTCATTGGTTTCTCTTTTTACTTTTATGGCCAATTGGTCTAAGGAAGAGGTATATCGTCTTGGACGGTTTGAGTGGTGGTGGGCTGGTGGCTCGTTGGGATGTTTCTTTTCCGAACTTGCTTGTGAGGAGGTTCAAGTTGGTGGTTCACTACTTGGACTAAAAATATGGTTGGCCTAGCCTTGGTGGTTGTTGTAGCGAAAGTTTGTAGGTCAAGGCGAATTATTCGGTCTCGATATGTAAACTTGGTACACGACATCATCGATTTTATCAGGGTTTCTTAGCAAGTGGTGCAAAGTTTTTCTTAGTGGTGGCCTCTTTGTCGTTCAGCTTTTATTGCAATGGTGAAGCGGTTCATCAATAGTCTTCCCTTAAGGGAATTCGTGGTGGTGTTGGGCGGATCCTCCTTACAAATCCAGGTGATGGTCCTTGAAAGTTTCTACAAGCGGTTCAATTGGTTGACTTTAGACTCAAGTAACCGACACCAATCAAGAACCTTTGAATTTGAGCTCAAGATGCCGATATTATTCATTGCAGTAGGAGGACTTCAATCAAGCATTCCTTTACTTGGTTGGCCAATTTCGGCTTACTTGGGCATAACTTACTAGGATCTAATGCTTAGTTGTTATGTGTTGCAACTCTTATTACCCCAGTGGTGTTAAGGGTTTCCAAGGACCTTTATTTACGCTACTGACCATTTTTTTTTAGGTAAAACGACGTAGAAAGATCTCGGCCTTGAGTTTAGATGTTTTGTAATTGTTGATCACTAGGCATGTAATTTCTATATATACTAGTTGTATTAGAGAACATATGAAGTTATTCAAGTGATGTCTCCTTTTATCGTGCTCCAAAAAGGATGTGATATTATACACAATTTTTGGTCTTGATATATTATACTCTTCCCTTCATAAAAAATAATCTCTTAAAATTAACATGAGAGACCCTGCATCACATTCACATACCGAGGATTTAGCCTATATACACTCTTTGGTTTTCGACTTTTCTATTGAATTTAGAGGCACTCCTTCATTCATATTGGTAGAGTAACTTGGAAACATAAATTGTCGGGTCATTCTCTCATCTTTTAGATACCACCTTCCAGAATCAGGCTATATCCTTACAACATGGGCTGCTCTTTATTTGAATGATTAGAATGATTATATGGCAATGGGCCGCCCCTAACATTTATTCAATTAGTGCCATCACTGCCATGCATCACGCAAAAATTCCTATGTTTCGAATAGTGGAAAAACTAATGAACTTAATTTTCCATAATTATCAACCAATTATTAGTATTTTTTTGATTAGGTCAGTGGCTTTTATTGTTATTTAGAGTTAATAGACTTTACGTTTGGATTGGAGGTCACTAATTTTTTGGTTCAGATCAATAACTTTTTAATTTGATCGAAACAAGTCAGCTCTTTCATTGTTTATGATCATCTACACAAGGCTACAAAAGAATAGGCATTACATCGAAAGTCCAAAGTCCATAAATTTCTTAGGTTTTGTCCTCACTAGTCCAAAGTCCAAATTGCATCCATAAATCCATAAGCCAGTTGCCTGTACCTGTGCTGACCTCGATGGACGAACGACCTACTCATTTATAAATGATTAGCTTGGCTAGTCCTGAATGCTGTTTACAACTCCAACTCATTGCTTAATTTAGTGTTCTTAAAAGTTGGTCCCGATTGATCTGTACTACTAGCTAGTAAACGATGATATACAAAACTTTCTCAACTAGTTGGTTAGAGATCTGAGAATATCTCAGTACCAACGAACAAGTAATGTTAGAGCTCAGATTTGCACAACCGTATATTAATATATCGACTCTTAATTAATATACAATAATAGATTATTTCTATATATGCAGTTACAAACTATTTTGACATGATATCGAATTTATCTACAATTAGATATAACCGATTCATTAATATATCGTCGGACAAATATATACACACATACATGTAACTGATGTACTTGATCATGTATCGATATGGTAATTATCTTATATATGCCAGATAATCTAATATGTATTATCTATATATATATGGCGTATATAATCATGCACCGATATGTTGATGTAACAATGGGTTAATGTTAATGTATAGACTTTTGCAAAAATGATACGCCAAGTGTAGAATATGTTTCTTTCAGCCATCTCTTTGCATTATGGAACAACTCATAACTCTACAAATCCCACTGATTCTATCGTGATTCTAGTCCTCCTTGCTTTATTTTTAGGAGTGAAATTATTATTGTAAAATTCACGCACGCACAATAATAGACTATTATAATCTGGAAAGAGCGGGGAAGTCCACGTTCATAGTTGACTTTGTTCGAGTTAGGGACCCAATGTTCCAGAAGAGAGGGTCCATAACGTATTAAGTATGGGAGGATAGAAGTTCCCCATGCCATAAATTCAATGCAATAATACAGAAATGAATAAGGGATATCGATCCCAAAAATCTGCATTTCTTGTGGATATCAATCCCAACATATCTGCAATTTCTCCTTCAATATCAATAGTGGATTGACAGCACATTATCATCTTCTTCTTCATGCTATTTATTTCTAGAATCAATATTTTGTGACGTTAGGAATCTTGATAAAACTTTATAAAATAGGGAAATGATCATTTACCCAATTTCAGCTTAAAAATTGCCCACTTGCTCCACTAACATTTTTTTAACTCCATTTACCCAAAACACTCTAAGAGATTATTTCCCTAATACCCAATTAATTCTTTTTTTATTCTTTTTATTTATTTTTGAGACTTTTTTGCCCTCTCCTTCTTTCTCACTTAGAGAGAAAAGTCATCCTCCACCTTGCTGCGCTCCGGTGACCAGTGGCCGGCCGCGGACTCCGGCGACCGATGACTGGAATCCAGTGACCGGTGACCGGAATCCCGAATCCGGCTACCGGACTGGTGACCGGATTCCGGCGGCCGATTTTATTACCCCCTAATAATACCCAGTAATCATATTATTGCCCCCCAATAGTCATATTATTGCCCCTAATAATACCCAGTAATCATATTATTGCCCCTCAGTAATCATATTATTGACCCCCAATAATCGTATTATTGCCCCCCAATAATCGTGTTAATGCCCCCCAATAATCGTATTATTGCCCCCCAATAATCGTGTTAATGCCCCCCAATAATCGTATTATTGCCAACACATATACAACACAAGCTGAATTGTAAACAAACAATGAAAAAAAAATGATTTGGGCACCCAGGAAGCTCGTCGACCGGAATCGATTGACTGTATAGGCTTCTTCGTCGAGGCCCAATTGTTCTCCACCGCTTCGGAACCGGACCGAGATTCGTATCGGAAAAGCTCCGACGCTCCGGCCAAACTCCAGTATCGAAAACCCCGACGATGACGTCGGAGCTGTAGTCTGATTCCGACCACAGCCCCTTCTGGTTTCTCAGGCTCAGGAACTGCGGCGAGCGGGTGGTGTGGATCTGGCGGCGGCGATCTTCTAAGACGTGGAGAACGGCAGGGTGTTGGCTGAGGGAGGCAACTCGGTCGGAGGTGAGAGTTGCAGAGAAGCCATGGAAAACGGTGTCGTATACGTGGAGGATTTGAGGTGGGTCGGCGAACTCCGATGTGTACCAGTGGTAATGGGACACAGACATGGAGAGAGAGAGAGAGAGAGAGAGAGAGAGAGAGAGAGAGAGAGAGAGAGAGAGAGAGAGAGAGAGAGAGAGAGAGAGAGAGAGAGAGAGAGAGAGAGAGAGAGAGAGGGTCTGTGGTCAACATATCGCTGGCCGGAGGTGGGAGGGAGGGAGGGGGGGAGAGATCGATAAGGGGGGAGGAGAGAGAAAATAGATCGAAGATAGAGAGTCTGAGAGAGAGAGATGTAATTTATTAATTAAAATAGGGGCAAAACTGTCAATGAATGTTAGATTGGGTAAATGAGATTAAAAAACTCTTAGTGGAGTAAGTGGACAATTTTTAGCCTAAAATCGGGTAAGTTAATAATTGATGTTAGAGATATTAAACTAATACTAGTATTCCTCCACACATGCTCTGCATGTGCAAGTATTTTTTTTTTTTTTTTTTTTCAGAAAGAAAAAAAGATAATGGATTAAAATAGTTATTGTAGAGAGAAGTTAGTGGGAGACAAAAGTGGGTTGTGGGATTTTTTTTGTTTATTTTTTTAATAAAAATATAATTTGTAATTATCATAATTGCCCTTGTGATTTAATTAATTCTCAAAGTTTTTAAATATTTTCAGGGTCATTTCTGTCAAATTTTTTAGTTTTGGTTAACAAAGCCTCTTTTCTTAATAATAGTATAGATATCATATTTTCTTATAAAGGTTTTAATATCTCTAATTCTAATGGGAAGGAGATTGCAACTGCTTAATTTTTTGCAGGTTGGTTAGTCTACAATGGCAATTGATGCTTCTATGAGTCTTTTTAGAAGTGCTAGGTGTTTACATACCATAATTGCGTGCTCAGCGTAGGTAATTAGCAGAATATATTTCTCTCTTTAAAGGCGAGGCACTGGAGCGGTTAAATCTTATAGAATGGTCGTGCCAGTATAGGCCTATTTTTATTTATTTTGATGTATGTTCTATGCTGACCTTATTTGGTTCATTAATATAATGAAATTTTCAACCGTAAAAAAATATATATATCGAACTAATAATATAGGTCATGTATTTTTTAGAGTGTTTTGATCCGAACTACATAGAAGACCTCGATATATGTTATTTCGATTCCAACAATTTAGTACTTAATCGACATTTTTAGTCTATTATATCACGAGATTAGATTACTGAATTGTGTTCACCATGCCAGCTGATGTGTGTGTATCAAAATTTACTCAGATATGAGTCCACCTAAAACTTTCACACACTTGACACTTCTAAGTTCTAACCCAAGATAAATAATTGTAAACCAGAAAAATCCGTGTGAACATTGTTATTGATCGATCGCCTTGATATTAGAAAAGGGTGTACATCACATAATGAATATAAGTAGGGCAGCCGCGAGTTGAAATCAATGGAGTTGACTTGATCGAATAGAATAAGAGCTTCTAACAGATATTATTGTCTACTTGCTCGATCATTCCTTTCGTGCTCACTCTATATATAGCTATCTGTAATGCTCGCTCGAAAACTAAAGCTTAATCACTCAACCACAGAAGAGAAAATGGCTCAAATCAACAGGCCAACGATGGAGGAAGATAAAGTTCATGCTTTCTCTTCCCCCATGCCATTAATGTAAGCACCATGCACATTCTCCCTCAGCTGCTATTTTGTATCCTCTAATTCTTTGGTTTTATATATAAACTTAAATTTGATTACTAAGTAATGTTGTACTCCTCTCATGTTTTCTTCTTGAAACGATTTTGCAGGTCAGAACATTGGAAGACTGAAGAGGGGAAGAAATCCAATCCCTCCACTTTGAGTGAGGTTTTGGGCTTGCGCGAGTTATTTTATCCACAGGTTAGTGTTGAATCACGACCAAAATAAACAATTAATTAGCATTTAGCCTCGAATTCGAGGTCCCGAGTATGTTATAATTTTCCAACAAATTAGGATCTTGCTACGTGCCCCAACTATGCTAGAAAATGAATAGTGACTTCAAGGATTTTTTCTTAATAAAAAATAAACCTATAGCTTCTTTATATTATCAACTTTGAAATTGCTTAATTAATTGTAAAGTTGTGAAAAACGTTGTGTGATTACCCTATCAGGTGTGGAGAGCATCTCTAGCTGAGCTGGTTGGCACGGCAGCGCTTGTTTTTGCTATAGACGCAATTGTGATCTCCTCCATTGAGACCAATATCTCAGCACCAAACCTTGTATTGTCAATCCTGGTAGCAATCATCGCGGCAATTCTCCTAATTGCTACCAACCCGGTTTCCGGAGGCCACATCAACCCCGTCATCACCTTTTCCGCGGCACTGGTCGGCATCATTTCCTTCTCACGAGCTGCCGTGTACATTTTCATGCAATGCGTCGGAGGAGTTCTAGGTGCCTTGGCACTCAAGGCTGTGGTTAACAGCAGCCTTGAAGAAACATTCTCGCTTGGAGGTTGCACCCTAACCGTGGTTACCCCGGGCCCACAAGGGCCCATCACGGTCGGGATCGGGACAGGCCAGGCCCTTTGGCTCGAGATAATATGCACATTTATTTTCCTCTTTGCTTCGATATGGATGGCGTTCGACCACCGCCAAGCCCACGCCATGGGTAAGGTTATGGTCCTCTCTATCGTCGGAATAGTGGTGGGCATTCTTGTGTTTATCTCGACCTCTGTAACAACTGTGAAGGGCTACGCTGGGGCTGGAATGAACCCAGCTAGATGCCTCGGCCCAGCACTTGTTCGTGGGGGCCACCTCTGGACCGGCCACTGGGTATTTTGGGTCGGGCCTACTATTTCTTGCTTCGCTTTCTACTTGTACGTCAAGCTCATTCCCCGTCAACATTTCCACGTGGAGGGCTACAAGCACGATATCTTCAACTATGTGAAGACTCTTCCCAAGTAGAATGAATTGGATAGTCATTAACTCATTATGACAGAGAGACGTTTTTTTTATTTTGGCTTATCTTATTTCGTAAATGAATGTATTAATTTTAATTTAATTTGGTTGATCTTGATGTATTTATTTGCATGATTCCTAACCATTGGCAAATTTACAATTATTAATTGATGTCGATTGATGCAGATGAGCTCTATCATGAGTCGGACTCTCATTCACTCCTCAAAATTATCCTTATAACACATAAGAATACTACAGCCCAGTCAAGTTTCTCTCCTTATTCATGTTATTGACATTGCGGGCAGTGGCGGAGCCAGAAAATGATCTCAACTGGGGCACTAAAAAAAACAAAAACAAAAAAAACTTAAACTTAAAATATATCAAAATTTAAATAAAAATAATAATTATAATAAGGTTAGGGAAAGATCAATATCTATTTTTGTACTAAAAAAGAACAATAGTTTTTTTAAATTACATATTTTATTAATAAAACATATAATTTTTAGATTTTTAGACAATTTTTCATAATGAAAATATAATTTATATTTGAAATTTGAAACTATATGAAAGAATATTATTAATAGTAGTATTAATGTTAGAAAAACAGAAAAAAAAATCGAAAAAGATTAGCACATTGCCACTACCAACAATTGAACCAAGGACCAACCTAACATAAGTATGTGCCTCAAGCCCTCAACCACTATGACAAGGCAGCACTTAGTTCCTATATTGAACCAGATTATATATATACTTAAAATCTCACTGGGGTACGGGACCCACCATGCCCCAATGTGGCTCTTGTTGGAGAGGAAAGATCCCATATTGAAAAAGTGACAAATAAAATATAACTTATAAGTGGGTGGATTTCACCCAATTGTACCGAGGCCTTTTGTGATTAAAACTCAACACCTATCGGGTGGTTAAGTTGGGACAGTATCGGTACAATGGTGGACCACGGGCCACGCTTATCGTTGTTTAACATGGTATCAAAGCGGGTCATTCTCCAATTGCGTCTCCACGTAGGCACGTATCATGAGCCCAAATTGGGGTTCCTTGTATTGCCATCGAAATTACTAAGTGTCCAATGTGGGCCTTGGATTGTATTGACCAAGTGTCCGATATGAGACTTGTGTCCCAATTTCCAATGTGGAAATTGGATTAATTAATTTCACGTGCAGACCTAGAGTTAGGTTAGGTTGCACATGAGGGGGCGTGTTGGAGAGGAAAGATCCCACATTGAAAAAGTGACAAATAAAATATAACTTATAAGTGGGTGGATCTCACCCAATTGTACCGAGGCCTTTTGTGATTAAAACCCAACACCTATCGGGTGGTTAAGTTGGGACAGTATCGGTACAATGGTGGACCACAGGCCACGCTTGTCACTGTTTAACAAGTAGAAAAGAATACTTCAATTCCGGGTTAATTCAATGATTCTATTCATCCCACAATGGGTGTATATATACAAGTACAAAGGAGTAGTCTAACTCTAATAGGAAACAATCTTTCCATAATTGCAGGATATCCTAATTAAATAAAATCCTAATTATATACAGATTTACAGCGATTCTACATTCCCCCTCAAGTTGGTGCATAGATGTCTATCATGCCCAACTTGTCAACTGAGCTGTCAAATACCTTCCTGGACACTCCTTTAGTAAGAACATTAGCTAATTGCTCCTCTGAGTTTACAAATGGAAAGCGAATAACCTTTATGTCAAGATTTTCTTTAATAAAATGACGGTCAACCTCCACATGCTTTGTTCTATCATGCTGAACTGGATTATGTGCAATCTCAATGGCAACTGTATTATCACAATGCAAATCCATAGGCTTTTTAAGCTTGTAACCCAGGTCTTTCAAGACATTACGAATCCACAACATTTCACAGACTCTGTGTGCCATACCTCGGAACTCAGCTTCTGCACTTGATCTGGCAACAACTTTCTGCTTTTTGCTACGCCAAGTGACAAGGTTCCCTCCAACAAAGGTGAAGTACCTAGATGTAGAACGTCTGCCAGTTTTATCACCAGCCCAATCTGCATATGTGTACCCAACAACTTCCAATTCATCTTTTTTTCTGAAACAGTAACCCTTTACCTGGTGCCATCTTCAAGTACCTCAAAATACGAAAGACTGCATCCATATGCTCTTCACTAGGACAATGCATAAATTGACTAACAACACTCACAGCATAAGCAATATCAGGTCTCGTATGTGAAAGATAAATCAACCTTCCTACAAGATGTTGATACCTCCCTTTATCAGTTGGAACTTGATCAGGATAAATAGCAAGTTTGTGATTCATCTCAATAGGTGTCTCCATTGGTCTGCAGTCTAGCATCCCCGTTTCAGCAAGTAAATCAAGGACATACTTCCTTTGTGAAAGCAAAATCCCCTTCTTAGACCTCGCAACTTCAATACCCAGAAAATACTTCAGTTGTCCCAGATCCTTCATTTCAAACTCCTTTGACAGATACTTTTGCAATTCATTCATCTCTTTCGGATCATCCCCTGTAACAATCATGTCATCAACATACACAATAAGAGCTGTAATCTTACCATTCTTGCATTTGATAAACAAGGTATGGTCAGAATTGCTCTGTCTGTATCCAAAGGCTTTCATGGACTTTGAAAATCTTCCAAACCAAGCTCTTGGAGACTGCTTCAGGTCATACAAAGACTTCTTCAATTTACACACCTTGCCAACGTCACTTGGGTAATTCTTAACACCTGGGGGCACATCCATGTACACTTCTTCCTCCAAATTCCCATTAAGAAACGCATTCTTCACATCAAACTGGTGTAAGGGCCAATCTTTGTTTGCTGCAAGTGAGATTAGAATCCGGACAGTATTAATTTTTGTCATAGGTGCAAAAGTCTCCTCATAATCAATCCCATAGCGTTGTGTATATCCTTTGGCAACCAACCTCGCCTTGTATCTATTAATAGTTCCATCTGCATTAAGCTTCACAGTAAATTCCCAACGACATCCTACAGTCTTCTTTCCAGCCGGTATAGGTACTAGCTCCCATGTTGCATTCTTTTGAAGAGCTTCCAATTCTTCATTCATCGCCTTTGTCCATTTTGGATCCATCAATGCTTCCTGCACGTTACTAGGAATAGATACAGTAGATAATTGATCAACAACAAGTGCATGTGACCCAGAAATCCTATGGTTAGACATAAAATTAGCTATAGGGTATTTAGCTTTGGCTTTGATATCTGGTTCATATTGTTTCTTAGGAATTCCCTTGGTAACCCTTTGTGATTTCCTAGGTTCGACACTTTCTAACCCAGAAGACTCATTAAAGTTTAGGGGTACCTGAGGTGGATCATTCTGACCGGGATCTTTAGTTGGTGATGCAGAAGGGGGAATATCTTGTGTGTGAGCTTCAGATACATCTTGATTTTGATTCAAACTATCCAGAAAATTCGTCTATTCTGTCTCGGAATTCACAACGCTCTGTTTGACAGTTGCATTCTCTGTTTCGGAAGTTACAACACTCTGTTCGGCAGTCGCATTCTCTGTTTCGGAATTCACAACACTCTGTTCGGCAGTCGCATTCTAAGGGGGAGCTTCAGAATTCAGGTACATTGGGTCCCTAACTCGAACAAAGTCAACTATAAACGTGGACTTCCCTGCTCTTTCCAGATTATAATAGTCTATTATTGTGCATGCGTGAATTTTACACTAATAATTCCACTCCTAAAAATAAAGCAAGGAGGACTAGAATCACGATAGAATCAGTGGGATTTGTAGAGTTATGAGTTGTTCCATAATGCAAAGAGATTGTAGAACCAGGATGTCTTGGCCTCTTAGAGTGTTGTGAATTCCGAAACAGAGTTTCAACTCATTCGGAGTTCGTTTAGTCAGGCGGCTACCCCTATTTTCTTGTCTAGCTCACTTTCTCCTAGCAGGAGTAGGAAAATGTCTAGCTCACTTTCTCTTCTCTATTATTTCCTAACATGATAAGAAAAATAAATATATATAAATAAACACAAAGATTAAGTAAAGTACAAGATTAGGAAAATAATGAAATTGGATTAATCAACATTAAATTGGACTTTAGAACATGTAATTTTCATGTTTTAGGGCACAAATATGTATATGAATTATGATCCAACACAATACATTCAAAGTAGTTAAGTTTTAATGAATGCATTCACTTCTTGAATTAGCATATAAAGATGAAAATCACAAATAACATCAAATGCCAATTAAAACATCAATTCATACAAGTTTGGCTAAGGCTTTCTGTTTGGCTCCAATTTTGTTGCAGCTGGTCAACAGTCTCTTTTCTGCGCGGGCGTGCCAGCACCGTTCGGGTGCGGTCGTCGGGGGTGTCATTTGACCTGACTTCTTTCAAGCGATTGTGGACGAGGAGAGCACCAACCTCGTCGTGGGATTCTTTGTGCCTCGTGGCGAGGACTTTTTCTGAGCTTCTTCAAAATCACAATCGATACTCGATGTTGTAGATCGAGCAGAGCGAGAACTACTAGGAAGTGAGGAGAACTTGCTAAAGCGTGACTTTAGCTTGGCTGGAAGGTTTGGTAGCACTAACAGTCGGCTCGTGAGGAGACTAGGACTGGAGTATGACTACCGGTAAGAGAAGGAGAGGGTTGCTCTAGAGAGGCTTGGATAATCTTAGAGATTGTTGTTGTGAATTGTGTGTTTAAGTGTTTCATTCACTACTAGAAAAACCACATATAAGGACACCCAATAAGGACTCATTTTTGTCAACGTGTCCTAATAAGCTTATGAGGACGGACAAGAAAAAACAGGAGCAAACTTCTCCAAACTTTGCTGCCCCGCCGAATTTTTTTTTGCCAAAAGTTAAATTTCCCACTTTTTTTTTTCCCACACCAATTCGCACTTTAGGTTGGCCGATAAAATTGGCCTTCATCATTTTAGTTGACCCCTCTCTCTCTCTCGTCTGCATCTCTTCCTCGTCGAAGAAAACAAATTCGAGCTCAGATTCTTTTGCTCTGAGCAAACCAAATTCACTCACCACGAATGGGTAATTCTCCCTCCTTCTCGATCTGTCTATGGCTTTTTCTTCTTCTCGTCAAATCTGTTTGGTTCTGGGTAATAGTTGTGGGTACTGGTTCATGATTCTTCGTCGGGTTCTTTCACTAGGATGTACGAGCTCTCTCCATTGCCTCTAACGAGGATCGATCTAAGAGCATTGACTGGCGGTGGCTTTGTTCTCTGTTTAGATCTGAACTAGTTGAGGAAAGAATGAACTAGTTGAAGCTTGACAAATCAATGACAAACTCCTTCTTTGTTTTCCTCCTTCAATGCTCCTTGAATCCTCTTTGATGGTGGAATGGATGGATGATAAGCTTCTTGATGGTCATGATAAATGGAATGGTGATGAAGATATGATGCTCATTTGGCCAACTTTGAGTGGTAGTGATGGAGTAATGGTGGTGGTGATGGAGGTTGAGGAATATGGATATTATGGGTTTGGATTTTGGGAGGTGGATATGGAGGTTTTATGAAGGAGATGAACAGAGAAAGAAGATGTAATGGGATGGAATGGTTGGTATTGAGAGTGAGAAGAGAATGTGTTTATATAGGCAAGAAAAAGAAGAGTGAAATGATGAGTGAATTAAAAATAATTAAAGTGGAGTATGGAATTAGTTTGTAAAATATGGACAAGATGGAGTAATGATGAAATGAAAGCAAAGCATGAAGGTGTAGAAATATGGAAGTGATGATGATAAATTAAAGAGAATGGAGTAGAAAATATAAGAGAAAAGCATCTAGCTTTCTTTATGTGGGTGAGAATATGTTGAGCTGTTTTTAGGTCACTTTCTGCTCCTTTATTCCTTCAATTATATCTCCACCA